>NC_041380.1:308273050-308368461 GCF_002162155.2 Triticum dicoccoides | reverse complement strand
TGCGCGGGTGGCTAGAGGCGGCGGGCGGACGCTGTCCGGCCCCGTCCGGACACGTCCGGCGGTGGCGGCGGATGGATCTAGGGTTTAGGGGGGAGGGGAGACCCGTGAATTTCGGAGGGGGTGTATATATAGGCATAGAGGGAGCTAGGAGAGTTCAAATGAGGTGCGGTTTTCAGCCACGTGATCGTGATCGAACGCTCTAGGACATGGAGCAGAGTTTGGTGGGTTTTGGGCCAAAATGGAGGGGTGGTGGGCTGCAACACACACGAGGCCTTTTCGGTCCCTCGGTTAACCGTTGGAGTATCAAACGAAGTCCAAATGGTACGAAACTTGACAGGCGGTCTACCGGTAGTAAACCAAGGCCGCTTGGCAAGTCTCGGTCCAATCCGGAAATGTTTAATCCCCACACACGAAAGAAAGATAGATATGACCACCGGAGGAGAACGAAGCGCCGGAATGCAAAACGGACAACGGGGAAAATGCTCGCATGCCTGAGACGAACACGTATGCAAATGCAATGCACATGATGACATGATATGAGATGCATGACAACGACAATAACACACGGAGGCAAAACCCGAACCCGAGAAAATAAAATAACTTAACGCCGGAAACGGCAAGAGTTGGAGTACAAATAGGGAAAGTTACATCCGGGGTGTTACATAACGACTCACCAATCATCGGGCAAGTCAATCAAAGTCCATACTTTGTTCTCATACATGGATCCCATCTCAGATTTCATGGCCTCAAGCCATTTTGCGGAATCTGGGCTCATCAACGCTTCCTCATAGTTTGTAGGTTTGTCATGGTCAAGTAACATGACTTCCAGAACAGGATTACCGTACCATTCTGGTGCGGATCTTACTCTGGTTGACCTACGAGGTTCGTTAGTAACTTGATCAGAAGTTTCATGATCATCATCATTAGCTTCCTAACTTACCGGTGTAGGAATCACTTGAATTGGTTTCAGTGATGAACTACTTTCCAACAAGGGAGCAGGTACAGTTACCTCATCAAGTTCTACTTTCCTCCCACTCACTTCTTTCGAGAGAAACTTCTTCTGTAAAAAGGATCCACTCTTAGCAACAAAGATCTTGCCTTTCAGATCTGTGATAGAAGGTGTACCCAACAGTTTCTTTTGGGTATCCTATGAAGACGCACTTTTCTGATTTGGGTTTGAGCTTATCAGGCTGAAACTTTTCCTATAAGTATCACAACCCCAAACTTTAAGAAACGACACCTTAGGTTTCTTGCTAAACCACAGTTCATACGATGTCGTCTCAACGGATTTAGATGGTGCCCTTTTTAATGTGAATGCAGCTGTCTCTAATGCATAACCCCAAAATGATAGCGGTAAATCGGCAAGAGACATCATAGATTGCACCATATCTAATAAAGTACGGTTACGATGTTTGGACACACCATTAAGCTGTGGTGTTCCAGGTGGCGTGAGTTGTGAAACTATTCCGCATTGTTCAAATGAAGACCAAACTCGTAACTCAAATATTCTCCTCCACGATTAGATTGTAGAAACTTTATTTTCTTGTTACGATGATTTTCCACTTCACTCTAAAATTATTTGAACTTTTCAAATGTTTCAGATTTATGTTTCATCAAGACGATATACCTATATCTTACTCAAATCATCTATGAAGGTTATTAAATAACAATACCTGCCGCGAGCCTCAACACTCATCGGTCTGCATACATTAGTATGTATTATTTCCAACAAGTCTATTGCTCGCTCCATTGTTCCGGAGAATGGAGTCTTAGTCATCTTGCCCATGAGGCATGGTTCGCAAGCATCAACTGATTCATAATCAAGTGATTCCAAAAGCCCATCAGTATGGATTTTCTTCATGCGTTTTACACCAATATGACCTAAACGGCAGTGCCGCAAATAAGTTGCACTATCATTATTAACTTTGCATCTTTTGGCTTCAATATTATGAATATGTGTATCACTACGATCGAGATTCAATAAACCATTCACCTTGGGTGTATGACCATTGAAGGTTTTATTCATGTAAACAGAACAACAATTATTCTCTGACTTTAAATGAATAACCGTATTGCAATAAACATGATCAAATCGTATTCACGCTTAACGCAAACACAAAATAACATATATTTAGGTTCAACACTAATCCCGAAAGTATAGGGAGTGTGCGATGATGATCATATCAATCTTGGAACCACTTCCAACACACATCGTCACTTCACCCTTAACTAGTCTCTGTTCATTCTGCAACTCCCGTTTTGAGTTACTAATAGTAGCAACTGAACTAGTATCAAATACTGAGGGGTTGCTATAAACACTAGTAAAGTACACATCAATAACATGTATATCAAATATACCTTTGTTCACGTTTCCATCCTTCTTATCCTCCAAATACTTGGGGTAGTTCTGCTTCCAGTGACCAGTCCCTTTGAAGTAGAAGCACTTAGTCTCAGGCTTAAGTCTAGACTTGGGTTCTTCACTTGAGCAGCAACTTGCTTGCCGTTCTTGTTGAAGTTCCCCTTCTTCCCTTTCCCTTTTCTTGAAACTAGTGGTCTTGTCAACCATCAACACTTGATGTTTTTCTTGATTCTACCTTCGTCAATTTTTGTATCACGAAGAGCTTGGGAATCGTTTCCATTATCCCTTGCATATTATCGTTCATCATGAAGTTCTAGTAACTTGGTGATAGTGACTAGAGAATTCTGTCAATCACTATCTTATATGGAAGATTAACTCCCACTTGATTCAAGTGATTGTAGAACTCAAACATTCTGAGCACATGGTCACTAGCTGAGCTATTCTCCTCCATTTTGTAGGCAAAGTACTTGTCAAAGGTCTCATACATTTCGACATGGGCATGAGTCTGAAATACTAATTTCAACTCTTGGAACATCTTATATGCTCCATGGCATTCAAAACATTTTTGAAGTCCCGGTTCTAAGCCGTAAAGCATGGTGCACTAAACTATCAAGTAGTCATCATACCGAGCTTTGCCAAACGTTCATAACGTCTGCATATGCTCCTCCAATAGGTCCGTCACCTAGCGGTGCATCAAGGACATAATTCTTCTGTGCAGCAATGAGGATAATCCTCAGATCATGGATCCAATCCACATCATTGCTACTAACATCTTTCAATTTATTTTTCCCTAGGAACATATCAAAAATAAATGGGGAAGCTATGTGCAAGCTATTGATCTACAACATAGATATGCAAATACTATCAGGACTAAGTTCATGATAAATTTAAGTTCAATTAATCATATTACTTAAGAACTCCCACTTAGATAGACATCCCTCTAGTCATCTAAATGATCACGTGATCCAAATCAACTAAGCCATGTCCGATCATCACGTGAGATGGAGTAGTTTTCAATGGTGAACATCACTATGTTGATCATATCTACTATATGATTCATGCTCGACCTTTCGGTCTTAGTGTTCCGAGGCCATATCTGCATATGCTAGGCTTGTCAAGTTTAACCCGAGTATTCTGCGTGTGTAAAACTGTCTTACACCCGTTGTAGATGAACGTTGAGCTTATCACACCCGATCATCATGTGGTGTCTCGGCACGGCGAACTTTGGCAACGGTGCATACTCAGGGAGAACACTTTTACCTTGAAATTTAGTGAGAGATCATCTTATAATGCTACCGTCAAACAAAGCAAAATAAGATGCATAAAGGATAAACATCACATGCAATCAATATAAGTGATATTATATGGTCATCATCATGTTGTGCCTTTGATCTCCATCTCCAAAGCACCATCATGATCACCATCGTCACCGGTACGACACCTTGATCTCCATCGTACCATCATTGTCGTCTCACCATCTATTGCTTCTATGACTATCACTACCGCTTAGTGATAAAGTAAAGCAATTACAGGGCGATTGCATTGCATACAATAAAGCGACAACCATATGGCTCCTGCCAGTTGCCGATAACTCTGTTACAGAACATGATCATCTCATACAATAAATATAGCATCATGTTTTGACCATATCACATCACAACATGCCCTGCAAAAACAAGTTAGACGTCCTCTACTTTGTTGTTGCAAGTTTTACGTGGCTGGTATGGGCTGAGCAAGAACCGTTCTTACCTACGCATCAAAACCACAACGATAGTTCATCAAGTTAGTGTTGTTTTAACCTTCTCAAGGACCGGGCGTAACAACACTTGGTTCAGCTAAAGTTGGAGAAACTGACACCCGCCAGCCACCTGTATGCAAAGCACATCGGTAGAACCAGTCTCGCGTAAGCATACGCGTAATGTTGGTCCAGGCTGCTTCATCCAACAATACCGCCGAACCAAAGTATGACATGCTGGTAAGCAGTATGACTTGTATCGCCCACAACTCACTTGTGTTCTACTCGTGCATATAATTTCAAAAAATTTCCTACGCACATGCAAGATCATGGTGATGCATAGCAACGAGAGGGGAGAGTATGTCTACGTACCCTCGTAGACCGACAGCGGAAGCATTTATCAACGCGGTTGATGTAGTCGTACACCTTCATGATCCATCCCGATCAAGTACCAAACATACGGCACCTCCGTGTTCAGCACACGTTCAGCTCGATGACGTTCACGTGCTTCTTTATCCAGCAAGAGGGGCGAAGTGGTATATGAGTTCCGGCAGCATGACGTCGTGGTGACGGTGTTGGTGAAGAGCAATCTTCGCAGGGCTTCGCCTAAGCACTATGAAAACTATTACGGAGTATAAACTAGAGGGGACGGGGTTGCCGGCACACGGCTTGGTGTTTCTTGATGTATTGGGTGCTAGCCCTACCCCTCTATTTATATGTTGAGCCTTAGGGTCGAAACTTGGAGTAAAAGCCTCCACAAAGTCGGTTTCACCCGAAAGGCAAGAGTCCTTCTCGGACTCCAGGGCCAGACGCCAGGGTTCCCGGCGTCCCAGACGCTAGGGACCCTGGCGTCTGGCCCCTGGACTCCGCAAAACTTCCTTTTGCACTTTCCAAAAACCTTGTGGGCTTTCCCCTTTAGCCCAAATAAGGTGTTCTCGTACCCAAACATTTCGGGAAACGCCCGGAACCCCTTCCAGTGAATTGCGGAACCCTTCCGGAGACCAAACACTATTATCCCATATATCAAACTTTATCTCCGGACCATTCTGGAGTTCCTCGTCATGTCCGTGATCTTACCCGGAACTCCGAACAACATTCGGTTACGAACATACATAACTCATAAATACTATATCGTCAACGACCGTTAAACGTGCGGACCCTACGGGTTCGAGAACTATGTAGACATGACCAAGACACTTCTCTGGTCAATAACCAATAGCGGAACCTGGATGCCCATATTGGCTCGTACATATTCTACGAAGATCTTTATCGGTTGAACCGCATAATAACATACGTTGTTCCCTTTGTCATCGGTATGTTACTTGCCCGAGACTCGATCGTCAGTATCTCAATACCTAGTTCAATCTCGTTACAGGCAAGTCTCTTTACTCGTTCTATAATGCATCATCCCGCAACTAACTCATTAGTTACATTGCTTGCAAGGCATATAGTGATGTGCATTACTGAGAGGGCCCAGAGATACCTCTCCGACAATCGAAGTGACAAATCCTAATCTTGATCTATGCCAACTCAACAAGTACCTTTGGAGACACCTGTAGAGCACCTTTATAATCACCCAGTTATGTTGTGATGTTTGGTAGCACACAAAGTGTTCCTCCGGTAATCGGGAGTTGCATAATCTCATAGTCATAGGAACATGTATAAGTCATGAAGAAAGCAATAGCAGTAAACTAAAATGATCAAGTGCTAAGATAACGGAATGGGTCAAGTCAATCACATCATTCTCCTAATGATGTGATCTCGTTTATCAAATGACAACTCATGTCCATGGTTAGGAAACATAACCATCTTTTATCAACGAGCTAGTCAAGTAGAGGCATACTAGTGACACTCTGTTTGTCTATGTATTCACACATGTATTATGTTTCCGGTTAATACAATTCTAGCATGAATAATAAACATTTATCATGATATAGGGAAATATAAATAATAACTTTATTATTGCCTCTAGGGCATATTTCCTTCACACACCGCGTCTCTTTCTTCGCAAGGGGCTATGATGATTCTGCCGCTTCCCGGCATCTTGAGGATGTTGTATCCATGGGGGGTGACTGCCATGAATTTGGTCAGTGGTGGGTACCCGAGGATGGCATTGTACGGTAGGCGGATGTGGGCGACATCGAAGTCGACGAGCTCGGTGTGGTAGTTGTCGCACTGACCGAAGGTGACAGGGAGGCGAACTTGCCATATCGGGTGGTGGAGCTGTCTGTCACTCCTGAGAAAGGCTTGGTGGGCTGGAGCTGATCGTATGGCACTTGAAGGCTGTCGAACGTCTCAACGGACAGGACACTGAGCCCTGGGCCGCCGTCGATGAGGGTCTTGGTGACTTGGACATTACTGATGACGGGTGAATAGAGCATCGAAAGGACGCCAACGGTTTCCGCGCATTTGAGCTGGTCTGCCAAGCTAAAGGTGATGTCGTACTTGGACCACCTGAGCAGGCGCGTACCTTCGAGCTTGGGGAGGGTTGCATTCACTTCACGAGAAAACTGCTTGAAGATGCACTGTGAGGCTGGGGCCTGAGAGCCATCCAAGATGCAGGCGATGGCGCGCGGCTCCTGGAAGCCCCCAGCCCCTTCGTCCTGTTGATGGTCGTCGTTCCTCCTTGGCAGTGGCAGCGGAGGGAGACCAGGGTTGCCCTGAGGACGGTCCTCGCGAGGTTGGTCCCTCCAGGCTCCCTCACGAGGCTGGTCCTGCCAGCGATCCTTGCGAGGCTGGTCGCGCCACTCTTGGCGAGGGTCACGGTCGTCCCAGCGTCCTCCACCTCGTCCACCTCTTCGGTCATATCCCCGGTCGCTGCGCTCGGGGCGTCGACCGAATCGCCCGTCTCGAATGGCCCTTAGCTCTTGACAATCGTTGGTGTTGTGCGTGGGCACGTTGTGGAAGGCGCAGAACTTACGGCTGCCCTTGGACAACTCGGGAAGATCTCGGCCGCGCTTGGTGTCCGGTTCTGCTGCGAGTACGACCACTCCTTTGTGCTTCATGTCCTTGTCCTTAGCCTTCTTCTCCTCTGGATCCGCAGCGGGGAGCTCGAGGAGGGAGAGGCGCCCCTCCTTAGCTCTTGCACAGTTGGTCGCTATGTTGAATAGCTCCAAAGTTGTGCACATCTCCTCATGGATGGCGAGCTCCTCCTTCATCTTGATGTCGCGGGCGCCGTCGGAAAATGTTGAGATGATGGCCTCGTCCGTCACCTTGGGGATCTTGATACGCGCGCTGTTGAAGCACTGGATGCACTTCTGCAGGGTTTCTCTAGGTTGTTGCTTGATGCGGCACAGGTCACCCGCGACCGGGGGGCGATCACGAGTGACCAGGAAGTTGGCAATAAAGTGGTTGCGCATCTCATCTCAGGAGGAAATCGAGCCTGGGGGCAGGTTCAGGAGCCATGAGCGGGCGCCATCCTTGAGAGCCATGGGAAACCATTTCGCCATGACCTTTTCATCGCCGTTGGCCGCCTCGATGCTCAGCTCGTAGAGCTGCAAGAACTCCGCAGGGTCGGGGTGCCATTGTAGCGAGGGGGCAGATCCGGCTATGCTTGATGCCTCGGGACTCCTCGTCTATGCTTGCCTCTTTATCACCAAAGAGGAAATGAGGACACTGCGCGCTGGCGCCCGCCTGGCTCCAGTCGTCATGGCTTGCAACACAGAAACCTCATGAGGTGTACCGTGCCTTGATCTCTCCGCCCCTCCCGATCCATCCTGGTGAGGCCACCCCTGAGGAGGTCTTGCATCGTCCGCCTCGCGAGGCTTGGCCCCTCGCGAGGGTATTGAGTGTTTGCTGGTGAAGATGGGCCGTACAGGGCCGCTGGTGGAGCCACACTGCAGGCCGCAGGCAGGCAAGTCTGGGGACCCCCGTTCCCAGAACACCGACAAATACTCAAGTTAAACTTGACGAGCCTAGCATATGCATATATGGCCTGGGAACACCGAGACCGAAAGGTCAAGCGTGAATCATATAGTAGATGTGATCAACATAGTGATGTTCACCATTGAAAACTTTTCCATCTCACGTGATGATCGGACATGGTTTAGTTGATATGGATCACGTGATCATTTAGATGACTAGAGGGATGTCTATCTAAGTGGGAGTTCTTAAGTAATATGATTAATTGAACTTTAATTTAGATGACTGAGCGGGCGCCGTCCTTGAGAGCCATGGGAAAGCATTTCGCCATGACCTTTTCGTCGTTGTTGGCCGCCTCGATGCTCAGCTCGTAGAACTGCAAGAACTCCGCAGGGTCAGGGGTGATGTCGTAGCGAAGAGGCAGATCTGGCTTGAACTTGCCCAGCCAGACGATGCTACGCAGCTCAGGAGTGAAGGCGCGACAGCCCGCCATGGCCACCAGGGCCCGTCGTGGAGGCGGAGCTTGACCTTGGTGTCCCTGCGCCGCCACAACAAGTGGCACATGGCCCTGCCGCAGCAAGCGATCCTGACATGGTGGTGCTGGAAGCGGTGGAGCGTTTTCTTGCACACGGGGAACCTCCTGGCAACTTCTTTCTTCGTGCGCGGGCACACGGCGCGGTGGATCACACCGCTGGGCCACGCATCTTGGAGCGAGGACACCGTCTTGACGCGGGGGAGGCTGAGGTGCTCCATGAGCCGCATGCGTCGGCACGAGGGCGCCATCTTGGTACTGAGGGGACGGAGGTGCTCCATGAGCCACATCGCCCGCAGCCGGGGGCGGGCGAGGCAGCGAGAGGGATGGTGCGGGAGAGCCCCCTACGGTGCTAACGAGCTCGACGATGCGGTCCAACCAGTCCTCATAGAGGTCGTCGACCAGACGGTAGCGCAGCAGCTCACGCGTCATGAGCAGCGTGGCCTGCGCGTCCGTGGGGGCGCGGCGAGCGTGAGACGATGAGATGGCCGGAGTCAGCGACGGGGTGGCGGTGCGACCGTCACAGCGCACGGAGGGGTGCTTCGAAGAGGCTTGCTGCTCGTTTTCCGCTGGGTCGGTGGCGGCGTTGGCGGCGGGTGACGGAGAATGACGGGGAGGCCCGCCGACAGGGGCTGTCTGAGCGACACGGGTGGCGAGAGCGGCCCGGCGCTCAGCGCGGGCCCGTCGAGCATCGGCCATGAACTTGGCGGAGTGGTGAAGCACGGATCGACGAAGAGGAAAGCTTAAGCGCACCCCTACCTGGCGCGCCAAATGTCGTATTTCGGGTTCTGGCAAAACCCTTGAGGTTCAAACACTGGGGTGCGCACAAATATCTCTCCCCCTCTCTAGCTCGCACACTCTACGATCTCACGGCCTAGCTCGACGAACCCAAAGAACACGAGACACAAGATTTATACTGGTTCGGGCCATCGTTGTGGTGTAATACCCTACTCCAGTGTGGTGTGGTGGATTGCCTCTTGGGCTGAGAATGAACAGTTACAAGGGAAGAACAACCTCGTGAGAAGAGGTGTTCTTGTGCTTGGTGAACTTGAGTGGCTGGGGATGATCTAGATCCTATCCCCTTCTATGGTGGTGGCTAGTCCTATTTATAGAGGCCCTAGTCCTACTCCCAAATATTAGGCAGGAAGGGATCCCACAACGGCGAAATTCGAAGGGAGACAACTAGTACAAGCTATCTTGACAAAAGTAGACTTCGCCTGCCAAAGGCTCTGGTGGTGACGCCGTCTTGGGCTCCATGGTGACCTCTGTCCTGCCGTCCTGCTGGTCTTAGTCTTGTTGCACCGATATGGAAACCTTTACCTGATGCCTCGGGACTCCTCGTCTATGCTTGCCTCTTTAGCACCAAAGAGGAAACAAGGACACTTCGCGCTAGCGCCCGCCTAGCGCCAGTCGTCATGGCTTGCGTCACAGAAACCTCACGAGGTGTCCCGTGCCTTGATCTCTCCGCCCCTCGCGAGCCAGCCTGGCGAGGCCACCCCTGAGGAGGTCTTGCATCGCCCGCCTCATGAGGCTTGGCCCCTCGCGAGGGTCTTGAGTGTTTGCTGGTGAAGATGGGCCGTACAGGGCCGCTAGTGGATTCACGCTGCGGGCCGCAGGCAGGCAAGTCTGGGGACCCCTGTTCCTAGAACGCCGACAGTAGCCCCCGGGCCCAAGGCGCGCTCGGCCTTGGCTTCAAGGTGAAGCCAAAGGGCAAGCGCGGAGCGCCGCGGGCCCCATCATCCTGCGGCCACGGTGGGCGTGTGGCGACAGATTGGATGTGGGCGTCTCCGCTTCCCCACGCTGCCTCGACAACTGCCCGTTTGACAAAAGGATGGTGCAGGCAAAGCTTGCCTTCATTGCTTTCCTTCGCCTTGCTCCAGATCCCCTCTCTCGCTCCTCGCTTCCGAAATCTCTAGATCTGCTCCGATCTCCTTCCGAGCTTCCGACCAATGGCGCCCCGAAAGCCCAAGGTTGATTCGCCGCCTGCCTGGTATGAGCCGGCTCTGGAGGCGCCCAATGTCTCGGCGAAGAACCTTGCCGCCACGCGCCTGCTGACGGTGGGGGAGAACAACGAGAAGGGGAAGACCGAGCTCCGGGCTGGCTCCGCCGTGCCCGAGGCTTCGAAGAGCTCCTTCTACCCCTTCTTCTTGAGCAGCGTCGTCGCCGGCCTTGCTCCCCCCTTCTCCGACTTCTTCTATATAGTCCTCCAACACTACGGGTTATAGGCTCTCCACCTCCATCCCAACTCCGTTCTTCTCTTGTCAATCTTTGCCTTCTACTTCGAGGCGTATGTCGGGGTGATGCCGTCTGTGGCACTATTGCGCCATTTCTTCTTCCTCTGAATCAACGACGGCCACACCATGGGGTGCGCCAACTTCGTCGCAGCTGGCAAGGCCAACGCGATCTTGAAGGCCGGCAAGAAGGATGATGGCTTCCGGAGCAAGTGGGTTATGATGGATGCCAAGTGTGTCCACCCACGACTGAAGCTACCGACGGAGATGCCCCAGTCTGACGAGGGGTGGTCTCGCGCGAAGCCTACTGACGACCGGGCGAAGGCGGTGCTGGAGAAGATGACCGTCGACCTGAGGCCGGGCAACGCGAAGGCGGCTGATGACCCACAAGTTTAGGGGATCTATCATAGCTTTTTCGATAAGTAAGAGTGTCAAACCCAACGAGGAGCAGAAGGAAATGATAAGCAGTTTTCAGTAAGGTATTCTCTGCAAGCACTGAAATTATCGGTAACAGATAGTTTTGTGATAAGGTAATTTGTAACGAGTAGCAAGTAATAAAAGTAAGTAAGGTGCAGCAAGATGGCCCAATGCTTTTTTCAGCAAAGGACAATCCCGAGGACACATGGGAATTATTGTCAAGCTAGTTTTCATCACGTTCATATGATTCACGTTCGGTACTTTGATAATTTTATATGTGGGTGGACCGGTGCTTGGGTACTGCCCTTACTTGGACAAGCATCCCACTTATTATTAACCCCTATTGCAAGCATCCACAACTACAACAGAAGTATTAAGGTAAACCTAACCATAACATGAAACATATGGATCCAAATTAGCCCCTTACGAAGCAACGCATAAACTAGGGCTTAAGCTTGTGTCACTCTAGAAACCCATCATCTACTTATTACTTCCCAATGCCTCCCTCTAGGACCAAACAATGGTGAAGTGTCATGTAGTCGACGTTCACATGACACCACTAGAGGGATGACAACATACATCTCATCAAATATCAAACGAATACCAAATTCACATGACTACTTACAGCAAGACTTCTCCCATGTCCTCAGGAACAAACGTAACTACTCACAAATCATATTCATGTTCATAATCAAAGGGGTATTAATATGCATAATGGATCTGAACATATGATCTTCCACCAAGTAAACCAACTAGCATCAACTACAAGGAGTAATCAACACTACTAGCAACCCACAGGTACCAATCTGAGGTTTGGATACAAAGATTGCATACAAGAGACGAACTAGGGTTGAGATGGTGCTGGTGAAGATGTGGATGGAGATTGACCCCCTCCCCATGAGAGGATCGTTGGTGATGACGATGGTGATGATTTCCCCCTCCCGGAGGGAAGTTTCCCCAGCAGAACATCTCTGTCGGAGCCCTAGATTGGTCCGCCTCGTGGCGGTGGAGTTTCTTCCCGAAAGCTTGCTTATGATTTTTTTCTTGACTAAAGATTCCATATAGCCAAAGATGGACATCGGAGGGCCATCCGGGGGCCCACGAGGCAGGGGGCTCGCCTAGGGGGGTAGGGTGCGCCCCCACCCTCATGGATGGTGGGTGGCCCCCCTCTGGTACTTCTTTCGCCCAATATTTTTTATATATTCTGAAATGTGCTCCCGTGAAGTTTCATGACTTTTGGAGATGTGCAGAATAGGTCTCTGATATTTGCTCCTTTTCCAAGCCAGAATTCTAGCTACCGACATTCCCCCTCTTCATGTAAACCTTGTAAAATAAGATAGAATAGGCATAAGTATTGTGACATAATGTGTAATAACAGCCCATAATGCAATAAATATCGATATAAAAGCATGATGCAAAATGGACGTATCAACTCCCCCAAGCTTAGACCTCGCTTGTCCTCAAGCGAAAGCCGAAATTGAAAAATATGTCCACATGTTTGGAGATAGAGGTATCGATAAAAATAAAATACGGACATGAGGGCATCATGATCATTCTTAGAACATCAATATATATATATATATTGTCATATGATCTCTTATGTTAAAGTTACAATTCAATCACAATTTCAAGTATGAATCATAAACTTCATTGAGAACCAACAAACTCTAATCTCAGTCATTGAGGCAATTGCAATTTATCATAACATAGGAAAGAGTCAATATAAGAGCTTTTCAGCAAGTCCACATACTCAACTATCATTTAGTCTTTCACAATTGCTAACACTCCCGCAATATTTATGGGTATGAAGTTTTAATCGGACACAGAGAAAGATAGGGGCTTATAGTTTTGCCTCCCGACGCTTTACCTCAAGGGTAATGTCAACAATAATAGTTCATGAAAACTCACATCCAATTAGCTATATATATCAGGATCTTTCCAACACATTGTGCTTGCCAAAGGATAAAACGTAAAAAGGAAAGGTGAATATCACCATGACTCTTTGCATGAAGTATAAGACAAGAATAAAAGATAGGCCCTTCGCAGAGGGAAGCAGAGGTTGTCATGCGCTTTTATTGTTGGATGCACAAAATCTTAATGCAAAAGAACATCACTTTATATTGCCACTTGTGATATGAACCTTTATTATGCAGTCCATCATTTTTATTGCTTCCACATCACAAGATCTTATAAAGCTTATTTTCTCCACACTAATAAGTCATACATATTTAGAGGGCAATTTTTTATAGCATGCACCGAAGACAACTTACTTGAAGGATCTTACTCAATCCATAGGTAGATATGGTGGACTCTCATGGCAAAAACGGGTTTAGGGATATTTGGAAGCACAAGTAATATCTCTACTTGGTGCAAAGAAATTGGCTAGCATGAGAGGGAAAGGAAATCTCAACGTGTTGGATGATCCATGACAATATAATTTATCTCACATGTAAGAAAACATAACCCATTACGTTGTCTTCCTTGTCCAATGTCAACTCTTTAGCATGTCATATTTTAATGAGTGCTCACAATCATAAAAGGTGTCCAGGATTGTATATTTATATGTGAAAACCTCTCTTTCTTTATTACTTCCTATTAATTGCAACGATGACCAAAACTATGTTTGTCAACTCTCAACAACTTTTATTCGTCATACTCTTTATATGTGAGCTCATTACTCTCCATAAGATCCATATGATCTCTTTATTTCTTCTCTTTTATTTTATTCCCTCAAGATCATAGCAAAATAAACAAGCCCTTGACTAAACACTAATCATTATTATATATAGCTCACGGACTCGATTACATAAGAAGATCATAAAGCAAAACTCACAACTAGATCATACTAAAACTTTATTCTACTAGATAAAGATATTATCAAAAAGGATCGAACTAAGAAAAATGGTAAAGATAAAAGTGATGGTGATACGATACCAGGGCACTCCCCCAAGCTTGGCAGTTGCCAAGGGGAGTGCCCATACCCATGTGTTTATGCTTCCTTCCTCGGAGGTGGTGATGAAGGAGTTGTTGATGATGTAGCCTTGTCGTCCATCTTCCAAGGCATAGGCTCACCATCATAGAAGGATGATCGAGTCTCCGGGATCCTCAAATCTGTAGCCAAACTTATCCTCTTGAATCTATATTCATACTCACAGTTTTGGTTTTGCAGGTCATAGATCTGGTATTGGAGGCACTCGATTTTCTCATCAAGGTTGAAGATGGCCTCCCCAATGTCCTTGGCGTGCAGCTTTTGGTTGTTGGTGAACTCGTGATCATTATGTGATTGGAGTCGAGTCCACACTCCACCATTTCCTGACACTTGAAAACTTGTTGCTCCATTGCCTCGATCCTTGTCTCCATGCTTCCGGTCCTCCTTGGTCCCTCAACATCGCGGATGTGCAACAACCCCTCACGCATCTCAATGGTTTGAGGGTGTTGCGCACCTCTGTGAGGTAGGGGTTGATGACCTTCTCGAAGAACTTGTCCTTGGGGGCACTTGAAGACGACATGGAGACCTAGATCTGTCAGGAAAACAACTCGAAACAAAGACAGGAGATATTTGCATGATAAGGTGGTCAAAACCTTTGGGAGATTATATAATGAATTTTTACCGACCATAAGAGGTATTGTGCAAGAAAACGGAGTCCAGAGGGCACACGAGGTGCCCATGAGGCAGGGGGCGCGCCCAGGGGGTAGGGCGCGCCCTCCACCCTCGTGGAAGCCTCGTGCCCTTTCCGGTCTGCTTCTTATTTTCCTATTTTTCTAAATATTCCAAAATGGAGAAAAAATGCCATTAGAACTGTTTTGGAGTCGGTTTACTTACTGTACCACGCACCTATTCCTTTTCGGAGTCTGAAACGTTCCGGAAAGTATCCCGTATGTATTCCTCCGGGGTTATGGTTTCAATAATATTAGTTTCAACATCTATGGGATTACCTGAGATATAATGTTTAATTCTTTGACCGTTCACCACCTTTGAATTTGTGCCTTCGAAGTTGTTGATTTTTATGGCACCGAAACGGTAGACCTCCTCGATAACGGAAGGACCTTCCCATTTAGAGAGAAGTTTGCCTGCAAAAAATCTTAAAGGAGAGTTGAATAGCAACACATAATCACCTACATTAAATTCACGCTTTTGTATCCTTTTGTCATGCCATCTTTTAACTTTTTCTTTGAACGGCTTGGCATTCTCAAAAGCCTGGGTTCTCCATTCATCAAGTGAGCTAATGTCAAATAACCTCTTATCACCGGCAAGTTTGAAGTCATAATTGAGCTCTTTAATAGCGCAATATGCCTTATGTTCTAATTCAAGAGGTAAGTGACATGCTTTTCCATAAACCATTTTGTATGGAGACATACCCATAGGATTTTTATATGCAGTTCTGTAAGCCCATAATGCATCATCAAGTTTCTTGGACCAATTCTTTCTAGATCTATTAACAGACTTTTGCAAAATTAATTTAAGCTCTCTGTTGCTAAGTTCTACTTGACCACTAGATTGTGGATGATATGGAGATGCAATTCTATGATTAACATCATACTTAGCAAGCATTTTACGAAAAGCACCATGAATAAAATGTGAACCACCATCAGTCATTAAATATCTAGGGACTCCAAACCTCGGAAAAATAACTTCTTTAAGCATCTTAATAGAGGTGTTATGATCAGCACTACTAGTTGGAATAGCTTCTACCCACTTAGTAACGTAATCAACATCAACTAAAATATGTGTATACCCATTGGAGGAAGGAAAAGGTCCCATATAATCAAAGACCCAAACATCAAATGGTTCAATAACAAGTGAATAATTCATACGCATTTCTTGACGTCTACTAATATTACCAATTCTTTGACATTCATCACAAGATAAGACAAACTTACGGGCATCCTTGAAGAGAGTAGGCCAATAAAAACCGGATTGCAATACCTTGTGTGCAGTTCTATCTCCGGCATGGTGTCCTCCATAAGCGTCGGAGTGACACTTGCGTAAGATCTGTTATCATTCATGCTCAGGTACACAACGTCTAATAACACCACTTACTCCTTCTTTATAAAGATGTGGGTCATCCCAAAAGTAATGTCTTAAATCATAGAAGAAATTTTTCTTTTGCTGCTATCTGAAACTAGGTGGTATAAATTTAGCAACAATGTAATTAGCATAATCAGCATACCATGGAGCAGTACGAGAAGCATTTATGATAGCTAACTGTTCATCAGGAAAGCTATCTCAGCTCCCTTTCTATCAATAATATGCAAATCAAATCCTTGTAGCAAGAGAACCCATCTAATAAGTCTAGGTTTAGCATCTTTCTTTTCCATAAGATATTTAATAACAGCATGATCAGTGTGAATAGTTACTTTAGAATCAACAATATAAGGTCTGAACTTATCACATGCAAATACAACTGCTAAGAATTCTTTTTTAGTAGTAGCATAATTTCTCTGGGCATTGTCTAGAGTTTTACTAGCATATTGAATAACATTTAATTTTTTATCAACTCTTTGTCCTAGAACAGCACCTACAGCATAATCACTAGCATCACACATGATTTCAAAGGGTAAATTCAAATCAGGAGGCTGAACGATAGGTTCAGAAATCAAGGCTTTCTTAAGTATTTCAAACACTTCTACACAATCATCATCAAAGACAAAATGAATATCTTTTTGTAATAGGTTAGTCAGAGGCCGGGAATTTTTTGAGAAGTCCTTAATGAACCTCCTATAAAACCAACATGACCAAGGAAACTTCTTATACCTTTGATGTCCTTATGACACGACATCTTTTCAATAGCATCAACTTTAGCTTTGTCAACTTCAATACCTCTTTCAGAAATTTTATGCCCCAAGACAATACCTTCATTAACCATAAAGTGGCACTTCTCCCAATTCAAGACAAGGTTAGCTTCTTCACATCTCTACAAAACTCGATCAAGGTTGGTCAAGCAATCATCAAAAGAGGATCCATAAACAGAGAAATCATCCATGAAAAATTCACAAATCTGTTCACAAAAGTCAGAGAATATAGCCATCATGCATCTTTTAAAGGTAGCAGGTGCATTACATGAACCAAAAGGCATACGTCTATAAGCAAAGGTACCGAAAGGGCATGTAAAAGTAGTCTTTTCTTGATCATCGGCTGACACGGGTATTTGAGAGAAACCAGAGTAACCATCCAGAAAGCAAAAGTGTGTATGTTTGGATAATCTTTCTAGCATTTGATCAATGAAAGGCAAAGGGTAATGATATTTTTTAGTAGCTTTATTTAATTTGCGGAAATCAATCACCATCCTATAACCTGTAATAATTCTTTGCGGATCAATTCATCTTTATCATTAGGAACGACAGTAATACCTCCCTTCTTAGGGACACAATGGACAGGGCTTACCAACTAACTATCAACAACGGGATAAATTATACCTGCTTCAAGGAGGTTTAATATTTCCTTTCTTACCACTTCTTTCATCTTAGGATTTAGCCGTCGTTGGTGATCAATAACTGGTTTGGCGTCTTTCTCAAAATTTATTTTGTGTTGACATAGAGTGGGACTAATGCCCTTAAGATCATCAAGAGTATATCCAATAGCAGCACGGTGCTTCTTTAGAGTTTTCAATAATTTCTCTTCTTCATGCTCTAAAAGGTTAGCACTAATAATAACAAGATATATCTTATTTTCATCAAGGTAAGCATATTTAAGAGTATCGGGCAATGGTTTAAGCTCAAACACGGGATCACCCTTGGGTGGAGGAGGATCCCCTAGGATTTCAATAGGCAAGTTGTGTTTCAGAGTAGGTCCCTATTTAAAGAATACTTCATCTATTTCCCTTCTTTCATTCATAAACATATCGTTTTCATGGTCTAGCAAATATTGTTCTGAAGGATCAGTAGGAGGCACGGCAATAGAAGCAAGACCAATAATTTCATCTTTACTAGGCAATTCTTTATCATGGGGTTGTCTACGAAATTTAGCAAAATTAAACTCATGAGACATATCCCCTAAACCAACAGAAACAATATCCTTATTGCAGTCTATCTTAGCATTAACAGTATTCAAGAAGGGTCTACCAAATATAATGGGACAAAAGTCATCTTGTGGGGAACCGAGAACAAGAAAATCAGCAGGGTATTTAACTTTCCCACACAAGACTTCAACATCTCTAACAATCCCAAGTGGTGAAATAGTATCTCTATTGGCAAGCTTAATTGTAACATCAATCTCTTCTATCTCAGCAGGTGCAATATCATGCATAATTTCTTGGTATAAGGAATGAGGTATTGCACTTGCACTAGCACCCATATCACATAAGCCATGATAACAATGATCTCCTATTTTAACAGAAATAACAGGCATGCCCACAACTGGTCTATGTTTATTTTTAGTATCAAGCCTAGCAATTCTAGCAGATTCATTGCAGAAGTAAATAACATGCCCATCAATACTATCGGCCAAGATATCTTTAACCATAGCAATTTTAGGTTAAACTTTTGTGTGTCCTAATATTACTTTTGTTGACTGCAGTTGAAGCTTTAGCATGATCCTTTATTCTAACAGGGAAAGGTGGCTTCTCAATATAAGCAGTAGGAACAACTGGATCATTGTAAGTGATAGTCTTTTCTTCAACTTTAATAGGTGCAACTACTTTTACTTCAGTGGGAGGATTATATTTAAACCACTTCTCCTTTGGGAGATCAACATGAGTAGCAAAGGATTCACAAAAAGAAGCTACTATCTCAGAGTTAATTACATATTTAGTGCTAAATTCACGGAAAGCATCGGTATCCATAAAAGATTTAACACAATCAAACTTAGCTGTTATACCTGACTCCTTACCTTTTTCGAGGTCCCAATCTTCAGAGCTGTGTTTAATTCTTTCCAATAAATCCCATTTTAATTCAATAGTCTTCATCATAAAAGATCCAGTACAAGAAGTATCGAGCATGGAGCGATTACCGAGAGAAAGCCGAGCATAATTTTTTTGAATAATCATTTCTCTTGAGAGCTCATGATTGGGGCATGAATATAACATTGACTTAAGCGTCCCCCAAGCTTGAGTGATGCTTTCTCCTTCGCGAGGCCAAAAATTATATATATAATTACGATCACAATGAACAAGATGCATAGGATAAAACTTGTGATGAAATTCCAATTTCAATCGCTTGTAGTCCCATGATCCCATATCATCGCATAGCCTATACCATGTCAATGCCTCTCCCTTCAAAGATAAAGGGAAGACCTTCTTATTGATAACATCATCGGGCATACCTGCAAGCTTAAATAATCCACAAACATCATCCACATAGATTAAGTGTAAATCGGGATGCAATGTTCTATCTCCTGCAAATGGATTAGCTAGCAGTTTCTCTATCACACCCGAAGGAATTTTGAAGTGAACATTTTTAGTAGGTTCAGTAGGTTGAGGAGCAACTCTTTTCTCTACTGGTCGAGGTGAAAATACCTTGAACAAGCCCCTCAAAGGATTATGTTCCATAGTAACAAGTGACAGTAAATTTCAGGACACTATATAAATTTTTCCTTACCAAATTCCACCTACCAAAGGCGCTTCACTCCCGGCAACGGTGCCATAAAAGAGTCTTGATGACCCACAAGTGTAGGGGATCTATCTAGACTTTTCGGTAAGTAAGATTGTCAAACCCAACGAGGAGCAGAAGGAAATGATAAGCAGTTTTCAGTAAGGTAGTCTCTGCATGCACTGAAATTATCGGTAACAGATAGTTTTGTGATAAGGTAATTTGTAACGAGTAGCAAGTAATAAAAGTAAATAAGGTACAGAAAGATGGACCAATCCTTTTTGCAGCAAAGGACAAGCCTGAACAAACTCTTATATGAAGGAAATCGCTCCCGAGGACACATGGGAATTATCGTCAAGCTAGTTTTCATCACGTTCATATGATTCACGTTCGGTACTTTGTTAATTTGATATGTGGGTGGACCGGTGCTTGGGTACTGCCCTTACTTGGACAAGCATCCCACTTACGATTAACCTCTATTGCAAGCATCCGCAATTACAACAGAAATATTAAGGTAAACCTAACCATAGCATGAAACATATATATGGATCCAAATCAGCCCCTTACGAAGCAACACATAAACTAGGGTTTAAGCTTATGTCACTCTAGCAACCCATCATCTACTTATTACTTCCCAATGCCTCCCTATAGGCCCAAACAATGGTGAAGTGTCATGTAGTTGACGTTGACATCACACCACTAGAGGGATGACAACATACATCTCATCCAAAATATCGAACGAATACCAAATTCACATCACTACTTATAGCAAGACTTCTCCCATGTCCTCAGGAACAAATGTAACTACTCACAAAGCATATTCATGTTCATAATCAAAGGGATATTAATATGCATAACGGATCTGAACATATGATCTTCCACCAAGTAAACCAACTAGCATCAACTACAAGGAGTAATCAACACTACCAGCAAACCACAGGTACCAATCTGAGGTTTGGATACAAAGATTGGATACAAGAGATGAACTAGGGTTTGAGATGAGATGGTGCTGGTGAAGATGTTGATGGAGATTGACCCCCTCCCGATGAGAGGATCATTGGTGATGATGATGGTGATGATTTCCCCCTCCCGGAGGGAAGTTTCCCTGGCAGAACAGCTCTGTCGGAGCCCTAGATTGGTTCCGCCAAGGTTCCGCCTCATGGAGGCGGAGTTTCTTCCCGAAAGCTTGCTTATGATTTTTTTTCTCGACGAAAGACTCCATATAGCCAAAGATGGGCATCGAAGGGCCACCAGGGGGCCCATGAGGCAGGGGGCGCGCCCCCCACCCTCGTGGACGGTGGGAGGCCCCCCCTCTGGTACTTCTTTCGCCCAATATTTTTTTATCTATTATGAAACATGCTCCCGTGAAGTTTTAGGACTTTTGAAGATGTGCAGAATAGGTCTCCAATATTTTATCCTTTTCCAGCCCAGAATTCCAGCTCCTGGCATTCCCCCTCTTCATGTAAACCTTGTAAAATAAGAGAGAATAGGCATAAGTATTGTGACATAATGTGTAATAACAGCCCATAATGCAATAGATATCAATATAAAAGCATGATGCAAAATGGACGTATCAGCGGCGAAGTTGACGGGGGCATGCTCCTGAGGGAGTTCCTGACGCTGCGGGTGGCTCCTCTCTAGGCGCGCTCGCGCCCCTTGTGGACGCTCGGGGATGGAGAGGACAAGATTTGCCTGAGTCCGGAGGTTTTGTCCGAAGGGGAGCTGGCCGTGGCTCTCCGCCTCTTGGTCGGGGACGACCAAGAGTATCCGCCGAGTGCCCATGCTCCTTTGTTCCTTCGGAAGGATGGGGCGGTGATCGCAGTCTCCATGCCTGCCTTTGACGGGCACGGCCTGGTGCCGCCGGCGCCCTCTAAAGTCCTGGTGGCGACGGTGAAGGTGGACGTGTCTTCCGGCGATTCCCGCAGGGATGGCCAGGATGAGGAGGACAAGGAGCGCGACTCGGAGGCGACCCCTGAGGGGATGGGGGAGACCTCCCCCTTGCGCAAGGCCGGCGTCCTCCACACCCTACATGATGACGACAACGATGTCGGCGTCCTCCCGGAGAGAGGGGAGCCGCCCATGGTTCCGACGAAGGGCAGGTCGGCGCTGCTCTCCCGGGACGACGCTCCTGCCTCACCGCCGCCTGGAGCTACTTCCGGTCCAGCTGCTGCCCCTGCTTCTGCTCCGAGAGCCGACGTGCCCGCGCCTCGGGTTGTGAAGCTCTCCGTCTTCAAATTTACGAAGTAGAAGGACTACGACGCGGTGGACCAGTAAGTGTTCTCGTCCTGCCTTGTTCTTGCTTCTGCTGCTTGTTTCTAACTCTTCTTCTTCGTTGTGCAACTAGGCCGATGCATGTGGCGAAGAGGAGAAGGGAGGGCGAGGTGGTACTGCTCGAGCCCAGATCGCCTCCTGCGTCCGCAACCCTCTCCATGAGTAAGGGCGACGGCGCTCGTGCCTCTCCAGGCTGATCATCCTCGCAAGGCTGGGTGGAGCATCCTCGGGAGGAGTCAGCCCCCGTGGCCCCGCTGGCTCCGGAGGTGCCAGCGTCCGGCTCGGGTGCTGGGGTCCCCGAGGCTCAGGAGCCTCTGGCCTCTCAGGCCATGGTGATGATGACGCCTCCTCCTCCTCTTGCCGCATTGCTGTCCCCGGGTTCTTCTATCTCTCCTGACGTCCTGGAGCGGGCTCTTTCTGCGATAGCCCTGCTGCGAGAAGATCTTCAGGGCCGCCCAAGACCGCTGCTAGTCACTAGTGGCCGAGCTGGAGACCGCGCGAAGGGAGCGCGCGAAAGAAGCTCGAGGCCGCAAGGCGGAGTAGGAGAAGATGAAAGCCCGAGAGGACACCGTCAAGGATCACAACGCCGAACTGGAGCAGTTGGCGAAGGCGCAGGCCACAGAGCACGGCCGGCTGGAGGAGTTGGAGCAGAAGCTGAAGGCGGAGTAGGCCGAGCTTGACGCCAAGGCAAATGTCCTGACTGAGGACCGAGCGACCTTCAAGCTCCTTGAAGAGAAGGCTCAGACGATGCTGAAGTCGCTCTGTGAGATGGGGTTGGAGGAACCGCTGGTTGCCGATGACGAAGGCCCCAACCAGCTGGTTCCTTATATGGTTGGTGCGCTGGAGGACATTGTGAGCGGCATCGGCCCCATGGCGGAGGAAGAAGCCAGCGTTCTCTCCTCAACCGCGCTGATGCGCGTCTTCAGCCATCTCCACCTTCGCGATCCTGCCGCCCGCCTTGACGAGCTGCTGGAGCCTATGAAAGACGAGCATTACGAGGCCGTTGCTGCAGCTGTGAAGGGTCAGGTGGAGGCCCTGCTAAATAGGTTCCGCACCTTCACTCCCGCGCCCCCGACCGACGGTGCTACCGATCCTACAACTCTGGCTGGTGGTGCAGGTGAAGGCGACGCCGTTGGAGAAGAAGCATCCCTTGCAGGCGACGGCGGCGTCCAGGGATGACGAGACAACTTGCTGGTGGCTCCTTTCCTGTTTTAGTTTCTGCAATATGCACCATGCCTCGTGGAGGCGTTAAACTCACATTTGATATCAGGGGAACAATATGTCCTATAATATTTGCTTTGAAATTCTCTGATTTCCTTTCTATTTTCTTTACATTCTATGTCGGCAGGGCTCGACCCCGCGCATATCTCAGCCGCCGTTGGGTCGTCCGGATCACCAGGACGGACCATGGAGTGAGGGGCTATGTGATCATTTAGGCTCCTGAGTCGTGATGCTCAGGAGTCCCCCTTGACACACAAACAGCTTATAGAAAGGAGATCTGGGAGTAGGTCTAGTGTTCTACGTCGGCAGGGCCCGACCCCGCGCATACCTCAGCCACCATTGGGCCGACTGGATCACCAGGACCAACCAAGGAGTGAGGGGCTACGTGGCCAGTTAGGCTCCTGAGTCGCGATGCTCAGGAGTCCCCCTTGACGTTCAAATGACCTCCGTACCTTAGCTCTGGTTGGGAGGGCGCGTGATGACCAGGTCCGAGGGACCTGGCAGGGTGGCGTACGCTTGGGCGTGACCCAAGCGCAACCCCCGTGCCCAGCCCCCTCGCGTGACTCTCCCGAGGGGAGGTGTTGTGATGAGGCCAGACACCGATCCCAGAGGCTCCCTGAGGTTGATACGGCCGTGAGGCCGCCCTCAGTTGTTTATCACCAGCACGGAGCATAGCACTTCCGTACTTGCACGTGCATAGCCGCTCCTCGGTAGTGTCGACTACCAGCACGGAGCATGGTGCTTCGACTGGTACGTGGGAGGGGAATCCCTACTACGGAGAGCCCCCGGGGTGTGTACAGCCCTGCCCTGACACGTGGCTTGCACGGCAGGGCTAGACAAGGTGTGTCTGGGCACTTGTGAGCCAGCGGGGGACTCACGAGGCCCTACCTCAAGGCGGGTTGCGCCTGGTCTTGTTTCTTGATGGCTGTGGCGTTCCTGCGAGATGGTTAGACAACCTGCGCCGAATGAATTTCCCGAGGCTATTGCACGAGAAGGCCAAGCACCAACGACCCCAGGAGGTGATGTGAACGGGGCCAGACCGCCAGACAAAGCTTAGCCGTTGGATTTATCAACGCTGCAGGGACGGACCAGAGCACAGACGCCGTGCCTAGCCTTCTTATGCGAAGGATCCTAAAGAAAGATGATCAGCGCTTGGCTCCCATGGTGGGTGACAATCAAGCAAGTGGTATCCATAGATAGATTACGCATGAAAAGCAACTAGCTTAGGTAAATGCGAGAACGATACATGCCACTGGGTCGGACCCGAGCGGCCTGGGGTTAATGCAGCCCGAGGGGTGCCCCCAGCAGGGTGAACTAAAGATGCAAGCAGATACATGCCGCAGGGACGGACCCACGCGGCCTGGGGATGATGCAGCCTAGGGGGCGCTCCCAACTGAATGAACTTGGAAAAAAGTCACCTGGTTTGGTTGTCGAAGGAGTGTTGGGGTAGCCGAAGACATGCGCTGAAGAAGCCACTACTCACGAGTCGTCGAGGCCCTGAGCCTCGGGAGGCTCTGGAGGCTCGGGTGGCCTCCTGAGGACCGTCTCCATCTCCGCCAGGACTGCGTGGTGCCTGGCCTCCTGACCCGCCAGGGTGCTCCGCGGGTTGCGCTGGAAGGCGGCTGCTACGCTCGGCAGGCCGAACGGCATGCGAATGTAGCTATGAGGTGGACGCTCACACCGTCCAGCACGCGAAGGCTAGAAGCACTCCTGAGATACGGCCCTATTGAGCCCTGGGATGTCGATGCAGACGCGCAGCTCGCCACCCTCGCCTGGGTGGGGAGCAGCACTAGTTGGGCGGCGGTCACCGCGTATTGCTCTTGCTTCCTGAAGCTCCTGAGATGCCTTGGTGATGAACTCCAGAGTGCCGGGCGCTCCTCGCTCGATGTCCTCCTGAGGGGAACGTGCCGCGAAGCACGCCTCCACATGGTGCCTGAGCGCCTCCCTCGTGATGTTGGCCAGGTCCGAGGCCCTCCAGAAGAGAGCCTCTGAGCCCTGCCCGAGGTGGGCAACGGGCGCACCTCCCTATGCAAGGGAGGGAGGCGCGCCAGGCACTGGCGCAGATCCTGAAGTGGTGCCGCTGGAGGTGCCGCTCCCTTGAGGCCAGCGCGGAGTAGGTGCTTCTTCTTCTTGGGGTTGGCCTCAGGAGGGTACTGCACACCCGCGCTGTCAGGGTCTTCGATTGATGCAGCTTGGAAGCCGCGCTCGAGGGAGCACACCGTGTCTCTTTCTTCGCAATGGACTGTGATGATTCCGCTGCTACCCAGCATCTTGAGGATGTTGTTGCCATGGTGGGTGACTGCCATGAATTTGTCCAGTGTTGGGTACACGAGGATGGCATTGTACGGCAGGCGGATGTGGGCGACATCGAAGCCAACGAGCTCGGTGTGGTAGTTGTTGCGCTGACCGAAGGTGACAAGGAGGCGAACTTGCCCTATCGGGGTGGTGGAGCCATCTGTCACTCCTGAGAAAGGCTTGGTGGGCTGGAGCTGATCGTATGGCACTTGAAGGTTTTCGAACGTCTCGACGGACAGGACACTGAACACTGCGCCGCTGTCGATGAGGGTCTTGGTGACTTGGACATTGCAGATGACGGGTGAACAGAGCATCGGAGGACGCCAGCGGTTGCCGCGCATTTGAGCTGGTCCGCCGAGCTAAAGGTGATGTCGTACTTGGACCACCTGAGCGGGCACATAGCCTCGAGCTTGGGGAGTGCTGCATTCACTTCGCGAGAAAATTGCTTGAAGATGCGTTGGGAGGCTGGGACCTGAGCCCACCCAAGATGCAGGCGACGACACGCGGTTCCTGGAAGCCCCCAGCCCCTTCGTCCTGTTGATGGTCGTCGTTCCTCCTTGGTGGCGGCAGCAGAGGGAGACCAGGGTTGCCCTGAGGACGATCCTCGCGAGGCTGGTCCTTCGAGCTCCTTCACGAGGCTGGTCCTGCCAACGATCCTCGCGAGGCTGGTCACGCCTCTCTTGGCGAGGGCCGCGGTCGTCCCAGCGTCCTCCACCCCGTCCACCTCCTTGGCCGTAGCCCCGGTCGATGTGCTCGGGACGTCGACCGAAGCGTCCGTCTCTAATGGCCCTAAGCTCTTGACAATCATTGGTGTTGTGCGTGCGCATGTTGTGTAAGGCGCAGAACATACGGCTGCCCTTGGATGACTCGGGAAGAACTTGGCTGCGCTTGGTGTGCGGTTCTGCTGTGAGTACGGCCACTCCTTTGCACTTCACGTCCTTGACCTTGGCCTTCTTCTCCTCTAGATCCGCAGCGGGGAGCTCGAGGAGGGAGAGGCACCCCTTCTCAGCTCTTGCACACTTGGTCACTATGTTGAACAGCTCCAAAGTCATGCACAGCTCCTCATGGATGGAGAGCTCCTCCTTCATCTTGATGCCGCGGACGCCGTCGGAAAATGCTGAGATGATGGCCTCGTCCGTCACCTTGGGGATCTTGATACACGTGCTGTTGAAGCGCTGGATGTACTTCTGCAGGGTTTCTCTCGGTTGTTGCTTGATGTGGCGCAGGTCACCAGTGACCGGGGGGCGGTCGCGAGTGCCCTGGAAGTTGGCGATGAAGTGGTTGCGCATCTCATCCCAGGAGGAAATCGAGCCTGGGGGCAGGTTCAGGAGCCATGAGCGGGCGCCGTCCTTGAGAGCCATGGGAAACCAGTACGCCATGACCTTTTCGTCGCCGTTGGCCGCCTCGATGCTTAGCTCGTAGAGCTGCAAGAACTCCACAGGGTTGGGGTGCCGTCATAGCAAGGAGGCAGATCCGGCTATGCTTGATGCCTCGGGACTCCTTGTCTGTGCTTGCCTCTTTAGCACCAAAGAGTAAACGAGGACACTGCGCGCGCTGGCGCCCGCCTGGCTCCAGTCGTCATGGCTTGTGTCACAGAAACCTCGCGAGGTGTCCCGTTCCTTGATCTATCTACCCCTCGCGGGCCAGCCTGGTGAGGCCGCCCCTAAGGAGGTCTTGCATCATCCGCCTCGCGAGGCTTGGCCCCTCGCGAGGGTATTGAGTGTTTGCTGGTGAAGATGGGTTGTACAGGGCCGCTGGTGGAGCCACGCTGCGGGCACCAGGCAGGCATGTCTGGGGACCCCCGTTCCTAGAACGCCAACAAATACTCAGGTTAAACTTGACGAGCCTAGCATATGCATATATGGCCTGGGAACACTGAGACCGAAAGGTCAAGGGTGAATCATATAGTAGATATGATCAACATAGTGATGTTCACCATTGAAAACATTTCCATTGCACATGATGATCGGACATGGTTTAGTTGATATGGATCACGTGATCATTTTGATGACTAGAGGGATGTCTATCTAAGTGGGAGTTCTTAAGTAATATGATTAATTGAACCTTAATTTATCATGAACTTAGTACCTGATAGTATTTTGCATGTCTATGTTGTTGTAGATAAATGGCCCATGCTACTGTTCCTTTGAATTTTAATGCGTTCCTAGAGAAAGCTAATTTGAAAGATGATGGTAGCAACTACACGGATTGGGTCCATAACTTGAGGATTATCCTCATTGCTGCCCAGAACAATTACATCCTAGAAGCACCGCTAGGTGCAAAGCCTGCTGTAGGAGCAACACCAGATGTTATGATCGTCTGGCAGAGCAAAGCTGATGACTACTTGATAGTTCAGTGTGCCATGCTTTACGGCTTAGAGTCGGGACTTCAACGACATTTTGGACGTCATGGAGCATATGAGATGTTCCAGGAGTTGAAGTTAATATTTCAAGCAAATGCCCGAATTGAGAGATATGAAGTCGCCAATAAGTTCTGTAGCTGCAAGATGGAGGAGAATAGTTCTGTCAGTGAACATATACTCAGAATGTCTGGGTACCACAACCAGTTGACTCAACTGGGAGTTAATATTCCTGATGATAGTGTCATTGATAGAGTTCTTCAGTCACTGCCACCAAGCTACAAAAGCTTCATGATGAACTATAATATGCAAGGGATGGATAAGACAATTCCTGAGCTCTTCGCAATGCTGAAAGCTACGGAGGTAGAAATCAAGAAGGGGCATCAAGTGTTGATGGTCAACAAGACCACTAGTTTCAAGAAGAAGGGGAAAGGGAAGAAGGGCAACTTCAAGAATAAGAGCAAGCAAGTTGTTGCTCAAGTGAAGAAGCCCAAGTCTGGACCTAAGCTTGAGACTGAGTGTTTCTACTGCAAAGGGACTGGTCACTGGAAGCGGAACTGCCACAAGTATTTGGCGGATAAGATGGATGGCAAAGTGAAAGGTATATTTGATATACATGTTATTGATGTGTACCTTACTAATGCTCGCAATAGTGCTTGGGTATTTGATAGTGGTTCTGTTGCTCATATTTGCAACTCGAAACAGGGGCTACGGATTAAGCGAAGATTGGCTAAGGATGAGGTCACGATGCGTGTGGGAAATGGTTCCAAAGTTGATGTGATTGCGGTCGGCACGCTACCTCTACATCTACCTTCGGGATTAGTTTTAGACCTGAATAATTGTTATTTGGTGCCAGCGTGTCGGTGTACAAAAAGAGGGGTACACTTTCTGTACCCCTATAACTGTGCATGGGCAGTTTGAGCCACGGGCACCACCACACTGAGCAAGGCAAGGGAGGTGAGCCAAGGTAAGGCCAAAGCTCAGGAGAAGCAGAACGACGCCAAGACCAAGACCATAGAGAGCAAAGGGGACGAAGCGGACCCCCACGGCAAGATCCTTGCCGGGAGGCGGTTTTAGCAAACCCGGCGAAACCCTTGCCATGGCAGCTCGCCCCACACCTACGGAGTGAGTCACCCTTGAGTCCACTGCCCCCATGGGGCAAGGATTCGGGAGACATCCCCATGGTGGCATGCAGATCTTTGTGAAGACATTCGAGATCAGATACACCCTTAAGAAGATGATGATCCTTGGCGGGATCCCAGCCAAGGAGGACCACAAGGCCCCCGGCAAGAGCCTTGCTGGGGATGACAGCAGGCGCCATGGCAAGACCCTTGCCGGGGGCCCCGCAAGGCCCTTGCCAAGAACACCCGTTGGGCCACCATCAGGCCCACGCCAGTCAAACCTCCACCGCCGTTCGCATGCAGCTGCCGACCCAACCAGCTGGGCAGGCACCTGCGTGGCGGCATGTAGATCTACGTGGAGACCCAGCACTGCGCCACCTCAGCTACTTGCCTGCCTACATGGCACCGCGGGCGCCGCTGGCCAGGGCGCGTGTCGACGCGAGAGGGTGCGGCGACGGACGAGACAGGGCTCTCCCCCGTCCCCGATAAAGCAAGGACACCTGGGCAAGATGCATTAAATGCGCCTTGTCATGTAATGCGAGGGATAACCTCACATCACTGTTCCCTTTCCACCTCCTGGTGCTACTATGGCAACCCCTTTCCTATAAAAGGAGGCCCGAGGCGCCATTCGCGAACACCAACACCGTCCCAGCAGCCGGAGTTTGGGAGGCGGCGATGTTCGTGTGCCTGGTAACGGGCCGCACGCCGCCAAATCCAAAGACGGAGCCAGGCCCTCCACGGGAGGCGCGAGGCCTTCCAAGATCGCTACCGCCCCGCCCGAAGGCGATGCGAGGGCCTCCAAGACTCCCACGCCAGTGCCGACGGCGCGCTCCTCTCAAGCGGCGCGCGACAAACGGCGCAACCACGCTGAAGAGCCCCGAGCACCACCCCCGGGAGGTAGAAGACCTGCCCGCTCGCCGAGGCGCTGGTGAAGATGGCATGCGACTGCGGGGTCGTGATAGAGCTCCTTCTGACATGGTCAGAAGTCGAAGCGCGTCGTGATCCGTGCAGGTTTTGCTGCCACCAACGCCAGCAGAAGCCCTGGCGCGCGCGCAGTTGCTCCTCAATTTTCCTCCCACTATGAGGAAACTCGACGAATGGAGAGCCACTATTCGAAGCCTTGTTGCGGTGGCCAACAAAGACGAACCGAGTCCGGTGGAGCCCCCGAGTTGATGCTCCGACGGAGTCCCACGCACCAGTGGCTGGAAAGCCGGTGGCGCCGCGACCACGGTGCACTCGCCTCCTCCTCGCCCGGTACCGCGGACGCCAGCCCGTCGCGACGTTGCGGGCGATGAAATCTCCATAGCGTCGTCCGACCCACGGACCCACTGCGACCAGCGCCAAGTCCTTCGGGAACGAGAACATGAAGACGCTCGAACCACTATCGAGTGCCGGTGCGGAGCGCGCCACCAGTCAGACAGGCGAGCAGGGCCTGCTATGAACCACCCGACACCGGAGAGCCTTGGAGGCCTACCTTATGAGGTAGGCTGTCCGGCTATTACCCGTGAGCTGCGGCAGTTCTAGTGGCCCACTCACCGCACCTTCAAACCCGACGTGCGCAAAAAGTTTAGCGGCAAGACCCACCCGTCCGAGTTCCTCAGCATCTACACCATTGCGATGCAAGCTGCCGGAGCCCGCGATGATAAGGTGCTTGCGAATTACTTTCCGTTGGCTCTTAAACCCAACGCCATGCCATGGTTGATGCACTTGCCGGTAGACTCTATTTCCTCCTGGTTGGATTTGTGCCATGAGTTTGTGGGCGCCTTTACTGGAGGCCACCAAGCCCATGGCCAAGCAAGCGACCTGCACGTCATTCCCCAGAAGGGAGGCGAGAGTCTCCGCAAGTATATACAGAGGTTCAACCGGATATAGTACAATATCCCTGATGTTCACCCTGCCGCCATCATCAGCGTGTTCCATCAGAACGTGCGTAACCGCAAGATGCGCGAAGAGCTGGCAATGAACAAGGTGAAAGATGTAGCAGAACTCTATGTTCTTGCTAACAGATGTGCCCGGGCTGAAGAGGGAAGGAGGTACCCCGGCGAAGACGCCGGCATGGAAACCGACTCCTCAGATGAAGATACTGCCGCCTCGGCGAAGAAGGGCCGGCGCCGCAACAGGAAGCGCAAAGGTAAAGCCGTGCTTGCCACCGAGGGATCTGGTGACACCGGCTCCACCAAGAAAACCAAGGCAGATGACCCCGGCAAGGAAATTGCCGGATGTGTCGCCTGCCGGGCCTTGGCGGTTGCCGAGAAGCCGGGGAACTCCGACAAGCGATACTGCAAGATCCATCACACCAAAGGCCCTGCTCTCCAAGATTGCCGACAGGTTGAGCTCCTCGCTAAGAAGCAGAGGGCTGAATATGAGAGGCAGGATAAGGAGAAGGGCCAAGACGGTGCTGAGGGGTCTGGCAAGAAGCGTGACGGCCAGGCGGGTCGTCGCGGCAAGGATAAACAACAGGAGAGGCCCGCCCGGGGCCGTGACAAAAAGCCAAAAGACGACGATCATGAAGAGGACGACAAATCCGGCGACCAAGAGTTTCAGAAAGCTACAGAGGCCATGTGCATCGACGGCGGCGCCTCGCTGCATACTTCTCACCGCCAGCTTAAACAGTGGGCGCGAGAGATTACAGCGGCAGAGCCGTCGTTTGATGCCCAAAGGCCGCTGAAGTGGTCGAGCATACCTATCATTTTTGACACTGAGGATCACCCTGATCGCACTACTGCGGTCGGATGCTTGCCATTGTTGGTTTCACCAACAATACGCAACCTCAAGGTGACAAAGATGCTAGTCGATGGCGGGGCCGGTCTGAACTTAATCTCGCCTACCGTGATCGAGAAACTGCAGATTCCTGATGGAGACCTCGAGGAGACGGGCACATTTCAGGGGGTCAACCCGGGAAGAAGCCAACCTAAGGGAAAGGTCATGCTGCTCGTGACTTTTGGAAGCAATCTGAACTACAGGATGGAGAGGATTGTGTTTGATGTTGCCAAGATCCCCTTGCCCTACAATGGGATCCTTGGCCGCCCAGTGCTGGCCAAGTTCATGGCGGCGTCACACTACGCCTACAACACCCTGAAGATGCCAGGACCTGTGACGATCATCACCATCCCCTCCGATAAGAAAGATGCGCTGATTTGCGCTGACCAACTATACCAGCAAGCAGTTGTAGCAGCTGCCGCCACTAGGGCACTTGCTCCTGCCGCTGGGACCCCGGGAGGGAAGAATAAGAAGACTGGTGAGACCTCGGATACCCACTCCGGCAAGCGCACCTCTTCGGAGTGTAGCGCTCCCGTCGAGGACGTGCCAGAGAGCTCCACCGACGGAAACAAGAAGCCCAGGGCCATACCGCCGGGAACCAAGAAGGTTCCTGTCAATGAAGACGGCACAGGAGGGGCTTTCACCATAAGCTCCACCCTTGACGACAAATAGGAAGACGCGCTCGTCACCTTCCTGCGGGCGAATGTCGATGTGTTTGCATGGCAAGCTTCTGACATCCCCGGTGTTCCCAGGGAGGTGATTGAGCACCACCTTGCTGTTTGTCCTCATGCGCGGCCCGTCAAGCAGAAGGTCAGAAAGCAAGATTTGGAACGACAAGAGTTCATCACAGAGGAGATCCGGAAACTGGAAGCAACGGGTTTGGTAAGAGGAGTGCTCCATCCAACGTGGTTGGCCAATCCAGTCATAGTGCTTAAGGCTAATGGGAAGTGGAGACTGTGTATTGATTACACATATATCAATAAGGCTTGTCCTAAGGACCCCTTCCCATTGCCGCGCATCAACCAGATTGTTGACTCCACAGCTGGGTGTGATCTGTTGTCATTCCTCGATGCCTACTCCGGCTACCACCAGATCTTCATGACAAGAGAAGACGAAGAGAAAACAGCATTCATCACCCCATGTGGTACGTATTGTTTCATGCGGATGCCTTTCGGGCTGAAGAGTGCTGGTTCGACATTTGCAAGGGCGGTCCAGATTGGTTTTGAACCCCAGCTCCATAGAAATATGGAAGCTTATATGGATGACATAGTGGTCAAAACCAAGGACAGGGCAACCCTCATACCGGATTTGCAAGAAACATTTGCAAACCTACGCAAGATCAATCTCAAGCTGAACCCTGAGAAGTGCGTCTTTGGCGTCCCGTCCGGCAAGCTTCTCGGGTTCTTTGTGTCACAACATGGGATAGAGGCCAATCCGGAAAAGATCAAAGCTATAGAGCAGATTGAAGCACCCAAGCGAATCAAGGATGTGCATCGGCTTGCTGGTTGCGTCGCCGCCATGGGCAGATTCATTTCCAAGTCTGCCGAGCGCGCCCTTCCCTTTTTCAAGATCCTGAAAAAGGCGGGCCCGATGCAGGGGACGCCAGAAGCCGAAGTAGCATTGCAAGATTTGAAGAAGTACCTCTCCTCCGCGCCAATACTAGTTGCGCCTAGGCCACAGGAGACGTTGCTGCTATACCTGGCGGCAACGAACCAGGTGGTCAGCGCCACACTAGTGTCGCAGAGAGAGGTTGGTGACGAGGTAATGGCAGCGACAGAGCCCGACACCACCAATGCAGAGACGACACAGCCAGTTGAAGTGCCGACGAAGAAGAAAATGATGCAGCACCCGGTCTACTTTGTTAGTTCCCTCCTGCAGGGAGCTAGATCAAGGTACTCCGACGTGCATAAACTGCTCTTCGGCCTTCTTATGGCTTCGAGGAAGCGGCGTCACTACTTCCAGGCACACGAGATCACTGTCGTCACTCGCCTCCCTCTGCAATGGATATTGCACAATCCAGATGCAACGGGAAGAATTGTGGAATGGGCACTGGAGTTGTCCAGCTTTGGCCTCAAGTTTGAAAGTACTTCGACGATTCAGAGCCGAGTCTTGGCGGAGTTCATTGCAGAATGGACCGCAACGCCTGACGAAGAAGCCCAAGAGACTGCTCTCCCCGGCAAGGAGGCAAGTTGCAGTTGGATCATGTACTTTGATGGAGCTTTCTCCTTACATGGCACCGGGGCTAGTGTACTGCTTGTCGCGCCCACCGGAGAGCACCTCAAGTACGTGATCCAGATGCACTTCCCCAGGGAGGTGTCAACAAACAATACGACAGAGTACGAAGGGCTGCTTGCCGGTCTTAGGATCGCGGCAGACCTCGGAATCAAGAAGCTCATCGTCAGGGGCGACTCGCAGCTCGTCGTCAAGCAAGTCAACAAGGACTACCAAAGCCCGTTGATGAAGGCCTACGTCGATGAAGTGAGAAAGATGGAAGAGCATTTCCACGGGATACAGGCTGAATACGTTCCCCGAGCAGAGAACGATATCGCCGATTACCTGTCAAAACGCGCTGCCCTCAAGCTACCTATGGAACCAGGTACCTTTGTGCTCCAGCTAACTCAGCCATCCGTTGATCCATCAACAGAGCAGAACAAGAGGAGGAAATCAGGACCCGGCAAGTACTTTCCCGCCGAGCTCCCCAGAGCCGCCTGCAAGGATGTTGCCAGGGACACTAAGCCCGCCACGGGACGGCTAGCTTCGGCGGAGCGTCAAGCTCTTGCCGTCGAGACAGCCGCTCCTATAGCGGAGGAAATGCCTTTAGTCCTCACCGTCGAGCCCCAGGCACTGGCGTGGGCATAGCATACTGTCCGATTCCTCCAAACAGGGGAACTTCCTGAAGAGCGGGAGGAAGCAGAAAAAGTAGCCCGTCGATCTACCATGTACCAGTTTGTCGATGACGTCCTGTATAGAAAGAGGCCGAACAGTGTGAAATTGAAGTGTATCCCGCGGGAGGAAGGACTGGAGCTGTTGGCGGAGATACACGGAGGCATATGTGGGTCCCACATCGGGTCAAGGGCCCTTGCCGGCAAGGCATTTCGGCAAGGCTTCTTCTGGCCCACCGCCCTCCAGGATGCGACGACACTAGTCACCAGGTGTGAAGCGTGTCAGTTCCATTCAAAGAAGCTTCATCAGCCAACTCAAGCCCTTCAAACCATTCCTCTCTCCTGGCCCTTCTCTGTCTGGGAGCTCGACATACTGGGCCCTTTCCCCCGCGCTGTCGGGGGCTTTGAGTACTTGTACGTTGCAATCGACAAGTTCACAAAGTGGCCGGAGGTGGAGGCAGTGAGGAAGGTCACGGCTCAGTCAGCCATCAAGTTCTTCAAGGGACTACTGTGCCATTTTGGTGTACCCAATAGGGTCATCACCGACAACGGCACACAGTTCACAAGCCACACCTTCATGCAATATATCCAAGACCTCGGTAGCAAAGTCTGTTTCGCTTCCGTTGCTCACCCACGAAGCAATGGTCAAGCTGAGAGGGCAAACGCTGAAGTACTGCGAGGCTTAAGGACCAAGACCTTTGACAGGCTGCACAAGAGTGGAAGGCGCTGGATTGATGAGTTGCCGACGGTTCTTTGGTCGATCAGGACGACGCCAAATCGAGCCACCGGCCAGACACCTTTTGCCCTGGTATACGGGGCAGAAGCAGTTCTCCCCACTGAACTCATATACGGGTCACCTCGAGTGCTCGCTTATGATGAGCTTGAGCAAGAGCAACTGCGGCAAGATGACGCAATGCTCCTTGAGGAAGATCGTCTTCGGGCGGCTGTGAAAGCAACACGCTACCAGCAAGCCTTGCGCCGCTACCATAGCCGCAAGGTTCATGCCCGAAGCCTTAAGGAAGGCGACCTTGTCCTTCGGCGCGTTCAATCGGCCAAGAATTCCAACAAGTTGACGCCAAAGTGGGAAGGCCCTTATCGGGTAATACGAGTCACCAGGCCCGGCGCAGTCCGCCTGGAGACCGATGATGCCGTTTCAGTGAGTAACTCCTGGAACATTGAGCATCTTCGCAAGTTTTACCCATGAGGCGCGGCTTGCCGGTCCCCCCGGCAAGCCACCTTTTGTACAAGCATTGCCGATGATGCATGTAACCCTTTGTACAAAGCCAGGCGCAGACCCTGAGCATAAATAAATGAAGCGCTGGCGCCCTAAGTTATAGCATGCATGCTAGGTCGAGTCTCGTTCTTGGTTAGGGTTGATAGTGCTTAGCGGCGACTAACCCCTAGCTTAGAGGTCGAGTGTGCATCTCTTTGTCTCTCTTTTGTCTTCTTTGGTTCACAGGATGCACGGATATCCATGCCGAACCACTTGGGGAGGAAAAGAAGATAAACAGACCAGCATCTAGCTCCCGGCAAGCCAGCATTGCCGGGGGCTGCAAGAGCAAAGATTCACCCACGGCGAACCAGAGTTGCCGGGGGCTGCATCTTCAGATAAGTTCTTCATCCCTTATCATGCATTCCATTATGTACTGAGGTATGTGAAACCTCATTTTCCCCTAAGCTACCGTGCTCCCATAACTCTAGGCCCTAGGGCTCGTTCTTGGGGCCAAGTTTGGTCATAGTCGCGGTAGCAAAGTGGGAAGACGGCAAGGCCTGTTGCTAGGCAAGGAAATGTTTATCTTAAGGATATCAAGGATTTACTCCTTGTCATGGGTTCTACCCACAGACAAATGACCCGGCAAGCATCCCTTTTTCATTAAAAACATTCCACTCAGGTAAAGTCCATAGGGAATGAAAAACATGAATGATGGGATTACAAGTTTTAAATTCAGCTAAGGCCTGAAGGCTTACAAACTAAAAAGAGATAAGGTGCCCGTAATCCCTTTCTTGTCCCTCTCCTTAGGAGGCAGGTCAAGAAGGCGAAAAGGGCAAAAGGGGCGCCTAGGCGAGCTACGGGTGGCAGAAGACACCAAGAGAACATCTCGGTGGCCGTCCGAAGGCTGGATGGTGATGGCGGCGCCGGAAGCAGAGCTCAAAGACGAGGCGGCAGGACGTCAGCACGCGTCGAAGGCGTCGGTGCCCGCGCACTCCGGCTTGACGGCCTTGCCGCCCGCCCTCTTCCTCTTCCACAGCCTCCCAATGCCAGCCGCCCGAGGAGACGACCCCGAGATGTTCAGGGAGCCGGCGACGCGGATGATGGGGTCGCCGGTGCCGCACGGAGCGGCTCCCGACACCTAATCGAACCCGTCATCCTGCCGCCTACCACCCTCGTCGTCGCTGCCGCTGTCCTCCTCGTCACTCCGCCCGAGGAGGAGTCTTCACTATCAGAAGAGCTCTCCATGCAGCACCTTGCACGGGTCCCAAAGCACCCGAAGACCTTAACGGAGAGAAGGCCACCCTCCATCAGCTTAAAATGGAGAGTGAGCCCCTCCGTCAAGCGGTGGATATGGGCAAATGTCTTCCATCCCCGATGGAGAAACATCACGTGAGGGGCGGGGAAATCGATGCGGGCCCGCGTGCCACTGATCGCGCAGCCCCTCATGTGTAGCCACAACGACTCCGGCGGATCCAGCTCCATCTCCCGCGCGAATGGAGTCGGGAGACAAAGGCGACGGCGAGGCGGCCGGCGTAGCCTGACGAAGAACTCGCAAGGGTCATCCCCAACGTGGCCCTCCACAGGGGGAAGAACTGCTGGCGGAGGCGAGGCCGGCGCGCCGCCCCGTCCTCCACTTCCTCGAGCGCCTCGGCCTCGCCCACGACCTCGCCCCCTCCCCCTTTCCCTCATGGCTGGCTCTGCCACCGCGGGTGCAGGAGAAGGAGGGACGCGTTGTTGAGCGGTGACCCTCGCCGCCACCGTTGAAGGACCAGGATTCCCTCTCTCCATGACGGATGGAAGGGGGAGCAGAAGCTGAAGGAAGGAGGAGATGAAGGAATGCGGGACGCCATCCCCCCTCCCGCTCTTTATAAAGGAACGGGGTGGGGGCTCGGCCGCCCCACTCAGGCAATCAAGACGCGGAAGGTGCAGGGAACTGGGACCGACCCGCCGCCCTAGCCTGCGGCGGCCCGGTTTCCCGCCTCCACCGTTCACCACCCCAAGCGCATGAGAGCCACGTGGCAGGCGTGCAGGACCGAGGCGACGGGTGAGGCGACCTCTCCCCACCCCGTGATCGTGGGGAGTGGATGCCTTGAAGACCACACCTCGGCCCCGTTCAGTAAATGGGCCGCGCCTCCACGCCTCCCTCCGTTTATGGGGAAGGCGCAAACCGCCCCCTTTACTACGACGTGACGCAGGCATGCAGAGCTCAGCCCCACGCATGCTGCCCACGTCAAACATGCCTCCCCACGCGCCGCCACGCGCGGGAAGCATGGGAAGCGCAGCGCGCGAAGAGACTTACCGCGGTAAAAACCGCCCCGCCTGCCCGCGCACCGTTTTTGGGTCTAGCCCAACGATGCGATTGCGCTTACGTGTGGCCCAGGCCCGGGGGCTCCTGTCGGTGTACAAAAGGAGGGGTACACTTTTTGTACACCTATAACTGTGCACGGGCAGTCTGAGCCACGGGAACCACCACACTGAGCAAGGCAAGGGAGGTGAGCCGAGGTAAGGCCGAAGCTCAGGAGAAGCAGAACAATGCCAAGACCAAGACCACAGAGAGAAAAGGGGACGAAGCAGACCCCCCCGGCAAGATCCTTGCCGGGAGGCGGTTTTAGCAAACCCGGCGGAACCCTTGCCGTGGCAGCTCACCCCACACCTACGGAGTGAGTCACCCTTGAGTCCACTGCCCCCATGGGGCAAGGATTCGGGAGACATCCCCGTGGTGGCATGTAGATCTTTGTGAAGACATTCAAGATCAGATACACCCTTCAGAAGATGATGATCCTTGGTGGGATCCCAGCCAAGGAGGACCACAAGGCCCCCGGCAAGAGCCTTGCTGGGGATGACAGCAGGCGCCACGGCAAGACCCTTCCCGGGGCCCCGGCAAGGCCCTTGCCAAGAACACCCGTTGGGCCACCATCAGGCCCACGCCAGTCAAACCTCCACCGCCGTTCGCATGAAGCTGCCGACCCAACCAGCTGGGCAGGCACCTGCGTGGCGGCATGCAGATCTTCGTGGAGACCCAGCACTGCGCCACCTCAGCTGCCTGCCTGCCTACATGGCACCGCAGGCGCCGCTGGCCAGGGCGCGTGTCGACGTGAGAGGGAGCGGCGACGGACGAGACAGGGCTCTCCCCCGTCCCCGATAAAGCAAGGACACCTGGGCAAGACTCATTAAATGCACATTGTCATGTAATGCGAGGGATAACCTCACATCACTGTTCCCTTTCCACCTCCTGGAGCTACTGTGGCAACCCCTTTCCTATAAAAGGAGGCCCGAGGCGACCAGGAGGAGGATTCGGCTTTTTGGAGCTCCTCACGCCCCATAGCTAGCTCAAGAACACATATATACAATCCACCAAAGAAGGAGTAGGGTTTTACGCATCCCCGTGGCCCGAACCTGGATAAACGAACCGTGTGCTATCTGTTTGATCCGCTCTTCTCACGACCCCGCGCCCCGCAATCGTAGTAGGGATTCTTGTGATCCCATAGGTGTCGTTCCCACCGACACAACGTTAAGCATGAACACTATATCTGGATCTTGTTTGATGTGAGACGGTTATTCATTTAAATCATAGAATAATGGTTGTACTATTTATATGAGTAATATCTTTTATGGTCATGCACCCTTGATGAGTGGTCTATTTTTATGGAATCTCGATAGTAGTGATACACATGGTATTGAAGCCAAAAGATATAAGTTTAATAATGATAGTGCAACTTATTTGTGGCATTGTCGTTTAGGTCATATTGGTGTAAAGCGCATGAAGAAAGTCCATGCTGATGGGCTTTTGGAAGCACTTGATGCTTGCGAACCATGCCTCATGGGCAAGATGACACTACAAAAAAAAAGACACTTCCGTGATGATACGTGTTTGTCATAGTAGGTCACATTTTCTGTCATGCATGTACATCCATGACGATTTTATGACAGAATCAAGATAGTCATACATATGCTTTCTTAGAAGTGTTCTATGACATTACCAAAATTATCATCACGGAAGTGTTCACTTCCATGACGATAAATGCCGCGTCATGGAAGTGCTTTCGTCAAGAGTGACCGACATGTGGCATCCACCGTAACAGGTCGCCGTTAAGCTACCGAGTACGGTTTTGGATCCGATAACCCGCTAACAGCCAGGACCAATGACGATTTTCCACGTGTAAAATTCTCATTGGCCGACGAAACCGCGTGTCAGCTCTGCGTTGGCACATGTGTCACTCATCCAATGGGCGAGATGCGCCTATGATATGTCGACACGTGGACCGGCCTAACAGTGGCCCTTTCAGGTTAAAAGGCCAGGCCTGTCAAAATAAGCGAGCCGGCCCATTAGCGGCCTACTTGTCAGGCCCATTTACAAGCATGACCCATACAAGTTACACAGAATCGTCCCATCAAAGGCCCATTCTACATTTGACAATTTCCAGCCCATCATCAGTTTTTGCCCATTAACGGCCCGCTACGTCTTTGGGCCCAATTGCGGCCCGAGCTTCTTTCGGCCTGTTAGCGGCCCATCGTCAGTTCTAGCCCGTTAACGGCCTAGAACGTCTTTCGGCCTTTTCTCGGCCCATTCTGCAATTGGGCCAATTCTAGCCCGCTGTGACTTTAGGCCTATACTCGGCCCATTCGGTAAATGGGACAACTCCTAGCCCATTTTGTCTCTCGGCCTATTAATGGCCCGCACAATAGTTGGGCCTTTGACTTTAGGTCCATTAGGGGCCCACCTTCCACAGGGCATCATTTCAGCCTAGTGCGACTTTCAGCCTGTTAAAAGCCTAGTTTGCAAATTGGGCCTCCTCTGCCCCATAACACTTTCGGCCTCTTACTGGCCCGTAAAGTAAAAGGGCCGAGACAAAATTGACATATATTTCGGCCTACTAGAGGCCCGCGGGACATTTCCATTTATACGGTCCTATCGAGCTTTTGGCCTGTTAACGGCCTGCTAAGAGCCGTAGTTACGGTGGGCCACATCAATTGGGATCCACTTAATATTATTTTGACCAGCCAATTATGGCCTGCTTTGACTACACATGTTTGTTCGTTTCTATGGCGTCCAGGAAATGTTTGGGCGTGTTGGCCCCCGTTTCAACGATATACATATTCAAGAATTATCCTACTCTATACTATCGCCTCTAAAAACATACACTATATAATAAAAAGACTAAGGCATAGAAATGTAGAATAATCCTACACTATACAATAAAGAAATTACAGCCGAATATACCCACCGGGCATTATAGTTCGGCACCAGTGATAATAAAGCGTACACAAACAGCAAATTACATACACTAGACAAATAAAGCTCATACATCATGGACACGCATCAACAGAACTTACCATTTGAACTATAATCTCTTCAGAAAATAGGATTGGCCGGATTCAGATAGCACAAATTTCAGTCTGCAAAATCTCCAATTCCTTCATGGTTACCTCAGTGTCTTGTTTCATTTTTTGACTCCTGCATCTAATACCTGCATGTCCAGTCTCAACTTGTTGATTGTACATTGAGAATCATGTACACGTTGTCTTGCCACCTCTAGTTGATGCTCGAGAACATCAGCATATTCCAATTCCAATCCATAATCATTCGGTAACAGCCATGCCGCACTGCTCGCAGATCTTTGTGTTGATGTCACTTCATCCTGAAATGTTTCTGTAAGTACACATGACTAGGGCAAAAATATAGTTACAATAGTGAAGTGAGCAAGATGGACTATTTTGTACATGGCAAAATAGGACTAACAATAATGTTACACGTCATGAAGCATAAGCAGGTGATATTTTAGAAATTATAAAAATGGTAGTCTGTGCAGCATGCATACAGAAATCTCTCTTAGCTCACTAGAGGAGCATGATGTTGGGGCCAAATGCAAAACACAGACATGTTACAAATTTAGACAGCACGTTGCATATAAGTAAGCAAGCAGTTGGCCATTCTGTAGCTCAATTATAGTCTTAGGGAGCATAATGAACAGAAGAGGGATTCATACAAACCTACTACAACGAGCAAAGCTATGCAATCATTAGCCTAGTATAAACTAGATTGTGAGCCTCAAGCAGTAATAGTTGGTTAATAGACTTCAAAGCTTCAGGCACACTTCGCCAGAGTAATTAAACGGCAAGGCCTTTAATTATATCAACTAATAGTTATACAAGTACCCAACATGAGGCATCATTGTTTGGGCATCTCATTAACTGAGGACAAGTAAATCATTTGAAAAGAGCAAATTAACTATGCCTGAAACAAACAAGGATTTGAACTGTTGATTTGGATACAGTGACTTACCTTAACTGGTTGAACAGGCTCAGCACTGCTCCTACTTATCTTGCAAGGCTCCTTCCTAACATCTTGTACTTGGAAATCCTCAATCTTATCTTCATTGCACCCCCTCTGCAAGGTGACACAAACTAGTTACTCGTCTCCTAGAAAGATAAATATGCATACTTTCCAGTCTGTGAACAACACAAAAGGATGAGATTATAACAAAACAACACCACATAATGAAACATGCCACATTTCTTACACTTGCACACAATGAAATGAGCATTTACTATGTGTGCACTATGTAAAAACTAGGCATACCTTTGAACTGGATCTCCAGGTACTCTTAGAGAGCCTACTTTAGTGTACAACCAAACCTTTATGTCACCTATGAGTTAGACAAGCCCCCACTACAGCATCCCTTAGTGTTTAAATCGTTGACAAGCTCTGTTAGAGTGTTAGGTCAAGAACAATAAGAATCAAAGCAAACAGTTCTGGTATGGTTGGCTGATGCAAACAAGCAATTGAACAAATGTATCAAGAAAAGAAGCAAATAAGGAGGCTTAAAGACCATCACTTAACTGAACAGATTTAAGGGGCATTTAAACATCATGTGCAACGTACGAACTAACATAAACATTGCATATTCCATATTCTACAATGGAATGCACATGTATTAGGTTATGCCATGTATAATGATGCCTAAATGTACACTATAACAGGCATGAGTGATTCATCATTGCACGCACAATTGAATTGCAGGTTAAGGGCCAGTTCTATTCCGCCTTTTCAGAGCTTATTGTCAAAATAAGCCATAAAAGATGTAAAGAAGTCATTTTTGAGTTATGGGCTTGGGTTTAACTTATTTCGCTTTGGAGGGGGGTGTTTCGGGTAGAAGCTCACCAAAAATTGAAGGGAAGGGGAATAGTGAAATGACTCTGTTGTCTGCCTATATTACACTCACAATGCAATTGCCCTGCCCGCTTGCATCTCCTCTCCCCTTTCCCTCTACCTCGATCCCCTGCCTACAACGCTAGGGTTCCTCCAGCGAGCCATCGCCACTGGTCCCATCTGGCCTCGTCCTCGACTATGCTCTGTCCAGCTAGGCTACATGGCCGGCGGGTTGGGCCAAATCTCCCCAGTTGCTCCTCCCTCTGGCGCCGCCCCTCATTCTCATGGTCTCCAGCAGCTGCTCCACTGTGGTCCGTCCAACACACTACTCCAGCGGGCGCCGCACAACTACGGCTGATGCCACACTGCGGCAGAAGGCACCTTATTCCCCCTCTGTTGTGGGTTTGTCATGGCAGATGTCCTTGTGAAAGGACTTAGTCGTGGAGCCATCGCTACGGGTTAGCTTAAGGGGGTTAAACCGGACAAGGGGACACGGGGAATTTTATACTAGTTCGGCCCCTTCAAGGAAGGTAAAAGCCTACGTCTAGTTGTGATTGGTATTGCTAGGGTTTCGAAGGCCAGGGAGTGAATCTGCTTTGTCTGGCTCTCGAGTTGTTGTCTGTCCCTAAACCGCTGTCGGGTCGTCCCTTTATATACATAGGTTGATGCCCGCCGGTTTACAAAGTCCCGAAGCCGGATCATAAACGTATCCAGTTTGGTCTCTATCCTTCCTATCTTACAATACAAGTTACATGACTATGCTGGTTTACATTTACAGGCTTTAACCCGCCTTTGGGCCTTGGGCCTCCATGAAGCGCCATCATCCTTGCATCTTTTCGGGCTTCTAATCTTCAAGGAGTCAACCCGGCTACATAAGACCGGTTTACCTCCAGTAGTAATATCCCCAACATTAGGCCCCAGATTGGTTTGAACTCGTTCATGTCAATCTTCTATAGTTAGAAAAAATTCTTTCCTCATATCTTCACCTCGATCTTGTAAACCACCATGACGTCATACTTCAAGATTATGATAAACCGTCCTGATGTCATCCATCCATTGATGTTGAAGATTACCTTCATTTAATATGTCTTCAGCCATCAAGGTGACACCCTTATTAACTTATCCATTTTGGGGCTCCTTGATTCCCGCACTTGCCATTTCATCTCTTCGCCTTATAAATAGGGACAGCGGACCCCTTTTCTTTTCTTTCCGCTACCCATTCATCTCTTCTTCTTCCTCTCGACGACCTCGCACCCGAGCGCCGCCATCATCTTCGAACTCCGCCTCTGCTTCGCCGTTGGCCGCTGCATCAACCTGTTCGCACCAGAGTTCCACAGCACCCTTCCGCTGCTTCCGCCGTCGCAGTAAGTCTTTTCCCCTTTCTTTCTTAGATCCATTAGGGTTTCCTTGTTCTTCGTTGTTCTTGAGGTTGATCAGAGCTTTCAGTGTTGTTCTTTCATGGCCTTTAGGTTAATACTTCGTATCTGACGTACTCCTTGTCGTAGCTAACCTTCCATTGTCACCACATACCCTTATGCGCAAAGAACTGATCTAGTCCTTCATAAGTTGCTTTGGTTCTGCACCCCTTCTAGATCCAATTTTTTTTACTTTTCTGTCTTATCTTAGATCCGAAAATTTCATATGTCACTTTGAGATTTGTTTCTATGTCCCTGTGAGATCTGATTCTCCTTACACCAACATAGGCGGTTTAACCTTGTATAAGAAGTCTATGCCATTAGCCATTTGATAAACCGGAGGAGCATTTTACCTTCATAATTATGCTCCGGTTTAACAGTGTCTGAGTAATCCTGTGCTAGTATTACCTTTTTTCCCTTATTGCATTAGTCTCCGGTTTACACCATTTCACATATCAGTATGTTTCTTACTCCCTTGTCTCTTGCATATAATCATGCGTAATTTATAAACCAGCCTTTCATTTTGAGTTTGTTTGTTTCGCAATGGCAAAAAAATTCACTGCCTGCAGCTGGGCTCGTTCTCGGGTTACTAAGACTCAATTGAATGAGATGGTTACCATCGGCTCCCTGCCTAAGAAAACTGAAATCAAATGGCGAGTTCCATGAACAGAAAATCCTCCAACCCCAAGGCAAGGCGAGGTGGTGGTCTTTGTTGACCATATAGGCCGTGGCTTCAAACCGCCAGGGTCAAAGTTTTATCGAGATGTGCTTGCCAGCTTCCAACTTCATCCGCAAGATATTGGTCCCAACTCGGTTTCCAATTTATGCAACTTCCAGGTCTTCTGTGAAGTATATTTACAAGAAGAACCAACTACGGAACTGTTCCGGGATTTCTTTCACTTAAACCGGCGCACAGAGTTCGTAAATGGCCCGAACACAGAACTTGGTGGTGTCTCGATTCAAAAGCGGAAAGAAGTTGAATTTCCTCATGCCAAACATCATAGCCACCCAAAGGAATGGAACCAAACTTGGTTTTATTGTAGAGACACTTCGCCTGAAGATGAAAATCCCCTCCCTGGATTTCGTGATCACAGACTATCCAATACTCACCCAATGCCACAACGCCTGAGCTCTTCAGAAAGGGCGAAATACGCTCCTCAACTCACCAAACTCCGGGCCTTTATGGCGAACGGTTTAATAGGCGTGGACTTTGTACGCTGTTGGATATCCTGGAGTATCTTGCCGCTAAGCCGACGTCCCGGTTTAATGTGTGAATATACCGGCGAGGTTGACGACCCTCAACGCCATTGCAACATCCAATTATCTGAGGAAGAAGTCACTGAAGGTGTAAAAAAGATTCTGAATGAATCGGAACTGATCTGTAGTCAAACCGGTCTGAGTCCCTTCTATGCCAAGAACAAACCGCCTGCTATAAGCATTATACTTCCTCTTCATCTCTAATATCTTTAACTTACACAACCTGTAACCCTTCTTCTTTATATGTAGGGTGATGACCCCTTCTGGAAATGGAAAAGCATAGAGAAAGCGGCAAAGCCGACTGGAGACAAAGCGGTCAAGCCATCCCGCCCAAAGACCAAAGCCGTAAAACGGACGTCAAAATGGAAAATGGCTGAACGGATTAATATGGAGCTTGATGATGATACTGATGATCCAGAAGTTGAGGTAGAACTTGACTCACTTGGCTCTCTTTTCATGCATCTCATTAACAATGATCTTCCTCAGGAGGACGCAGAATCTAGTCAAGCTGATGACGTAGAGGTAATTACCCTTTCCTTCGGTTCAGACTCTATGCCAACACAAAAAACTCGCCAAGCAGTCCGGAAAGTAAGCTTTTCTCATCCTCTTGCTCACTTGGATCCAACATTTATTTTGAAGACTCAGCAGCATGAAGCTCGCCGGACAACCCGGCACAGTGGCCAACAGGTCACTTTAGCCGGTTTACCACATACTCCGGTTCGAAAGTGCCGGTCTGAGGTCTCTCCTACTTCTGACCATTATTACCCCAAGGCAGGTTATTTCAGACAGCCTCTTAATCCGTCCGATTCAAATTATCAGGTGGCACCTCCTTCATCTTCTGGTGAATCGACAGCAACTCAACTCCCCCCTTTGAAAACTGTGGCCGGGTGAGTTGTAAAAACCTTTCCTTTCAATGCACCATAAATCCTTTGAATAGGATGTTAATCCTCTTTTATTCTGTTTGCAGGGCCAAAGCCAGACCCAGCAAGAAAGCTCGGGTCACCAATCTGCCAGAAGACCCTGTCGCCGAAGAAGAAGAACCAAGAGATGAACCGGAACAGACTTGTGAACCGGAAGGCCCTCATCCTGAAGCTACTTTTGATGATCCACCCCTTGAAGGCCAACATACCGATGAACCAATAGATGCTGAGCCTGCTGCGCCCGATACTGAACCAGCAGAACCAAACCGGGCCAGTCCGGTGAAATACACTGAAATTCCAGTATCATCAACCAAAAATCCTGAAGGCCAAGGTGATGATGTTATTATTACTGGAATAGGCCACAGCTCTCCTGGCCATCCCGTCATTTTGGCTCAGCACAGTGCCAAAGAAGAGCAAGCTGCCCGGGATAAAGGTAAATGGAGCAGCGACTTATCAAGCTATGCTCATTTTAACACTGATGAGCTTCATTCTGGCTTCTTAAACCGTCTCCACTCAAACCGGAATTATGAAGCCGACTTGGTGAACTTGATGAAAGAACGATATGAGGTAAATTCCTCTCCCTTTGTTGATTGATTTACAACTGAATTACTATTCCAAGCAGCCCCCAAGGGCCGTTTATATGATTATTAATCATAAATCAGGTCTTTGTGACACTTTACACTTGTCATCATTGATCCTTGCAATGGCAGGTCTCTAATAAGAGATAAAACTCATCTTGAAATAATTAGATAACGTTCTGCAGCATACCCCCCAAAGGCCGGTTTAACTTAGAAGGTTAATCCGGGTTTTAATCTGTACATCCGCTTTAGATTCGACACACATTAGCCCCCAAGTGTCAATGATAATGCTTGCATTCTTCTGGAGACTTGTATAAAATGTAGCACTTTAGAGCAAATAGGCATTAGCCCCCAAGTATGAAGTGTATAACTTGTTATATGCTTTATACTTAGCACATATATATGTTGTTTGTTGAATATACCTTCAATGTTGCAGGCTGAACTAAAAAGCAAAGATGCCCGAAATTCTGACTTGCAAGAAAATGTCAAGTCACAACAAGCCGAGGCTGCAAAAGCCAAAGAGGAGCTGACCCAGGCCCTGGCCGTAATGGAAAAGCTGAAAGAATCCTTCAACCAAGAGCGTGCTGAATGGGAAACCGAGAAATCCGGTTTAACCAAAAGAGCTGTAGACACTGAGGCAGCCCTAAAGCCAGTGGTTGAAGAACTAGTCGGTTTGAAACGCCAAATCAATGCTATGACCTCTGCTATCTTTGGTAAGTGTTTGCTTATGTGTGTTGCGCCAGTCAATGAATCTTATAACTGACCAAAATGTTGATAAAATCTTTGGCAGGAACTCGAATCGCTCATCTTGGTACAGATATGCGGATGAAGCTCAAAGCGCATATACACTGGTTGAACAGCTATACTCTGGGTCTCAGCGGGTTATTAGCACGGCAGCTTGTAACAAACTGGCTCCAACTTTGATTAAGGAGACCCTTGAGAAGTTGGGCATGTTACCAGCCTGTATTGCCGAGTTGAAGAGGGCAGCTGCCAGAGCAGGAGCTTTAACCGCCCTTATTCGAGCCAAAGCCTGGATTCCAGACCTTGAAGCGGAGGATATCATTAAAGGATACCCAGGCGTTAAAGAAGACGGTTCAAACTTCAACAATGATGATCTTCGGTGGCTGACCAAACAGATGCGGCTAGCAGCCAGCAAGTTGGCTGATGATACTGATTTGTCCCATTTTCAACCGTTTTATGATGCAGAAGGGAAAAAACAACCGGCCGACATCCATGAATTCGAAGAACTTGTGCCACCGATTCGTAAGCACACTTATGCCCCTGATATTAACCCTTCCAATCTTATCCATGAGGAAGCAGTGTTCCAAGCGTTAACTGGAATCGATTGGTCAACGGCTGATTTCCAGCGTCTGGGGAGGGATGAAGAAGTGCCTACACCAACTGACCCTCAACCGTCAAACTGTCGCGATGAAGAGTCCTGATCCGGTCGCCTGTTTATATGGCTACTGTGAAAAACAATGATACTATTGGAGCCGCTTTGAAGCTTCATGTAATAGGATAGTCGAAGCTCCGTTATCTGCCATGCCATCGAGCATGTTTCGTAATACTTTGTGAAAATCTTGTGCCACTTTTTGGGATATATTTATGCATAACCCATGATGAATTCTGCTCCTCGGTACAACAACTTAAAAGTATCTGGCGGTTTACCGCTAGACATGTCATGATGTCCAAGAAGTATATAGTATCTAGATGAATAATCAAGTGTTTGTACAAAAAGTAATGTACATAACGTACCTCATTGGTTGACCAAATGTGTATACGGCAAAGGTGTTAATACCAATCCGGAACGTTGATAACTCCATCGTCATAATGCAGGTCTATATATTAAACCGGACCGGGATAACCACCGGATTTTCTTTATAACACTGGCGATTTAGTCAAACCAGACCGGGTTAATGAACACCGGTTTATAATTGATCATGTGCCAACAACTTGTAGTTGAGAAGCAAGCCGGGTCAAGGACGCCAGTTTATCAAAAAATACTTATGATTTTCAACAAACAAAATTCAAACAGGAAAATATGCAAGGCTTTTTACGAGCTGCCAGGCTCCAAATCGAGGCTTTTCATGGGCTGCCAGGCCTCTGAGTTAAACCATTTAACAAAGCCTTTTAAGATGGGCCTCCAATTAACCAATCATCGTTTTAACTGTGACAAGTTCAGGGTCTGTAAAAGATTGACTTGTCAAACGTTCGATGGGTCATACCAGGATTACCTGGACAGGAGTGGCTTACTTGATGAAGGCAGGTTAACCGGGTTTTTAGGTGAATACACCAGGCTTCCAAGCTGTGGCTTGGTAGCCAATTACAAGGGTCCTTTCAAACTCTTTGTTGCTTTGCAAAAAGAGCCCCCAAGTAACTTTGTGAGGGATGCTCAGTGTGTGCCCTTGTTTGAGTCTGTACTTTGTACAACACTCTCTTTGGCTCCACAAATTTTCCCTTTGTGGCTTAAATGCCTATCAAGAGGTGTAGCTATGGTGTGAGGACAACCAAGCCCCCTAGTGATATCCCTTCGTGGTTTCAAAACCGATCAAGAGGTGTAGCTGTAATTCAAATATGACCAAGCCCCCTAGTAATTTTCTTTATATCTATGCAGCTGCTAAAGCCGGATTAACAAAAACTCTGCTTTGTTAGTTATCTTGTAAAAGCACACACAGGATATAAAAAGAACAGATACCCCGCTTATAACGGAGGCTCCGGTTTATTATATGATATATACACTGTCAGAAATATGTACAGATGAAGAGCCTATGGCTTAAAGTATAGTAAGGCCGAAGGAGAGCTATGTTCCATGGCCGCTTGGTCTCCTCCTCCGATTGACGTGAGTCTTCATGCTCTAGAACATCAACGAGGTAGTAAGATCCGTTGTGCTGATTTTTGCTGACCACAAAGGGTCCTTCCCAAGGTGGGGATAACTTGTGCATATCAGTCTGATCCTGGATGAGCCGGAGCACCAAATCACCTTCTTGAAAGGTTCTAGTTTTAACCCGGCGGCTGTGATAACGTCGGAGATCTTGTTGATAAATCGACGATCGTGCCGCGGCCAGATCACGCTCTTCATCCAACAGGTTCAGAGAATCTTGACGTGCCTTCTCATTATCAGCTTCAACATAAGCTGTCACACGGGGCGAGTCGTGACGGATGTCACTAGGAAGAACTGCCTCCGCTCCATAAACCATAAAGAAAGGTGTGTAACCCATAGACCTATTGGGTGTGGTGTTGATGCTCCACAACACAGAAGGCAGCTCCTCAACCCAACAACCCGGTGTTCGCTTTAAGGGAACCATAAGCCTGGGTTTGATACCACGTATAATTTCTTGATTTGCCCTCTCTGCTTGACCATTAGACTAGGGGTGAGCCATCGATGCTAAGTCGAGCCGGATGTGCTCACGTTGACAAAATTCTTCCATCTCCCCTTTTGACAAGTTAGTACCATTATCTGTTATAATGATGTGCGGAAAGCCAAACCGGAATATCACCTTCTTGATGAATTGAACCACCGTAGCTGCATCACACTTGCTGACTGGCTCTGCCTCCACCCATTTAGTGAATTTATCAACTGCTACTAACAGGTGGGTCTTTTTGTCCTTAGAACATTTGAAGGGTCCAACCATATCAAGCCCCCAAGTTGCAAACGACCATGTAATTGGAATAATCCGCAACTCTTGAGCCGGAACGTGTGCACGGCGGGCAAATTTTTGACATCCATCACATCTCTTGACTAAATCCTCCGCATCAGCATGCGCCGTCAACCAGTAAAAACCATGGCGAAAAGCTTTGGCAACCAACGACTTTGAACCGGCATGGTGACTGCAATCCCCTTCATGGATTTCTCGCAAAATCTCACAACCTTCTTGAGGAGAAACACAGCGCTGAATTGCTCCTGAAACACTGTAACGATGTAACTCCCCGTTGAGTATGGTCATGGACTTGGAACGCCGGATTATTTGTCGAGCCAATGTTTCATTGTCTGGTAACTCGCCCCGGTTCATGTAAACCAGATATGGGATCATCCAATCCGGTATGGCATGCAGAGCTGCCACCAACTGAGCCTCCGGATCAGGAATTGCCAAATCTTCTTCGGTTGGCACTTTGACTGACGGATTATGCAACACATCAAGAAAGACATTGGGCGGGACCGGTTTACGCTAGGAACCAAGACGACTTAAAGCGTCCGCTGCTTCATTCTTCCACCGGTCTATATGGTCCACCTGGTAACCTTTAAAGTGACCAGCCACCGCGTCTACTTCTCGCCGATATGCAGCCATGAGTGGGTCCTTAGAATCCCAAGTGCCAGACACCTGCTGAGCCACTAGATCTGAATCGCCGAAGCACTTAACCCGGCTCAAATTCATCTCCTTAGCCATTCGAAGACCATGGAGCAAAGCCTCATATTCAGCTGCATTGTTAGTACAAGGGAACATTAAACGGAGGACATAACAAAACTTGTCACCTCATGGGGAAGTTAGTATGACTCCAACCCCCGAGCCCTCCAACTGTCTGGGCCCATCAAAATGAATAGTCCAATATGTATTATCTGGCTTCTCCTCCGGTGCCTGCAACTCCGTCTAATCATTAATGAAGTCCACGAGCGCCTGGGATTTTATCGCTGTGCGGGGTATATACTTGAGCCCGTGAGGTCCAAGTTCAATAGCCCACTTCGCAATCTGGCCAGTTGCTTCTCTGTTTTGAATGATGTCGCCCAGAGGAGCTGAACTGGCCACTGTGATGGGATGGCCCTAAAAATAATGTTTAAGCATCCGGCTCACCGTAAACACCCCATACACCAGCTTCTGCCAATGCGGATACCTCTGCTTTGACTCAATGAGCACCTCGCTGATATAATAAACCGGCCGTTGAACCGGATATTCCTTGCCAAGCTCCTTGCGCTCTACCACAATGGCTACGCTAACAGCCCGGGCATTAGCAGCCACATATAATAATAATGGCTCTTTATCGATCGGCGCTGCAAGAATAGGCGGTTCAGCTAGCTGCCTCTTCAGATCCTCGAACGCCTTATCAGCTGCCTCACTCCAGACAAAGTTATCTGTTTTCTTGAGCATCTGATATAAGGGGATGGCCTTCTCTCCAAGGCGACTGATAAACCGGCTCAAGGCTGTAATCCGGCCGGCCAGACGTTGAACATCGTTGATACACGCCGCTTTAGCCAAGGATGTAATTGCTGCAATTTTTCTGGATTAGCCTCAATGCCTCTGTTTGACACCACAAACCCCAAGAGCTTGCATGCCTGGACACCAAAAACACACTTCTCCGGATTGAGCATCATCTTGTAAACCCGGAGATTGTCAAAAGTTTCTCGTAAATCATCTATCAATGTCTCCTCCTTTCTGGACTTTACCACAATGTCATCCACATATGCATGAACATTGCGCCCAATTTGCTTATGAAGGCAATTCTGAACACATCGCTGGTAAGTTGCCTGGGCACTCTTGAGTCCAAAAGGCATGGAAACATAGCAGAAGGCTCCAAAGGGATTTATGAAAGCTGTCTTCTCCTGGTCCTTAACCGCCATCTTGATCTGTTGATAACCAGAATAAGCATCCAGAAAACACAAACGGTCACAACCTGCAGTCGCATCAATTATCTGATCAATGCGAGGAAGAGCAAAGGGGTCTGCAGGGCAAGCCTTGTTTAAATTTGTGTAATCCACACACATACGCCAAGTGCCGTTTTTCTTAAGAACCAGCACCGGATTAGCCAGCCACTCTGGATGAAAGACCTCTACAATAAACCCCGCAGCCAACAAACGGGCTACCTCCTCACCAATAGCCTTACGCCTTTCTTCATTGAAGCGGCGGAGAAACTGTCGGACCGGTTTAAACTTAGGATCAATGTTGAGTGTGTGCTCAGCGAGTTCCCTCGGTACACCTGGCATGTCAAAAAGGTTTCCATGCAAAGATGTCCCGAATCTCATGGATGAACTCGATGAGCGCGCTTTCCTATTTGGGATCCAGGTTAGCGCTGATGATGAACTGTTTGGATGAATCGCCGGGCACAAAGTCAACAATCTTGGTATCTGTGGCCAATTTGAACTTCAATGCCGGATCATGTTCCGTAGTTGTTTTTTAAAGAGGTCATATCTGCCGGATCAACTTGCTCCTTATATAATTTCAACTCTTCCGTGGCACAAACCGACTCAGCATAAGCCGCATCACCTTCCTCACATTCCAAAGCAATCTTTCTGCTTCCATGTACTGTGATAGTCCCCTTATGACCTGGCATTTTGAGCTGCAGATAAACATAACATGGCCTTGCCATAAATTTAGCATAAGTCGGCCGCCCAAACAAGGCGTGGTACGGACTTTTGATCTTTACCACCTCAAATGTCAATGTTTCTGACCTTGAATCATAGTCATCTCCAAAAGCTACCTCCAAAGCTATCTTGCCAACAGGATATGCAGACTTACCAGGCACCACCCCATGAAAGACCGTATTTGAAGGTTTAAGATCCTTATCTATCAACCCCATATGGTGGAATGTATCATAATACAAAATATTGATACTACTTCCCCCATCCATGAGCACTTTAGTGAACTTGTATCCCCCAACTTGAGGGGCTACCACCAGGGCCAAGTGACCTGGATTATCAACCCGGGGTGGGTGATCATCTCTACTCCACAAAATAGGTTGCTTAGACCAGCACAAATACTAATGTACTGCCGGCTCAACAGAATTTACTGCCCTTTTGTGAAGCTTCTGATCACGTTTGCACAAACTAGTAGTGAAGACATGATATTGCCCACTGTTCAACTGTTTGGGATTGCTCTGATAACCCGGCTGCTGCTGCTGCTGATTCCCCTGATGGTTGTAACCTCCCTGGTTGCCTTGGTGCCCTTGATTGACATGCCCGGTTTGGTTGCCTTGAAACCCTAAACCGGAACCACCACCTCCGTAACCCGGCCTGTGGAAACCTCCTCATGAACCGTCGGGCGGGCCGTTGTCATATTGGAACATATTGAAATTCTTGAAATCTCGCATGATATAACAGTCCTTCCAAAGATGTGATGCCGACTTCTCTTTTGATCCATGCTTTGGACATGGCTGATTTAACAAACGCTCCAAATTGGGGCCTGAACCTCCACCCCTCTGGGGATGCTTGCCTTTACGGTGATGGCCATTCTCCTACGCATTGGTATTTGCAACAAAGTCCAAGCTAATGTCGGCCTTGCGCTTACCACCATTTCCATGGCCTGCCGGATTATGCTGTTGACCCTTGGCATTGCCGTTCTTCTTACCTTTCCCCAATTTATCCTCCTCTGAATCTGGATCCTTGGTATTATCTGAATCGGCGTATTTAACCAAAGCGGCCATGAGTGTTGACATATCATTGCAGTGGCATTTGAGCCTTCCCAACTTCTGTTTTAGTGGTAAGAAACGACAATTCCCTGTAATGTTAACACTGCAGTGTTTGCATTGATACGATCTGATGAATGCAAAATTGCTGAGACCCGTTTGACCCAATGGGTCGTGGACTCCCCTTCCTCTTGGACACAAGCGGCTAGATCCACGACTGACATCGGCTGCTTACACGTATCCTTGAAGTTCTGGATAAACCGGTGCTTCAATTCAGCCCATGATCCAACAGAGTTGGTCGGCAAGCTCTTCAACCAAGTGCGAGCTGTTCCTTCCAACATCATGGTGAAATATTTAGCACACACCGCCTCATCCACATCTAACATCTCCATTGCCATCTCATAGCTCTCCACCCACGCCTCTGGTTGCAAATCGGCGGTGTAATTTGGTACCTTACGAGGTCCCTTGAAATCCTTGGGCAGTCTCACATTACGCAAAGTGGGGTTAGACACGGCACCCCTAAGGAACTGAACACCACACCTGGCTCTACGGAGGTCGTGGGGTGATCTGGAGTATGTTGTCGCGCTCCGTGTCGAGCTGCCAACTCGACCTCCCGATGTGCGCAGCCATGGTCCACAAAATCCTGCGCATTAGCGCCTCCCCCGGCCGGGTTGTTTCCTCGTGGTGAATTTCGGCGACATGCATTACTGGACACGGTCGGTTCGTCCTCCACGTGTCTGCTATAGCTCCGGCTTGGATGGGGAGTGGAATGAATCCTCTCACGACTGTGTGAATACGCCTGCTGTTGATTTAGTGATGTTTGAAGGAGATCCCTGGCCCGACGTGCTTCCGCTGCAACTGGTGACTCGCCGTCGGTTGGGAGGGCTGCCAGGCGTGAAGCGGCGGCCACAATGTTGTCCAACGGGTTGGAATAATGCCCGGGCGGCGTTGGTACATACTGTGGCACAACGTTGTTCTGGCGAGGCGGGTCTGTCGTGCGCGATTGAACCGGCGCTCCTGTTCCCGGTGCTTCCGCCCGGTTTAGTATGGGTTGGCTACCAGCTCCTGCTCCTGGTGTGTTGAAGAGATTTTGCGGTTCATAAACCGACGGGAGACGTGATCGATACCTTCTTCTCATGACTTCCTCTGAAGCATTCTAATCCAGCCTAATCCGGTAAGCCTGCGCTTCCAATTCAGCCCGCTCTGTAGCCATCCTAGCATTCTCTGTCGCCAGGTCCGCTTTAGCCTGGGCTATCTGATCTTTCACCTTTGCAATCTCCGCGTTGTGCTGATCCCTGGCTGTTGCATCCATCTCTGCGGCCATCAACGTTGCCAAAGCATCAAACAAATCAGACAGGACTTGGGCTGGAGGTGGCACTGAGCTTCTTGCCCCTGCTGGTGTGGCCGTTGTTGAACCGGAGAGCATCGCTGCAGCGGTAGATGAATGAGGCGCCGATTGTGTGCCGGCCATGAAGATGGCGGCCCGGTTTGGCAAATCAGGGGAATCCGGAATACTGTTGCCCTCGGATCGTCCCTCAATCCGGTTGTCTTGCAGCTGGTAAAGTGATTCGGTCTCTCTAGAAGACTCGTCATCTGAACAGACCACGGTCTCTCCATCGGACACCGGCCCGTCCTCGTACCTCAGTCCATGGACGACAGCCACGAAAACATGCCTTGCCTTGCGCTGAACCGGCAAATAATTTGCACGCCGAGCCGTCTCGATGATGTCGGTGCAGATGTCCGGCTCAGGGGCCGGTCCGCCGATCTTGCCGATGAAGACGTGAATCCTACCAAAGGGGACCCGGTACCCGTATTCGATTGAATCAGCCTCGGGACCCCATCCTGCATTGTCGATGTAGAGCTTGCCGCGACGACTCTTCGTCATCCGGTCCACAGTGTATCCCTTAAGTCCATCGAAGCTGCCCTTCAAGAACTCAAAACCATCGTGCGATAGCCCCACGGTGGGCGCCAACTGTCGTGGGTTTGTCACGGAAGATGTCCTTGTGAAAGGACTTAGTCGTGGAGCCATCGCTACGGGTTAGCTTAAGGGGGTTAAACTGGACAAGGGGACACGGGGAATTTTATACTAGTTCGGCCCCTTCAAGGAAGGTAAAAGCCTACGTCTAGTTGTGATTGGTATTGATAGGGTTTCGAAGGCCAGGGAGCGAAACCGCTTTGTCTGGCTCTTGAGTTGTTGTCTGTCCCTAAACCGCTATCGGGTCATCCCTTTATATACATAGGTTGACGCCCGCCGGTTTACAAAGTCCCGAAGCCGGATCATAAACGTATCCAGTTCGGTCTCTATCCTTCCTATCTTACAATACAAGTTATATGACTAAGCCGGTTTACATTTACAGGCTTTAACCCGCCTTTGGGCCTTGGGCCTCCATGAAGCGCCATCATCCTTGCATCTTTATGGGCTTCTAATCTTCAAGGAGTCAACCCGGCTACATAAGGCCGGTTTACCTCTAGTAGTAATATCCCCAACACCCTCCCCTCCTCCCAGGCCGTGGCCTTGAGGTGCTGTTGAAGGATGAACTCATCCAACAAGGTGAGGATCTCCTCTGATTTTTTGCCAAATTTTCATTCTGATCCACTATATGATGAATTGCTATGAGCTGCTTCTACTGCTGCTATATGATGCATTGCTATGAGCTGCTCCTGCTGCTGCTATATGATGAATTGCTATGAGTTGTTGCTGCTATATGATGAATTGCTATGAGCTGCTGCTGCTATATGATGAATTGCTATGAGCTGCTTCTGCTGCTGCTATATGATGAATTGCTATGAGCTGCTCCTGCTGCTGCTATATGATGAATTGCTATGAGTTGCTGCTGAATTGATATGAGTTGCTCCTGCTGCTGCTATATGATGAATTTCTATGAGCTGCTGCTGGTATATGATGAATTGCACACTGTTGCTGCTGTATGATGAGTTGCTATGAGCTGCTGCTGCTATATGATGCTTTCAAGTGGTGCTGCTATATGATAATAACCAACCACTTGGACCATCGAATTTCAATAAATAATTGTTCTTCATTTAAATGTGGATCATGTGTTCTTCGTTTAAATTAGGCAATGGGATCTCTATGGAAGACATTGACCAAAGTAGATTGTGCCAAGTAGATGGTATCTTTGTATTTGCATTTTGAACAAATAGTGATGGTCTGTTTTCCTATCATATTAATTACTATAGTGGGTTCAATTTGTGATGTTTGCAAGTCAAATTAATTTCCATACGGGCAGAAAAATGACAAAATATAATGCAATCTAGACTTTTCACTGATCATACCAAAGATAAGCTGAAAAGGAAGGCAATGAAAAGAACTGGTTGGCTTATTACCTTGAGCTTATATTCACATGTGCTTATTTTCTTAGGATAACTCGTAATAACTGTCCCTAAGAAACTTGGCCAATAGAACTAAAATACAAATAACATGTCACGATGATTGCAATGGAGGAGTGACCTACCATAGCACACTATATAGGCTCACCGCGGCCTCTCCTTTTTTTGCGATGTTCCATGAAATTGTCACATACATCTTGTACTTTTTCATTGTGTAACCCTATTTGCAAGTTGACACGGCTAATTTCAGACATCTCTACATGATATTACATTGCATATCCCTTGCGCATATTTAAACCACCAATTAACGATCATGTGCATAGCATAAACTAGCCATGACTCTATGTGCTGGACTAGCAGGCACTCTAAGGGAGCCTAATGTAGTGCACTGGAATTCCTACATGCCACCTACGATTTTGTGTAATGTACTACCTCTTTTCCTAAATATATGTCTTTGTAGAGATTCTAGTATGGACCACATACAGATGTATATAGATGCATTTTCGAGTGTAGATTCACTCATTTTGCTCTGTATGTAGCCTATAGTGGAATCTCTAGAAAGACTTATATTTAGGAACAGAGGTACGAGGTAGTATCATGTATGACATCTACATATCTAATTTAGCAGCCAGTAGTAGAAATCATTGTCTGCACAAAGGGATTACTGGTCGAAAATCCTAGCAAAGCACGCTGGCAGGCACACAACAATACAAGAGAGAGACGCACTTACAAGATCATAGAAATGCCTCAGTCCAGGATCTTGGTTAGCCAAGCTATTAGATCCAGAAGAAACATCATCCTTTTAGTGTTTGCCAGCAGCATAACAGGTAACAGCGACATGTTAGTATATTTGAAGTACATCGGGAAGGTGATGCTCGACGGGTTTAAAGGTGAAGTACCTAGGCCGTGGCGAGTGCTTGGTATCTTGCCAGACGGTGGGAATCAGGTTAGAAATGTCAAGGGTGATGATGTTGCACTGGCTTTCAGGGTCCGGCAAGGAGATCTAGAACCATCGAGTAGGGTGTTTGTGGAGTAGCTCCGGTAGGGCGGACTATGGTGTGGGTGAAGCGGATCTGTGGCCATGGACGGGGGCGTCGGTGAAGCTGCTCTGGTGGTTGGGTTAAGGATGGTGTCGACGATGCGGATCTGCGACCTTGGACGGGTCCTCAGAAGCTGCTCCGGTAGGTTGGATGAGGGTGCGACGAAGCGGATCTGTGGCCGTGGACTTGTGAGTTGGCAAAGCGGCCCCGGTAGGGTTGAAAATGGTATGGGTGAAGCTACTCCGGTAGGGTTGACGATGGTGTCGGCGAAGCAACTCCGGTAGGGTTGAGGAAGGTGTCGGCGAAGAGGAGCAGAGGTCGTCGATGGGGGCGTCGGTGGGGCGGCTCCAGGGGGTGTGGACGAAGCGTCTCCGGTGGGGAGTATGAATGAGCCACTGCAGATGCACTGCGGTTAATGAGAGTACCGGCGAAGCAGATCTGGCGCCACGGACAAGGCCGGCACTGAATGGGTTGTGGTACGGTGGTGGATGAGCAGTCTACTTGTTTCTAGTGGAGGTGGGAGGGGTAGATGCGGCCGCAGAAGCAGATCCGGCGAGGTGGATGCCGCTGGCAGTGAATGGGCTCTGGTACGCCGGTGGAGGAGCAGTCTAGGGTTTCAAGAGAGGAGGGGTAGAAAGGCCGATGAAGTACAGACAGCGTGATGTAAGATGCTCTGGTGCTGTGGAGTTAGTCATTTTTGTGGGAGGGGAGAGGAAATGGGCGTGCCGTGTGGTGGGGGGAACCGGAAGTTACCAAAGCAGCCTTGACCTATTATGTAGATGAGGGTGGTATTGTAACTTTTGTTCTCTGTGCACCAAGGAAAAAAGGGGAATTCCGCATGCTAAAGACTAGGTGGCGGAAATTTTAGAAGGAGGCGAGAGATTTTGCCGCCCGCGGGATCGTTCGTATCCAGTTTCAACTAATTTTGGACCGTACTAGCGGGAAGGTAATGCGAGACTGTGTACACGGGCATGCGTTAGTAGTTAATAACTGGTGTGAAGTACACCCCAGGAAAAAAGATAATAACTCCAGATGATGCGTCGATAACTTGGACGTTCACACGGGCGCGGCCAATCATACGGGTGTAGAGGCACGTTCACAAAAAAGGTATCAAACGCTCAGCCTATGTATTTCTCGTGTAAATAGATAATTTAGTGCCATTGGTTATTTACTTTAAATATAATGCATTGATGTGTTACTGTAGAGGCGCACAAAAAGAAATGGATATTATAGTCCCACAAAAGAAATGGATATTGTAGTCCGCTACTTAAAAGTGTTACCTCATATGATTACATAGCCTCCATTTCATAAATTGCGTTCATGTTGAATTCATATATGAATATTACATATATTACTTCATAATAGAACCTTAAATCATCCAAGACTAATGAATTTGAATGCAAGAGTAACAATGGTGCATGTACATGATAGCTACATTGGTTGTTTGAAGAAACATCACTGTAACTTTGGAATGCACAATTGAAAAGGTTTATTTAGATAGAAAAAATGTGATATGTGAGTGTCCAATCTTTATAGCATTGAATCGATATTGTACCTTTGGCCATGATACGAAGTAGATATTTATTTATGTTCAAGTGATGCACGTCCACGATCGCTAGATAGTGATACGTGAATGAATTGTGCAATATCTCTCACACGCACACATATCTCATTTTCCGTGGGCATCGAAATCACACACACGCACTTCATGTATTTCTCTCCCTCCATCAAGGTTAGAATTGGTTTTTCTACCCCGTCCTACAAGTTTCTCACACACAAACACACACGCTCTCTCTGTCGAGCACTCCCACCCCTTTAATTCCGCCCACCCAGAACCACTAATGTCTCAAAGTATAATTATGTCTCTCACACATATGCCTAAGGTTAACTCGAGTTCCGGAACCATATGAATACATACAATGGGATTCCAGCAGAGCACCTTTTGTTTTGGGATTTCTCTCTCTCTCTCACACACACACACATACACACGCGCGCACGTAGACATTGTTTATCGCTTCATTTTTTCGGCACTTGCATGCACACCGTTTGTTTATCTCCGTGATGCTTTAAGTATGCCTCACACACATGCTATCTACATATCCCTTAATATAGATATGTGTCACACAAACTCCTTCTCCCTACTAGCAAGATGCCCATGCGTTGCACAGAACATCAAGATTTGTATGAGTAGTTTATCTAGGGAATTCCTTATTTGCAAATGTGGAGAGGGGTGTGGGTATCTTTTTGCAAAATTGCCATAGTTTCCTTCCTATTCGTCAGATATAAATCGGATGGCCTATATTGTAGGACGGCAGGAACACCATCATCACCAACTCTGTTTTTTTATAGGAGAAGAGATATGTAAGTGTCACTGCCACCCCCCCACCCACACACACACACACTTCCCGACACCGAAGGAGTAGGGTGACACCTAGATCTTGATACTAATCTATCGACTGTCTTCTCTCTCAAACACACACACACGCACACTACCCGACACCGATGGAGAGGGTGGCACCTCAATCTTGATAGTAATCTATATACTCCTCTTTCAAACACACACACACACACACACACATACAGACACACTCGCTAGTTGTGCCTCTGTGCCTAACGCGCACACTCTCGATACGTCTTTCTCTCCCTTCCCCTCCCCACCCCCAATCCCAACAATGACAGCAGAAGGGTGACAACTCGATCTGATCTTAATCTGTCAATTGGTTTCTCTCTCAAACATTGTGTCTCTGTGCCTCGCTCAGACACCCTCAATACGTCTTTTTCTCCGTCGCCCCCTCGATATGTAGAATACTCGCGCGCGCATGCTACCTCTTGAGCATGCGTTGGTTTTCCCTTGAAGAGGAAAGGGTGATGCAGAAAAGTAGTGTAAGTATTTCCCTTAGTTTTTGAGAACCAAGGTATCAATCCAGTAGGAGACTACACGCAAGTCGCCTAGTACCTGCACAAACAAACAAGAACCTCGCAACCAACGCGATAAAGGGGTTGTCAATCCCTTCACGGTCACTTATGAAAGTGAGATCTGATAGAGATAATAAGATAAATATTTTTGGTATTTTTGTTGTATAGATTGAAAAGTAAAGATTGCAAAATATACGGCGACAACAATAGCTAGATGACAGGAAAATAATATGATGTAAAGTAGATCCAGGGGCCATAGGTTTCATTAGTGGCTTCTCTCAAGATAGCATATATTACGGTGGGTGAACAAATTACTGACGAGCAATTGATAGAAAAGTGCATAGTTATGATGATATCTAGGCATGATCATGTACAAATGCATCACATCCGTGTCAAGTAGACCGAAACGATTCTGCATCTACTACTACTACTCCACACATCGACCGCTATCCATCATGCATCTAGAGTATTAAGTTCATAAGAACAGAGTAACGCATTAGGCAAGATGACATGATGTAGAGGGATAAACTCAAGCAATATGATATAAACCCCATCTTTTTATCCTCGATCGCAACAATACAATACATGCCTTGCTGCCCCTGCTATCACTGGGAAAGGATACCGCAAGATTGAACCCAAAGCTAAGCACTTCTCCCATTGCAAGAAAGATCAATCTAGTAGGCCAAACCAAACTGATAATTCGAAGAGACTTGAAAAGATATTTAAATCATGCATAAAAGATTTCAGAGAAGAATCAAATATTGTTCATAGATAATCCTGATCATAAACCCACAGTTCATCGGATCTCGGCAAACACACCGCAAAAAGAATTACATCGAATAGATCTCCAACAACATCGAGGAGAACTTTGTATTGAGATCCAAAGAGAGAGAAGAAGCCATCTAGCTAATAACTATGGACCCGAAGGTCTGTGGTAAACTACTCACAGATCATCGGAGAGGCTATGGTGTTGATGTAGAAGCCCTCCGTGATCGAATCCCCCTCCGGCAGATTGCCGGAAAAGGTCCCCAGATGGGATCTCATGGGTACAGAAGGTTGCAGCAGTGGAAAAGTGGTTTCGTAGCTCCCCTGGTTGTTTTTAGGGTATAAGAGTATATATAGACGAAAGAAGTAGGTCAGTGGAGCTATGAGGGGCTCACGAGGGTGGGGGTGTGCCTGCCCCCTCATGTCTACTACACAACCTTCTTCTTGTAGACGTTGTTGGGCCTCCAAGTGCAGAGGTTTGTAGGACAGTAACAAATTTCCCTCAAGTGGATGACCTAAGGTTTATCAATCCGTGGGAGGCGTAGGATGAAGATGGTCTCTCTCAAGCAACCCTACAACCAAATAACAAAGAGTCTCATGTGTCCCCAACACACCCAATACAATGGTAAATTGTATAGGTGCACTAGTTCGGCGAAGAGATGGTGATACAAGTGCAATATGGATGGTAGATAAAGGTTTTTCTGATCTGAAAATATAAAAACAGCAAGGTAACTAATGATAAAAGTGAACACAAACGGTATTGCAATGCGTTGAAACAAGGCATAGGGTTCATACTTTCACTAGTGCAAGTTCTCTCAACAATAATAACATAATTGGATCATATAACTATCCCTCAACATGCAACAAAGAGTCACTCCAAAGTCACTAATAGCGGAGAACAAACGAAGAGATTATGGTAGGGTACGAAACCACCTCAAAGTTATCCTTTCTGATCGATCTATCATAGAGTTCGTACTAGAATAACACCTTAAGACACAAATCAACCAAAACCCTAATGTCACCTAGATACTCCAATGTCACCTCAAGTATCCGTGGGTATGATTATACGATATGCATCACACAATCTCATATTCATCTATTCAACCAACACAAAGAACTTCAAAGAGTGCCCCAAAGTTTCTACCGGAGAGTCAAGATGAAAATGTGTGCCGACCCCTATGCATAAGTTCACGGAACTCGCAAGTTGATCACCACAACATACATCAAGTGGATCACTTGATATCCCATTGTCACCACAAATAAGCACATGCAAGACATACATCAAGTGTTCTCAAATCCTTAAAGACTCAATCCGATAAGATAACTTCAAAGGGAAAAATCAATCCATTACAAGAGAGTAGAGCGGGAGAAACATCATAAGATCCAAAAATAATAGCAAAGCTCATGAATACATCAAGATCATGCCGACTCAAGAACACGAGAGAGAGATCAAACACATAGCTACTGGTACATACCCTCAGCCCCGAGGGTGAACTACTCCCTCCTCCTCATGGAGAGCGCCAGCATGATGAAGATGGCCACCGGAGAGGGATTCCCCCCTCCGGCAGGGTGCCGGAACGGGTCTAGATTGGTTTTCGATGGCTATGGAGGCTTCTGGCAGTGGAACTCCCGATCTATTCTGCTCCTCGATGTTTTTAGGGTATATGGACATATATAGGCGAAATAAGTCAGTCAGGGGATCCACGAGGGGCCCACGGGGGTGGGGGCGCGACCAGGGGGGCAGGCGTGCCTCCTTGCCTCGTGGCCACCTTGAAGCTTCCCTGACGTATACTCCAAGTCTCCTGGATTGCTTTCGTTCCAAAAATAACTCTCCCGAAGGTTTCATTCCATTTGGACTCCATTTGATATTCCTTTTCTTCAAAACACTGAAATAGGCAAGAAAACAACAATTCAGGCTGGGCCTCCGGTTAATAGGTTAGTCCCAAAAATAATATAAAAGTGTATAATAAAGCCCATAAACATCCAAAACAGATAATATAATAGCATGGGACAATCAAAAATTATAGATACGTTGGAGACGTATCAGCATCCCCAAGCTTAATTCCTCCTCGTCCTCGTGTAGGTAAATGATAAAAACAGAATTTTTGATGTGGAATGCTACCTAACATATTTATCAATGTAATCTTCTCTATTGTGGCAAGAATATTCAGATCCATAAGATTCAAGACAAAAGTTTTACACTGACATAAAAATAATAATACTTCAAGCATACTAACAAAGTAATCATGTCTTCTCAAAATAACATGGCCAAATAAAGCTATCCCTACAAAATCATATAGTCTGGCTATGCTCTATCTTCGTCACACAAAATATTTAAATCATGCACAACCCTGATGACAAGCCAAGCAATTGTTTCATACTTTTGATGTTATCAAACCTTTTCAATCTTCATGCAATGCATGAGCGTGAGCCATGGATATAGCACTATGGTGGAATAGAATGATGGTTGTGGAGAAGACAAAAAAAGGAGAAGATAGTCTCACATCAACTAGGCGTATCAATGGGCTATGGAGATGCCCATCAATAGATATCAATGTGAGTGAGTAGGGATTGCCATGCAACGGATGCACTAGAGCTATAAGTGTATGAAAGCTCAAAAAGAAACTAAGTGGATGTGCATCCAACTAGCTTGCTCACGAAGACCTAGGGCATTTTGAGGAAGCCCATCATTGGAATATACAAGCCAAGTTCTATAATGAAAGATTCCCACTAGTATATGGAAGTGACAACATAGAAGACTCTTTATCATGAAGATCATGGTGCTACTTTGAAGCACAAGTGTGGTAAAAGGATAGTAGCATTGCCCCTTCTCTCTTTTTCTCTCATTTTTTGGGCCTTCTCTTTTTTATGGCCTCTTTTTTCTCTTTTTATTTTTTTCGTCCGGAATCTCATCCTGACTTGTGGGGGAATCATAGTCTCCATCATCCTTTCCTCATTGGGAAAATGCTCTAATAATGATGATCAGCACACTTTTATTTACTTACAACTCAAGAATTACAACTCAATACTTAGAACAAAATATGACTCTATAGGAATGCCTCCGGCAGTGTACCGGGATGAGCGATGAATCAAGAGTGACATGTATGAAAGAATTATGAACGGTGGCTTTGCCACAAATACGATGTCAACTACATGATCATGCAAAGCAATATGACAATGATGGAGCGTGTCATAATAAATGGAACGGTGGAAAGTTGCATGGCAATATATCTCAGAATGGCTATGGAAAGGCCATAATAGGTAGGTATGGTGGCTGTTTTGAGGAAGGTAAATGGTGGGTTTATGGTACCGGCGAAAGTTGCGTGGTACTAGAGAGGCTAGCAATGGTGGAAGGGTGAGAGTGTGTATAATCCATGGACTCAACATTAGTCATAAAGAACTCACATACTTATTGCAAAAATCTACAAGTCATCAAAACCAAGCACTACGCGCATGCTCCTAGGGGGATAGATTGGTAGGAAAAGACCATCGCTCGTCCTCGACCGCCACTCATAAGGAAGGCAATCAATAAATAAATCATGCTCCGACTTCATCACATAAAGGTTCACCATACGTGCATGCTACGGGAATCACAAACTTCAACACAAGTATTTCTCAAATTCACAACTACTCAACTAGCATGACTCTAATATCACCATCTCCATATCTCAAAACAATCATCAAGTATCAAACTTCTCTTAGTATTCAATGCACTTACATGAAAGTTTTTATAATGCCATGTTGTTCTAAAGGACTCTCAAAATAATATAAGTGAAGCATGAGAGATAAATTATTTCTATAAAATAAAACCACCGCCGTGCTCTAAAAGATATAAGTGAAGCACTAGAGCAAATGACAAACTACTCCGAAAGATATAAGTGAAGATCAATGAGTAGTCGAATAATTATGCAACTACATGAAGAATCTCTAACATTTAATAATTTAAGATCTTGGTATTTTATTCAAACATAAAGCAAAACAAAATAAAATAAAAACGCTCCAAGCAAAACACATATCATGTGGTGAATAAAAATATAGCTCCAAGTAAAGTTACAGATGAACGAAGATGAAAGAGGGGATGCCTTCCGGGGCATCCCCAATCTTAGGCTTTTTGGTGTCCTTGGATTTACCTTTGGGTGCCTTGGGCATACCCAAGCTTAGGCTCTTTCCACTCCTTATTCCATAGTCCATCGAATCTTTACCCAAAACTTGAAAACTTCACAACACAAAACTTAACAGAAAACTCGTAAGCTCCGTTAGTATAAGAAAATAAATCACCACTTAGGTACTGTTGTGAACTCATTCTAAATTCATATTGGTGTAATATCTACTGTATTACAACTTCTCTATGGTTCATACCCTCCGATACTACTCATAGATTCATCAAAATAAGCAAACAACACATGGAAAACAGAATCTGTCAAAAACAGAACAGTCTGTAGTAATCTTTATCAAACGTATACTTATTTTACTCATAAAATTCTCAAATAAATTGGTGGACCTAAGGAATTTGTCTAATAATCCTATTCAAAAATAATTAACTAAATAGCACTCTCCAATAAAATATGGCATCCATTCTCGTGAGTGCTAAAGTTTCTGTTTTTTACAGCAAGATCAAAAAGACTTTCCCCAAGTCTTCCCAACGGTTCTACTTGGCACAAACACTAATTAAACACAAAAAACACAACCAAAACAGAGTCTAGATAAATTATTTATTACTAAACAGGAGCAAAAATCAAGGAATAAAAATAAAATTGGGTTGCCTCCCAACAAGCGCTATCGTTTAACGCCCCTAGCTAGGCATGATGATTTCAATGATGCTCACATAAAAGATAAGAATTGAAACATAAAGAGAGCACCATGAAGAATATGACTAGCACATTTAAGTCTAGCCCACTTCCTACGCATAGGTATTTTGTGAGCAAACAACTTATGGGAACAATAATCAACTAGCATAGGAAGGCAAAACAAGCATAACTTCAAAACTTTAAGCACATAGAGAGGAAACTTGGTATTATTGCAATTCCTACAGGCATAAATTCCTCCCTCATAATAATTTTCAGTAGCATCATGAATGAATTAAACAATATAACCAGCACCTAAAGCATTATTTTCATGATCTACAAGCATAGAAAATTTACTACTCTCCACATAGGCAAAATTCTTCTCATTCGGAATAGTGGGAGTATCATAAGAAACTCGAATACTATAAATTGTTTCCACATTAAAAGAGTAATGTTCAGAAAGAGGGTAATCATGATCATGAAAAGTTTTATAAATATAATCATCTCTACTTTTATAGCATAAGTATCATCACAATAATCATCATAAGTAGCAACTTTGTTCTCATCATAATCAATTGGAACCTCTTCCAAGATAGTGGAATCATTACTAAATAAAGTCATGACCTCTCCAAATCCACTTTCATAATTTTAAAAATAAGATTCAACATCCTAAAAAATAGTGGGATCATTACTTCCTAAAGTTTACACTCTTCCAAACCCACTTTCATCAATATAACCATCATACATAGGAGGCATGCTATCATCATAATAAATTTGCTCATCAAAACATGGGAGACTAAAGATATAATCTTCATCAAACGTAGAACCCCCAAGCTTGGGAAAAACATTAATTGCAGCAAATACATTCTCAAACATGTCATTCTCATCAAACATAGCATCCCCAAGCTTGGGCTTTTTTATATCATAAGTAGAATCACTCTCATCATTAATAGTATGGATAGCACCAATAGTAGTATAGCAATTATCATCATCACAATGAGTAATAGAAGCAACATCATTTGGGAGCGATGCCTTTTTACCTTTGCTTCTCCGTATTTTCTTTTTCTTGTTCACATCATGTGTGGGTTTATTCCTCTTTTTGGAGCTCTTTATTGATGAGGTTGGTTGAATAGAAGGCTCCTCCTTGTTACCTGATTCATCATAAGAAATAATAGGAGGATATTGGGAAGCCTCTTCCCTTTCATTAGTATTATCTTCATCCTCTATTTTTTTTATTTTCTATATGTAATTGGCAATATAAGGATTTTCAATGCAATTCACCGCACAATACATAAAAATTTCTTCTAGATCAAAATCAAGAAATCTATCAAGATTAAATTTTGGAATAACCTCAGTTATACGTTTCATTTCTTCATACCCCAAAATAAGACTAAGCTCTTTATGATGCTCAAGGGTAATCAAGTTATCACAATTTTTGGACATGATTTGATCATGAAACAAATAGCATTCGAGCTTTAAATGACCATGTTCATTACAAAGTTCACAAAATGGCGATAAATATTGAATCTTTCAGCACAATCATCTAGCCTTTCTTGCAACCATTTAGTTTCCAAATACTTATGCCTCTTGCAAAATCTATCTTCCCTATTTGGTGTGTGCTTGCAAGCTCTATGTATTCCACAAAAGTTGACATGCTTATAAGAGAAATTTTCATCATGACTAGTGCAATCATCATTAGTACTATGGATATTCAAAGAGTTCATACTAACAACATTGCAATCATGCTCAACATTCAAAGATTTAGTGCCAAACATTTTAATGCATTCTTCTTCTAACACTTTGGCACAATTATCGGAATCCTTATTTTCACGAAAGATATTAAATAGATGAAGCATATGAGGTACCCTCAATTCCAATTTTTATAGATTTCTTTTATAAACTAAACTAGTGATAAAACAAGAAACAAAAAGATTCGATTGCAAGATCTAAAGATATACCTTCAAGCGCTAACCTCCCCGGCAACGGCGCCAGAAAAGAGCTTGATGTCTACTACACAACCTTCTTCTTTTAGACGTTGTTGGGCCTCCAAGTGCAGAGGTTTGTAGGACAGTAGCAAATTTCCTTCAAGTGGATGACCTAAGGTTTATCAATCCGTGGGAGGCGTCGGATGAAGATGGTCTCTCTCAAGCAACCCTGCAACCAAATAACAAAGAGTCTCTTGTGTCCCCAACACACCCAATACAATGGTAAATTGTATAGGTGCACTAGTTCGGTGAAGAGATGGTGATACAAGTGCAATATGGATGGTAGATAAAGGTTTTTGTAATCTGAAAATATAAAAACAGCAAGGTAACTAATGATAAAAGTGAGCACAAATGGTATGGCAATGCGTTCAAACAAGGCATAGGGTTCATACTTTCACTAGTGCAAGTTCTCTCAACAATAATAACATAATTGGATCATATAACTATCCCTCAACATGCAATAATGAGTCACTCCAAAGTCACTAATAGCAGAGAACAAATGAAGAGATTATGGTAGGGTACGAAACCACCTCAAAGTTATCCTTTCTGATCGATCTATCATAGAGTTCGTACTAGAATAACACCCTAAGACACAAATCAACCAAAACCCTAATGTCACCTGGATACTCCAATGTCACCTCAAGTATCCGTGGGTATGATTATATGATATGAATCACACAATCTCAGATTCATCTATTCAACCAACACAAAGAACTTCAAAGAGTGCCCCAAAGTTTCTACCGGAGAGTCAAGATGAAAACGTGTGCTAGCCCCTATGAATAAGTTTACGGAACTTGCAAGTTGATCACGAAAACATACATCAAGTGGATCATGTGATATCCCATTGTCACCACAGATAAGCACATCCAAGACATACATCAAGTGTTCTCAAATCCTTAAAGACTCCATCCAATAAGATAACTTCAAAGGGAAAACTCAATCCATTACAAGAGAGTAGGAGGGGAGAAACATCATAAGATCCAAATATAATAGCAAAGCCCGTGATACATCAAGATCGTGCCGACTCAAGAACACAAGAGAGAGAGAGAGAGAGAGAGAGAGAGAGAGATCAAACACATAGCTACTGGTACATACCCTCAGCCCCGAGGGTGAACTACTCCCTCCTCGTCATGGAGAGCGCCGGGATGATGAAGATGGGCACATGAGAGGGATTCCCCCCCCCTCCGGCAGGGTGCCGGAACGGGTCTAGATTGGTTTTTGGTCGCTACGGAGGCTTCTGGCGGCGGAACTCCTGATCTATTCTACTCCCCGATGTTTTTAGGGTATATGGACATATATAGGCGAAAGAAGTCGGTCAGGGGAGCCACGAGGGGCCCACGAGGGTGGGGGCGCGCCTCCCTACCTCGTGGCCACATCGAAGCTTCCCTGATGTATACTCCAAGTCTCCTGGATTGCTTCTGTTCCAAAAATAACTCTCCCAAAGGTTTCATTCCATTTGGACTCCGTTTGATATTCCTTTTCTTCGAAACACTGAAATAGGCAAGAAAACAACAATTTGGGCTAGGCATCCGGTTAATAGGTTAGTCCCAAAAATAATATAAAAGTGTACAATAAAGCTCATAAACATCCAAAACAGATAATATAATAGCATGGAACAATAAAACATTTATAGATACGTTGGAGACGTATCACCCCCTGGGCGCGCCGCCCTACCTCGTGGCCGCCTCACTGCTTCCTTGACCTCCACTCCAAGTCTCCTGGATTGCGTTTGTTCCAAAAAAGATCCTCGCGAAGGTTTCATTCCATTTGGATTCCGTTTGATATTCCTTTTCTGCGAAACACTGAAATAGGCAAAAAAACAGCAATTTGCACTCGGCCTTTGGTTAATAGTTTAGTCCCAAAAATAATATAGAAGTGCATAATAAAGCCCACTAAACATACAAAATAGATAATATAATAGCATGGAACAATAAAAAATGATAGATACGTTGGAGACGTATCAGCGCACAGCTGTAGTGACAATGACGCTGAACCAAGTGTGCCTTGTTTTTACCAGCCTCATGTGATAGTTTTCACCTTGTTTTCTATTAATTAACAAGACAATTTTTTCTTTGTTACTACTAGTGAATCTAAAATCATTCGGGGCAGACATAAAATATATCACTTCAACCCAATTATCGCAATAAGTATTTTAAAAGAAACTAGCTAGACGCTCGTGCGTTGCATGGAACATCAAGATGCATTTGTATGAGTAGTTTATGTTGTGAGAGACTAGCAAGATACCCATGCATTGCATGGAACATCAAGATGAATTTATATGAGTAGTTTATCTTGTGAGAGAAAAGGATGAACGAGGGAAGGCCTTATTTGCAAATGTGGAGAGGGGTGTGGGTATCTTTTTGTAAAATTGCCATAGTTTCCTTCCTATCCATCAGATATAAATCGGACGTCCTATACTACAGGATGGTAGGCACACCATCATCACCAACTCTGTTTTTATCTCTAACTCCTATAAAAGACTCAGTTGCTGATGATGGTGTGTCTGCCATCCATCATTTTTCACCATCAGATCTGTATCTAACAACTATGATGTAAGTCGTGGCATTTTTGCAACAAGACCCCTTAGTATCTTGAAACCAACCACATCCCTTCACCACCTCATCAAAACAGCCACAAGGAATATATTTTTAGCGAAACCTAATACGAGTATATTTTTAGTGATATATACACCAAACTAGAGTGTTTTTCTTTCAAGTTTGTGAACATGTATTATTCTATTTTGGATCCGTTGCAACGCACGGGCACATTGCTAGTAAGAGTAGAGAAAAGGATAAACTAGGGAAGGCCTTATTTGCAAACATGGAGAGGGGTGTGGGTATCTTTTTGCAAAATTGCCATAGTTTCCTTCCTATCTGTTAGATATAAATCCGACGGCCTATATTGCAGGATGGCACGCATGCCATCATCACCAACTTTGTTTTCTACTCCCTCCATTCCCTAATATTTATATTTTTAGAGATTTCAACAAGTGACTACATATGGAGCAAAATGAGTGAATCTACACTCTAAAATATGTCTACATACACATCCATATGTGGTAGTCTATTTGAAATCTGAAAAACAAATATTTAGGAATGGATGGAGTATAAGAGTAGACATGGAGATATATCTCCAGCATGGTCTACAACAAAAATGTGCTGGACTAGTTAGCACCGGATGCTCGCAACGCGATGAACTGAGTTCGAATTCTGTCTTTAACTTCAAAATTTTATATTATATGTTACTTATTTAATATATACTTCTTTCGCTACTGTACTAACAATGGAACCCACAGAGTACTTAGAGTACAAGATTAAGGATGGACTTGTTTCTTTTTAACTTTCTGTATGAAGCTGTAGCCACCCTGCTAGTCACGTGTACACTGTACATGCAACTAGCTCTTTATAGAGGGAGAATCATACACGCAATTAACTCAAATGGATTGGATGTGACTCCATTATTTCCAGCATAAGAGCATCTCCAATGGCAGCCGGCAAATTTCCTCCCGCTTCCTTTCGAGGAGGACGACATCAAACGCCAACGGCATACATTTTCACAACTCTAACCAACCAGATGAAATTCGTGCAAACATGGACTGTTTTCGTATAAGCATGAAGGATTTCGTATAAAAAAGCCAGATCTTCATATAAACATGATGGATTTCATTACATTTACATGAACTAAGTAGTGCTAATCCGGCTCTCTTGGTATAATTAATACTCCCTCCGTCCGAAAATACTTTTCCTAGAAATGGATGTATCTAGACTTATTTTAGTTATAGATACATCCAATTTATCCATTATTAGAACAGATATTTCCCACCAGCTGGAGAGGGAGTACATAATCTAAATGGCCGCCCGTGGATCCCATTGTCTTCCTCATGTCCGGCAGACACTTGATACGTCTCCAACGTATCTATAATTTTTGATTGTTCCATGCTATTATATTATCAACCTTGGATGTTTTATATACATTTATATGCTATTTTATATGATTTTTAGGACTAACCTATTAACCTAGAGCCTAGTGCCAGTTTCTGTTTTTCCTTGTTTTTGAGTTTTACAGAAAAGGAAAATCAAACGGAGTCCAATTGACCTGAAACTTCACGGAACTTATTTTTGGACCAGAAGAAGGCCATGGAGTAAAAGAGTCGGGCCAGAAGATTCCCGAGCTGCCCACGAGGGTGGGGGCGCGCCTCCCTACCTCGTGGACAGGCCGGAGACCCCTTGACTTGTTCTCGACACCAAAACCTCTTATATATACTGAAACTTCTAGAAAGAAACCCAGATCGGGAGTTCCGCCGCCGCAAGACTATGTAGCCACCGAAAACCAATCTAGACCCGTTTCGGCACCCTGCCGGAGGGGGGAATCCCTCTCCGGTGGCCATCTTCATCATCCTGGAGCTCTCCATGACAAGGAGGGAGTAGTTCACCCTCGGGGCTGAGGGTATGTACCAGTAGCTATGTGTTTGATCTCTCTCTCTCTCGTGTTCTTGATTCAGCATGATCTTGATGTATCGTGCGCTTTGCTATTATAGTTGGTTCTTATGATGTTTCTCCCCCTCTACTCTCTTGTGATGGATTGAGTTTTCCCTTTGAAGTTATCTTATCGGATTGAGTCTTTAAGGATTTGAGAACACTTGATGTATGTCTTGCATGTGCTTATCTGTGGTGACAATGGGATATCACGTGATCCACTTGATGTATGTTTTGGTGATCAACTTGCGAGTTCCTTGACCTTGTGAACTTATGCATAGGGGTTGGCACACGTTTTCGTCTTGACTCTCCGGTAGAAACTTTGGGGCACTCTTTGAAGTTCTTTGTGTTGGTTGAATAGATGAATCTGAGATTGTGTGATGCATATCGTATAATCATACCCACAGATACTTGAGGTGACATTGGAGTATCTAGGTGACATTAGGGTTTTGGTTGATTTGTGTCTTAAGGTGTTATTCTAGTACGAACTCTAGGATAGATTGAACGGAACGAATAGCTTCGTGTTATTTTACTACGGACTCTTGAATAGATCGATCAGAAAAGATAACTGAGGGAGTCCTGGATTAGGGGGTCTCCGGACAGCCGGACTATATCCTTTGGCCGGACTGTTGGAATATGAAGATACAAGATTGAAGACTTCGTCCCGTGTCCGGATGGGACTCTCCTTGGCGTGGAAGCCAAGCTAGGGAATATGGACATGTAGATCTCCTCCCTTGTAACCGACTCTGTGTAACCCTACCCCACTCCGGTGTCTATATAAACTGGAGGGTTTAGTCCGTAGGAAAACATACAATCATACCATAGGCTAGCTTCTTGGGTTTAGCCCTATGATCTCGTGGTAGATCAACTCTTGTAATACTCATATCATCAAGAACAATCAAGCAGGACGTAGGGTATTACCTCCATCAAGAGGGCCCAAACCTAGGTAAACATCGTGTCCCCTGCCTCCTATTACCATCCGCCTTAGATGCACAGTTCGGGACCCCCTACCCGAGATCCGCCGGTCTTGACACCGACATTGGTGCTTTCATTGAGAGTTCCACTGTGTCTTCAGCATAAGTCTTGATGGCTCCTTTGATCATCGGTAGCGATGCGGTCCAGGGTGAGATTTTCCTCCCCGGACAGATCTTTGTATTCGGCAGCTTCGCACTGCGGGCCAATTCGCTTGGCCATCTGGAGCAGATTGAGAGCTACGCCCCCGGCCATCAGGTCAGATTTGGAAACTTAAACTACACTGCCCACATCCGCGGAGACTTGATCATCAATGGATTCGAGCCCATGTCAGGTGCGCCGCACAGTCACGACGAGCACGACATAACTCTGCCCTCGGACAGTGTTCGGGAGATCGCATCTGCAACTACTTCAGCCTTCAACCCGGAGAAAATTGTGCCATCTAATGACGGAGGGATAGACCCCGCCATGGAGGCCGCACTCTCAGTGGTGATGGAGCCGGATACTGACTTCACCCCTTACGAGAGTCGTGTCACCAAACCACTGGATTCGTCTCCGGCCATGGACTCCGAGCCGCCTACATCCATGCCCACCGAATCCGACTGGGCGCCGATCATGGAGTTCACCTCTGCGGATATCTTTCAAGGCGATGTGCTAAATTCATTAAAGTCTCTCTCCTTGTCAGGAGAACCTTGGCCGAACTATGCCCGGCTAGAATGGGATATGGATGACGAAGAAATTCGCTGCCCGCCCACCACCCACTTAGTAGCCACTGTCGACAACTTAACTAACATGCTCAACTTTGACTCCGAAGACATCGACGGCATGGACGAAGATGCAGGAGACGAACAGGAACTAGCGCCCACAGGGCGCCGGACAGCCACCTCATCACATGACATATACATGGTGGATACACCCGAAGAAGGCAATGGCGAAGAGACAGCGGAGGATGGCCCCTCCAAGAAGCAACCCAAGCGCCAACGTCAGCGGCGCCGCTCTAAGTCCCGCCATAGCAAAAACAACGATAAAAACGCAAGAGAAAATAACACTCCAGTCGACTCCAGAGGAAACGACAACCACATTGCCCCGGCGGCAGAGCACGATGAAGCTGCAAGCGGTGAACATAGTACGGATCCAACGTCCGAACACGGCGACGCCCAGTATAAACCTCATCAAACCCCCTCTGGGAGGAAAATAGTCCGGACGAAGATGCACACATCATCCCGGAAACGCACTTGGATCAAGAGAACCTCCGCAGAAGGCTTATTGCCACAGCGAGGAGTCTGAAGAAGCAGAAGCAAAGGCTTAAGGCCGCACAAAATACACTCAACAGCAGGTGGAACAAAGTGCTCGACAACGAAGCAAAGTATGGTGGAAGTTACCACAAAAAGAGCTATCCAAAGCGCAAGCTGTTACCTGAATTCGACGACGAGGCCTTAGAGCCCACACAACCAAAAAATGAAACGGCCAACCGACTGGATCCACGACCTTGTGACCGTGATAGAGCGGATAACAAATACGCACATAAGTCAACACACGATGTACGTGAGGACTTGCGCCAAAAATCCGGTACGACCAGATCCATCTATGGATCTAGGAAGCGTGCTCTGGCACAAAATCAAAACCAAATACCACAACCGTCCGAACGCCATGGTACATCCAAATACAGGGGCGCCGCACACCCCCTATGTTTCACTGATGAGGTGCTGGACCACGAATTCCAAGAAAGATTCAAACCAGTGAACATAGAGGCATACGACGGGACCACATACACTGGGGTCTGGATTGAGGACTTTATCCTCCATATCCATATGGCTCGCGGAGATGATCTCCATGCCATTAAATACTTGCCCCTCAAGCTTAAAGGACCAGCTCGGCACTGACTGAAAGGCCTCCCCGAAAACTCAATTGGAAGTTGGGAGGAGCTCGAGGACGCTTTTCGGGCTAATTTTCAAGGGACCTATGTCCGACCTCCAGATGCAGACGATTTAAGTCATATAATTCAACAGTCTGGAGAGTCCGCCCGAAAGCTTTGGACCCGGTTTCTCACCAAGAAGAACCAAATCATCGATTGTCCGGACGCCGAAGCCTTAGCAGCTTTCAAACACAGCGTCCGAGACAAATGGCTCGCCAGACACCTCGGCCAAGAAAAACCGAGAACAATGGAAGCTCTAAAAAGTCTCATGACCCGCTTCTGCGCGGGCGAAGATGGCTGGTTAGCACGCAGTAGAACCAGCGACCCAAGCACATCCGAAGTCAGGGATGGCAATGGAAAACCAAGACCCCAATAAAAGCAAGCGTTGAAATCAAGAAGATAGCCCAGATAATACGGCGGTAAACGCCGGATTCAGGGGCTCTCGACCAGGTCAGCGGAAAAAGCCTTTCAAAGGCAGCAGAGACGGACCGTCTGGCCTAAACAAGATTCTTGACAAACTATGTCAGATTCATGGCACCCCCGATAAACCTCCAAACCACACCCATAGAGAATGCTGGGTCTTCAAGCAAGCAGGTAAGCTAAACACCAAACACAAGGGGGGAGACACCAAGCAAAGACAAGGACGAGCCTCGCCAGCAAAGCACTGGAGGACAGAAAAAATCCCCACCAGAGGTTGAAACAGTCAACATGATCCATGTGACGAAGAGGAGAAGTAAACATGCACGCGCGCCATAGAGCCCGTCACCCCTAGGTTCAACCCCTGGTTGGCCTGCCCTGTCACAGCCCTAGCTTTACCCTGGCCTTGGACTAGTTTGATTGCTGCATCATGTTTAAATTCAATTGAAATTTGAATTGAGGAATTTTCCAAGCCTTAGAAAACCTCTAAAAATAACCAACATTTAAATCTCATCAAATGAGTCCAAGAAAATGTTCCCGTTATTCTGTGAAAATATTGGCATGAGTTGAAATCCCAACCAATATTTTTGGAGTCACAGGAATAATTTATTTTGGGACTTTGAATTAATTCAATAACTATTTGCATTGGATATATATATATATATTTTATAATTAATATATGTCCAATAATTCTGGAACATTTTATGTGGTTGGGTATATTCTAGTTCTAGCCACATAATTATTTTCAGGATTTTATAAAATGGTTTGGTGTTAAAACTAAACCCAAAATAAATTGTAGAATAGAAAATAGAAAATAGAGAAGAGAGAGAGGTTACCTGGGCTTACCTGGCCGGCCCAGTGGACAGCCCATCCCACTGGCCTGGTGCCAGTCATCCCTAACCTCTGCTAGTAGGCAGAGGCGGGACAGCGCACGCGCGCGCGAGGCGCCACGCCTCCTCCTGCTTGGCGCCGAGCCCCTGGACGCGTGGGTGAATGCCCCGGCGTCGTCCCGAACCGCTCGACCCCTCTCACTCTCCCCCTGCTCCCTCCCTCACTGATCCCCATCTCACCAAGTGCACCCGACGCTGCCGTTCGCCATAGCGGCAGCCACCGCCACCCCCTTGCTTCTTTGACCGACCCAGAGGCTCCACCTCGACCCCCTCTTCCTCTCTACCGAGTCGCGCCCCGCCGGAAGCCCTGCAGCGTCGTCCCCGACATCGTCTTCAACCTCTGGCCGCCGACAAACTCTTCGGGGATTTGTGAGCTCCAGTCTCTCCCCGGCCTCGCCGTGGCCTCTGCATTCGCCGTGAGCCCCTGCCTCTTTCCCCTCTCTCCCTGTGCTCATCCGTGCCTTCTAGCCACCGTGGCCATCGGAGCTGACAGCTCCTCGCCGCCGGTCATGTCGCCACCACGGCTACGACCGTGCAAGCATGTGTCTGAGCTCACCACCGAACTAACCCATCCATCTCCCCGTGCTCTGTAGCCCCATCTCGCTCAACACCCGAATGCCGGCCGCCACTACGAGCTCGACTCCAGCGAGCTCGCTCCACCCTAGCCCCTTCCGTTTTCCCTACCAGATGCGCGCGAGTCCCAGCTACGCGTAGGACCAAACCACGGTCGATTTGGTTGACTGTGGGCAAAACCCGAGCCAACCCAGTGTCTCTCCACCGCGTTTTGGTCGCCGCCGGCGTAAACTCTGGCGATGTGACGTGGCAGATTAGTTTAGGCTAATGACGCAGTTAGTTACCACCTATGAGACTGACAGTAGGGCCCCGCCACCTAATTAAGCATAGATTAAGTCTCTGCTTAGTATTAACTAATCCCAGTGGCCCCACGCGTCGGCATTGACCATGTTGACGTGGCCATTGACTGGGCCCACACGTCAGCGTCCCTACACAGCACTGAGACACTGACCAGTGGGTCCCACTGGTCAGGTTTGACCTGGACTGCGTCTGTTGACCAGATGACGTCAGTATGATGCAAGGCTGACGCAGTAAATGCTTTTCTGTATTTTTAAATAAATCTAAATGATTTATTTATTTTCAGAAAATGCCCAAAACTTCTAAAAATCATAGAAATTAAACCGTAACTCCAAATGAAATAATTTATATATGAAAAATTATCAGAAAAATTCAAGGAATCTGTTTATGGCATTTTCATGCATGTTAGAACAACTTATGGCTGCTGTTTAGGCCAATTCATACAAATGGAATTTAAACACTCACATATGGAGTTTGAATTTGAACCTAGGGTTCAAACCAACTCCATTTAACATGTTGCTAGTTGCATTAGCTCAAACGACAGCATATCAACATGTCATGATCATGCATCATATTGTGCATTGCATTGATTGTGTTTCTTTCTATGTTGCCGATATTTGTCCCCTCTCGATAGACGTGGTTTCGACGGTGAGATCGATGACACCGATGAAGAACTATATTATCTTCAGGAGTGCCAGGAAAGCAAAACCCCCTTGTTCATTCCGATACAATCCCACTCTATCGCTCCTTCTCTCTTTTACTGCATTAGGACAACAACGATTCAACTGTTACATGCTGCGGTAGTTGAACCCATTTCCTCTGCATGACCTATCATTGCCACAGTAAATAGATGAAACCCACTAGCATGAGTAGGAGTTGTCTGAGCCCTGATGTGCCTACTCATTCATGCTTGTTTGTCATGCCTGCTATTGCATAGAGTTGTGTCAGGTCTGATTCATCGGGGATGAATGGGAGGTGTGTGAACATGTCCTACTCTGTGTGAGCTAAGTGTGTGAACACGATTTGGTAAAGGTAGCAGTGAGAGGCCAGTAGGAGTACATGGTGGGTTGTCTCATTGAAATCGTCCTCAGGAACTGAGTTCTGTGTCTGTGATCCATGAATAGCTACTACCACTCATTGGGATCCTTAATTGACCCTCTCGGCTTCTTAATCACCCTAGTACTCTGTCCAGGAGTTGCAACTAGTTTCTGGTGTTTGTAGGTTATGTGTTGGTGGCCGTGCATAGCGCTGACCCTAGGGGTGGGCTATGATGCGGTAGATACACCGTGGCACGGTGTACCGGGCGCCCGTTTGGTGTCTCGGGAACCCTGTTCACATCATTCGGGGCCGTATGTGGAAACCTCGGCCGGACTCCCTGCGGATGGAACCTGGATAGGCGATAAACCTGGACTAGAGACTTGAGTGTTTAGGTAGGCCGTGGCCGACACCCTCGCCAGGCTTCCGCTTGAAGGTTGCCGAGATACATGATGTGTATATGGTGATAAGTGGTGGGAGCGTGTGTGAAGAAGTACACCCCTGCGGGGTTATCATTATCTATTCAAATAGCCGGATTCCTCGGATATGGAAACTTGGACCCCTTGCATAGTTCATAGACAAGTGAAAGTGGATACTCTAAAACTCGCAAGATAAGCGTGAGTGCTATGGATGGCCTTCTCGCAGGGAGACGGGAGCAGATCCATAGTTGTGTATTGATATGGTGAATATGTGGACTCGTGTGCGCCACCTCAAAAGAGTTGCTTGCTGTCGTAGTTCAGGTTAGCCACTGAGTCAAAGCTGGCTTGCTGCAGTTAAACTCCACTACCCTTTTGTTGATACCGATGCATATGTAGTTAGTTCTGATGTAAGTCTTGCTGAGTACAATTGTACTCACGTTTGCTTAATTTATGTTTTGCAGAGAGACGTCAGTCTCGCTAGTAGTTCCGTGTGGGCTTCGACATTTAGCTTGCTACCTCAGCTATGATCTTGTGCCCTCGGCAGGATCTGGTAGATAGTCAGGCTTCTTAGCCTTTTTCATTTGTAGATGTCTGTACTCAGACATGTTAAGCTTCCGCATGTGTTTTGATTTGTATGCTATGATTGTTGGGTCATGAGACCCATGTTTGTAATATCTCGGTCCTCGGAGCCTACTGAATAAATACTTGAGTCGTAGAGTTATGTTGTGATGCCATGTTGTACTTACACATATCGAGCATATTGTGTGTATGATTGAAATGCTTGGTATGTGTGGGATCCGACAATCTAGTTGTTTATCCTTGGCAACCTCTCTTATAGGGAAATGTAGTCTAGTGCTCCTTGAGCCATAGTAGTCCGCTACAGCCCGGTTCACCGGAGTCCTGCTAGCCCAGCACTACTGCTCAGGACACTTGACTGGCCGGCATGTGTTTCATTTCGTTCCTATGTCTGTCCCTTCGGGGAAATGTCACGCGGTGACTTCCGGAGTCCTGCCTAGCCTACTACAGCCCGGCTTCCCCGGAGTCCTGTTAGCCCAGTGCTACAGCCCGGATTCACTCGCTGATGACCGACATGCTCGATGTGATTCATGTATGCCTGTCCCCATAGGCCTGTGGCGCTTTGGGTTCACGACTAGCCATGTCGGCCCGGGTTCTCTGTCATATGGATGCTAGCGACACTATCATATACGTGAGCCAAAAGGCGCAAATGGTCCTGGGCCATGGTAAGGCGACACCGTGGGGATACCATGCGTAAGGCCGCAATGTGATATGAGGTGTTACCGGCTAGATCAATGTGACTTGGAATCGGGATCCTGACATGCCCGATCACTTTTGATCGCGGGGATCACGCGACAAGCATCTGGCACAAAGGATTGGCTGCCTTGGTGTTAGACCCAATAATAAACAGATACCATCTCACACGAGTCCTCATGGACGGCGGCAGTGGTCTAAATCTGATATATCAGGACACAGTCCGCAAAATGGGGATAGACCCAACAAAAATAAGCCACCGTACTACTACATTCAAGGGAGTAATACTAGGCCTAGAGGCCCGCTACACGGGCTCTCTATTACTAGAGGTTGTATTCGGTTCTTCCGACAACTTCCGAAGCGAAAGGTTAACTTTCTACATCGCTCCATTCCAAAGTGGCTATCAGGCACTACTCGGAAGAGCGGCTTTCGCTCATTTTAATGCAATCCTGGATTACGCTTCTCTCAAGCTTAAGATGCCCGGTCCACGTGGCACCATCACAGTTAGCGGAAATACTAAGCGTGCTCTATGCACAGAAGAATGTGCGGCGGCTTTAGCCGCCGAGCACTGGACGGCCTCACCAACCAGAAAAAATGACAGGTCATCAAGACCACGGATACGGTTAGACGAGTTCGGTGCACCACTACATATACATGAGATTGGTTTGATGATCAAGCCCTCCCAGATGGTACCAGGGGCTTCCCGCGTGTAATTAGGGCTAGTCCGGCTCAACTTGACTTATCTTGAATTTTAATGGTTTATTGATAATAACCAATTTTCTGGCACGGCAACTTTCACCTAAGTTCTTCTCTTTTACAGATGACAATCGTGCTACACCCGTCCAGGACACGGCACAATAGAGACACAGACACAGACGTGGAGCAGGGACCCGCTCAAAGGTTTCTTTTTAGATTAAGACCCTGCTTAAACCTTTTTTTATTGTCCCTTGTTGTTCACATCCTCCGGATACTCAATACAACCAAGAAGCATGTCGACGTATTGGCATGTGTCCACGTCAGGATATTGCACGTACCTGGACACCCAGGGTTTATTATTAAGGGCATTGTTCAGCCCGACATATGTTATAAAGACCGAATACCTTAGGGAGTGTTCGGCGGCGCGAGTTTGGCCTTATATGCATCAGCTCCGAATCATGTCATTGGTCAAATGTTGGGTTTTCCCGGCTCCCATGTTTTGGTACCTTACGTTCCGCTATATCGGCTAAGGTATCACTGGGAGAACTATTGCGGTTGTGCCCTGGTTCATCGGGATGAGCACCTCAGTAGAGAAAGCCGAAAACTAACTGTCATGATATAGCACAAGACTGGTCAACCACTCGATGACTCAGCGGAATCTTCAGGATTCCTCCGCATTAACGAAGGGCCGTTTCTCGGTCATGTACTTATGCACCCTGTATTCAGACGAGCGCAGAAGTACCAGGGGCTATATAGTAGCCCCACCGTCGAACTCCTATGGCTAAGTGAAAGTGTTAAAGCAATATAGTTTGATTGCCTCGTTCGCTGCGCTACCACCTCCTTAATGGACCAAGACATTGGATCAAGTGTGAATACACGTTTTTTGTGAACACCCCTGCATTATATGCGTGGGGGCAGAAGTCGACGACTACAAACTTTCAGGTTATATACATATATACATAAACAACCCCACAGGAGGCATCATAATACTTTCAGGCAAAAGTACAAACACAGTATTGATAACTCAATAAAACATTGTTTTTACAATGGGAGTACATGTCACTAGAACATAATATTCTTCGAGCACTGAGCCTCTATCGAACGAGCGCCTTCAAGAACTTCTTCAAAGTAGTTCTCGGCAGCCACTCGGCCCACGGCCGAACCCTGTGTTGCAAAAGTGGTGGCCTCCATCTCTTCCCATTATGTCTTGACACGGGCAAAGGCCATCCATGCACCCTCTATGCACGCTGACCTCTTCATAGCATCAATGTGCGGCACAGCACCAAGGAATTGTTGCACCAAACTAAAGTAACCATTCAGCCTTGGTCCTCCCGGCCACAGATGATCCACAACGGACCTCATGGCGAGTCCGGACAACCTATGGAGCTCGGCCCACTCGGCCATTCGCTCATTTAACAGCAGCGGACGCACTGGAGCATGGAACTGTGACCAGAACAGCTTTTCCACTTCGCGATCTCCTTGATCCTTGAAGTACTCGGCCGCATCAGTAGCACTTGCCGCAAAATCCACGTAGGCATCTGCAGAACTCCATAGTTGATCAAGAGGAGCATACTTCGGATCTCCAAACTTAGTCCGCAACAAGAAGGGCTTCCCAGCCACGATATCCGCAGCTTGATGCAGCTCCTCCATCGCTCTGATTTTAGAGCGGGCTTCCTTGGCTGCTACCATGGCCTTCTCTAGGTCCGTCGCCCTTGCTCGGCTTTCTTTTTCAAGAAGCTGGTAACGGTCAGCGGCATCTTTTAACTCAATGGCCATCTTGGCAATCCTTTCCTTGCTCTGGTGATGGACAGACTGTTCGGCCCGCAGCTCTTCGACCGCCCTTAGAGCAGCCACATCTCTATTCCTTGCTTGCTCCTTGGCTCGGGCAAGCTTTGCCCGAAGGGTCTCCACGGTGGCAGCTCCATCTGCAGCCACAACATATTAAAGATACTTGCATCATGCTCCTCTTACTATGCGTTGATCAACGGAGAAATCACTTACCCTGTGCCTCATCAAGTCGCTTGTTGACAAGCACGATGTCGGCATCTGCCGCATCAAGTTGCCGCTTTAGCTCGGCAAACCCATCAGTCCGGCTAGCCATCGGAGCTTCAGCCACCTGCACATAAAGGCGGTCTGGTTATTACCTAGGACTATGATCCTCTATTTGCCACCGTCTTCGACGACAACCAGAGTCTCAGGGGCTACTATCTGCATAGGGCACACCTAACGTGTGCGGTACCGTCAAAAACATACACTATTTCACGTACCTCAAAGCCTTTCAGCAGACTCATAAAAGCTTCATGCAATCCGCTTTTAGCGGACGAAATCCTTTCAATTACCGTACCCATTAGCGTACAATGCACTTATGAGATGGCTGCTTGCTCTAGAAGATCCTTCAGTGCGTCCGACCGCACACTGTACTGTCCCGGATTCTTCCTGTTTCTCTCTTTAGGAACCGAATACTGAGGACTCCGGGTGGCCAAGGGATTGCCCCCTGGCCTTGGCGGATCCGGAGAAACCCTCCGCGACGACACTTTAGGGTCGCCCGCCTCATGAGGCGGGGTGGCAGGGGGAGGTGTTTCGCTCTCCATCATCTCCAGAAGAAGATCCCCCGAAGACGAACTCTGTCAAGAAGGGCTACGATCCGAACTACAAGATATAAGCATCGGTTATTGTCTTCAGAAGTAAGGTAGGATATTTTCACTACTAAGTACTTTTCGATTACTTACAGCTCGGTAGAGGGCTGATTCCCTTGCAGACACTGTGCGACAAGGGTACCCCCTGAGGCAGGACCCTCTGGGGAAGATTTCTTCCCCCGTTTGGAAACCTCTATTTTCGGATCTCCAGAGGTGGTCCTCTTCTTTCCTCGGGGAGAGCGAATGTCAGATTCTTCTCCCTGGTTATCCTCCTTCGCGGAGGCGCTCATTCCCTCGGTTGGGACGAGTAGTGAGCGAGGCTCGCTTTCGGCCTCTTTATTCCCCCCTTTATCTTCCTTCGAGGGCACTTGATAAGGCGCCGGCTCGAGCATTCTGTCTAGTACTGGATTGGCCAAGCCCTCGGGAAGGGGGCCGGACACTTCATTTGTGATCCAAAGAACAACTTGTACATCTCCTCAAGCGTCATGCCGAGGAAGTGCTGAATGATTCGCGGTCCCTCTGGGTTGAACTCCCACAAATGGAGAGGTCTACGTTTGCAAGGCGGGACTTGGCGAACTAGCATGACCTGCATCACCGTGACCAGGTTGACATCTCTCTCAATGAGATCTCGGATACGACTCTGCAATATCGGCACATCCTTTACTGGACCCCAGTTTAGCCCCTCGCTAATCCATGACGTTAGTTGTGGTGGGGGGCCCGAGCGAAAGGCAGGGACGACCGCCCACTTGGCACTTCGGGGAGTTGTGATATAAAACCACTCCCGCTGCCACAAACTGGACACCTCTGGGAAGGAACCCTCTGGCCATGGAGCATCAGTGGTTTTGCTTATTACGGCATCTCTGACTCTGCGTGCCACCCTCGATCATCTTCGGCTTCACATTGAAGGTCTTGAGCCACAGGCCGAAGTGAGGGGTAATGCGGAGGAAGGCCTCACATACGACGATGAACGACGAGATGTGAAGGAGGGAATCCGGGGCAAGATCGTGGAAATCCAACCCATAATAGAACATGAGTCCCCTAACAAAGGGATCCAGAGCGAGGCCTAGTCCTCGGAGGAAGTGAGAGACGAACACAACAGTCTCGTTGGGTTCGGGAGTGGGGATGGTGTGCCCTCGGGCGGGCAGCCTGTGCAAAATTTCGGCATCAGATATCTGGCCTCTCTCAGCTTCTTGATGTCCTCCTCTGTGACAGAGGAAGGCATCCACTGACCTTGGAGGTTGGATCCGGACATGGTTGAAGGTCCGAAGTGCCTGACCTGAGCCTGGGGTGTTGGAACTTGAGGCGGGGGAAGGATTCGATTGAGCGGGAGAGGGAAAAGGGACATGTCTTGGCCTCTTTATAAAGAGGGTGAATGTCAAGTGCCCTCCTCGCGGCTGTTTTGGACTCACCTAAAATCGAGGAGTCATACCAACGGACACGGCTGGGTTACCCATGTTCGTATTGATGAGAATCCCGTAATAAGGGGAACACGATCCCTGCTTTGACAAGACGTGTCAAAAAACCACCTCGCGATATGTGCGGTGTTGGTTGAGAAAAACGGTTCGAATAATGACCAGGCCATGGTGTGATGTCATGCTGTCAAAACATGTCAGCAGGTTAGATTTGTGGAAATATTATTCTCTCTACGGTGGTACGTGGAACTTGTTTTGCAGAGCCGGACACTATCCTTGTGTTCAAAATCTTCCATGGAGTATTCGGAGGAGGAACCCACCTTGCAATGTCGAAGACAATACCGCGCGCCGGACTCATCGTCATTGAAGGCTGGTTCAGGGGCTACTGAGGGAGTCCTGGATTAGGGGATCTTCGGACAGACGGACTATATCCTTTGGCCGGACTGTTGGACTATGAAGATACAAGATTAAAGACTTCGTCCCGTGTCCGGATGGGACTCTCCTTGGCGTGGAAGGCAAGCTAGGGAATACGGATATGTAGATCTCCTCCCTTGTAACCGACTCTGTGTAACCCTAGCCCCCTCCGGTGTCTATATAAACCAAAGGGTTTAGTCCGTAGGACAACATACAATCATACCATAGGCTAGCTTCTAGGGTTTAGCCTCTACGATCTCGTGGTAGATCAACTCTTGTAATACTCATATCATCAAGAACAATCAAGCAGGACGTAGAGTATTACCTCCATCAAGAAGTCCCGAACCTGGGTAAACATCATGTCCCCTGCCTCCTGTTACCATCCACCTTAGACGCACAGTTCGGGACCCCCTACCCGAGATCCGCCAGTTTTGACACCGACAATAACTTTGAGGTGGTTTCGTACCCTACAATAATCTCTTCGTTTGTTCTCCGCTGTTAGTGACTTTGGAGTGACTCTTTGTTGCATGTTGAGGGATAGTTATATGATCCAATTATGTTATTATTGTTGAGAGAACATGCACTAGTGAAAGTATGAACCCTAGGCCTTGTTTCCTAGCATTGCAATACCATTTGTGCTCACTTTTATCATTAGTTACCTTGCTATTTTTATATTTTCAGATTACAAAAACCTATATCTATCATCCATATTGCACTTGTATCACCATCTCTTCGCCGAACTAGTGCACCTATGCAATTTACCATTGTATTGGGTGTGTTGGGGACACAAGAGACTCTTTGTTATTTGGTTGCAGGGTTGTTTGAGAGAGACCATCTTCATCCTACGCCTCCCACGGATTGATAAACCTTAGGTCATCCACTTGAGGGAAATTTGCTACTGTCCTACAAACCTCTGCACTTGGAGGCCCAACAACGTCTACAAGAAGAAGGTTGTGTAGTAGACATCAAGCTCTTTTCTAGCGCAGTTACCGGGGAGGTTAGCGCTTGAAGGTATATCTTTAGATCTTGCAATCGAATCTTTTTGTTTCTTGTTTTATCACGAGTTTAGTCTATAAAATAAAACTACAAAAAAATGGAATTGAGGGTACCTCATATGCTTCATATTTTTAATATCTTTCATGACAATAAGGATTCTGATAATTGTGCCAAAATGCTAGAAGAAGAATGCATTAAAATGTTTTTGACACTAAATCTTTGAATGATGAGCATGATGGCAATGTTGTTAGTCTGAACTCTTTGAATATCCATAGTACTAATGATGATTTCACTAGTCATGATGAAAATGTCTCTTATAAGCATGTCCATTTTTGTGGAGTGCATAGGGTTTGCAAGTACACACCAAATAGGGAAGATAGATTTTGCAAGAGGCATAAGTATCTAGAAACTAAATGGTTGCAAGAAAGGCTAGATGTTTGTGCTGAAAATTTAAATTTTCTTAGCCATCCTTGTGAACTTTGCAATGAACGTGGTCATCTAAATATCCAATGCAAATTGTTTCATGATCGAATCGTGTCCAAAAATTGTGATGACTTGATTTCCCTTGCACATCATAATGAACTTAGTTTGCTTCTAGGTTATGAAGAAATGAAACTTATAACTAATGATATTCCAGAATTTTCCCTTGATAAAGTTCTTGATTTTGATGTAGAGGAAATTTATATGTATTGTGCAGTGAATTGCATTGAAAATCCTTGTATTGTCAATTACATAAAGTCAAGAAAACAATTAGAAGATGAAGAGAATACTAATGAAAGGGAATAGATTTCCCAATATCCTCCTATTTTTTCTTATGATGAATCAGGTAATGAGGAGGAGCCTTCTATCCAACCAATCTCATTAATAAGGAGCTCCAAAAAGATTGTTAAACCCACACATGATGTGAAGATGAAAAAGAAAAGACGTAGAAGCAAAGGTAAAAAGGTATCCCTCCCAAATGATGTTGCTCCTATTACTCATTGTGGTTATGATAATTGCTATACTATTGGTGCTATCCATACTATTAATGATGAGAGTGATTATGCTTATGATATGAAAAGGCCCAAGCTTGGGGATGCTATGTTTAATGGAGATGATATTTTTAGTCTCCCAAGTTTTGATGAGCAAATTTATTATGATGATAGCATGCCTCCTATTTATGATGACTATTGTGATGACACTTATGCTATAAAAAATTGTGATGATTATATTTATAAAACTTTTCATGATTATGATTACCCTTTTTCTGAACATTACTCTTTTAATGTGGAAACAATTTATAGTATTCGAGTTTCTTATGATACTCCCACTATTCCGAACGAGAAGAATTTTGCTTATGCGCAGAGTAGTAAAATTTCTATGCTTGTAGATCATGAAAAGAATACTTTATGTGATGGTTATATTGTTGAATTCATTAATGATGCTACTGGAATTTATTATGAGGGAGGAATATATGCCTGTAGGAATTGCAATAATATCAAGTTTCCTCTCTATGTTGATGTAGGGTGGAACCCTAGTGGCCGATTTTTCACGAAAGGAGCGGATCCCGTGAAGAACACGAAGAACACGAGGGAAACAAGGGGAAAATCACGAGGGGAACACAAGAGAACACTCAAACCAACAAGAATGATCGCACATGTGCTAGATCCATGAACACAAAGGGAGATACAAGATCCAAAGTCAACAACGGACGATACAAGAGGTAACGGTCTTCTCCGTGAGGAGGTCTTGATGGGGCCGCCCAAGAGGGGGTCTTGATGATCTTCTCCGCAAGGAGGTCTTGAATCCAAAAGGATCTTCTCTGTAGAGGCCGCGGTCTCTCTCGTGGAGTAGATCCGATGTGGATGAGCAATGCTCTATCTCTAAAATGAGCTAAACCAATGCTAACCCTAACTAGAAGGAGGTGGGGTATATATAGTCTAAGCCACGAAGGGGTAAGTGGGAAAGAGGGATACATGGTCCCTTGGCCCGTTCACTGTGCGCAGACAGGCGCCGGATGTCCGGGCTGGGGGCCGGATGTCCGGCCGTTTGCGGGTGGCCGGATGTCCGGGGCACGGGCCGGATGTCTGGGCTGGAGAGGTCGGTCTTGGTGCTCTCTGGATAGGGGGAGCCAGATTTCCGGGCACGCGCCGGATGTCTGGCCTATTGCGGGGCGCCGGATGTCCGGGGGTCGGCCGGATGTCCGGCCGCTGTAGAGTCGCCTAGCGTCTGTCTCTCTCTGATCTTCTTCTGGTTGGTGGCGCCGGATGTCCGGGCTCTTGCGGGATGTCCGGTCGCTGTAGCTCCACGGCGACTCCACTTGAGGCACTTCTCGATCCGCTTTCGCGTGGACTTGTCCTATGCTTCGAGCATCTCAATGGTCGTCTCCTCGGTTCCTGAGCACACATAGTGTCTTTACATTAGGTAGCAACCATGTCTCATACGAGTGGGAAGGGGAAGCATTTAGGAATGGGTTCACCTTGTGTCCAATGGCGTATGCTTGAGTGTACATGGGGATGATCGTAGGATGCTCCACATCATCTCCCCTCCCTTGGGGAAGATCCAACCTCAGATAGAAAACCTCATCACCATGGAAACGGTTATCATGGAAGGACTTGTAGTCGGATGAAGAGGAAGACATGGCGCAATCTAAGTACTCCAAAGTGTCGTCGGAGGAGTATACATGCAAAAAGAGCAAACACAAACAACACTTGGAAATACAATGGTTAGCGCACACAAAGGGTCCATCATGTAAGAATGAGTTCGTTCGGCAAGATTGTTCATGAGAAAGCACATGAAGCTTATGAAGATGATATAGAATGATATGCAAAGCATTCATCGGAACAATAGGATTTGTAGTATGCACAAAGGTGTGGTGAATGTGATCAAAGCAACCAGTGTGCAAAATGATGTCATAATGGGATGGTTTATCAAAAGCATGAACATGGCAATTGATGCTCAATGTGATGTGATCATGCAATTGATGGTGGACAATATGATCATCATGTATGAATATGCCATCAAGGAAGATCACAACAAATTTGCTAAGGAAATGCACAACCTCATATATCATGGACGACATGGGAATACAAGATGCAACAAGGCAGTCATAATGTGAGTCAACCCATGCATAAGATGCAAATTTTTCGTGTGTATGATATGTCCATCGAGCATGACATGTGTGAACACAATCAACAAATATGGAGGTGTTGGTGTACCAATGCTCGATGTCATGGCATGAGTCTGAGCGCTCCTCAATGTGAAGGTCCATAGAGCCAATCTCCAATGTCGCTCCTCCGTTCGCAAGATGTATCATGTAGACAACAAGAAAGAGGCAACAATGAAAGAATGACCTATCCAACATGCGTATTTGAGAATGGCTCAAAGGGAATGAGTTCACCTTTATGAGAATGTCGAAAATGTTGGTGTTGTGCATCATGTACGCCTTCACATGACCAAGGTGTTTCATGATGGTGCCACCTTGTGAATCCTTCAAAATGATAGAACATGACAAACACTCGGAAAAACAAATGAGGTTAGTGCAAATGCAACACCTATCATTCGAATGGTGAGATACCCAACAAGTGTTTGCATCATGCTCATCATAAGAAAGGAAAAGGGAGCATTTCATAGTATGGAGGCATATGATGCGAGAACAACCAAACAGATTAAGCGCAATCAAACAAGCATGCATCACAAGTAATATGTCCAAGTCTCCACGATCAATAAGCATAGATGCAACAATTGGAGGCAAGCGACAATGAACAAGATATATCATGTGAGAGGCATGAACATATATGTCATCAACCCAAGAAAGCAAGTAAGAATGGAACATGGGTGATGCGACAAAGCAAGAAATAGTGATTAGGTCAAGCAAGCTAGTAGTGCAAAGATGCAACGTACTAGAAGGAATCACGGCAAGCATGTCATGGGTGCAAATAGTGTGCATGAATAATTCACATGACATAGCACAAGCATGAAAGGATGCTATGAGCAAAATAGCATCAATAGCATGAGGCACATGATAAACATGGCAATAGCAACAAGGATCTCCACCAAGCATGCAAATACACATAGGAGTAGCATAATAGTGAATCATGGGTAGATGCACGAAAGGGTCACAATTGCATGGCAAAGGCATAGAAGTAAGCATAGCATGCAAAGTAAACACGGTAAAATGAGCATGAAGCGATAAGCAGTATATAGCCCATAGCCGTGTGAGAGCCAAGTGAGAGAGATGCGCTTAGTCGTTGCGAAAGGAACGGTGGTAAGGATAGTCCACGGGATCTCAAGTCATCTTTGCTCTCAAGAGCTCGTTTCGTCAATTCTTGGGATTGAGAGGTTGACGAGTATACGTGACTACCTACACAAAACAAGGACAAAGGGAAAAATTGTGTGTGCGTGGTAGATGTACACATCATCCATCATGATGCGCACATGCTTGTGTCGGTTAGCACAAAATATCCAACACTCAAATAAATGAGATGTGTGATATAGAAACATGTCATACATCATGATAGGTTTGTTGTTATGTATAACATAATGGAGACTCAAATTATGTAATGCATCATGGGAAATATGTAGAGCATTGTTATTCATGGAATGCATATTGTGCAAGCAATTATGGGAATCATGCAAAGTATGGATGTGACGCCCCCGATTCAATCGTACACTAATCATGCACGCAAATGTGTACGATCAAGATCAGGGACTCACGGGAAGATATCACAACACAACTCTACAAATAAAATAAGTCATACAAGCATCATAATACAAGCCAGGGGCCTCGAGGGCTCGAATACAAGTGCTCGATCATAGACGAGCCAGCGGAAGCAACAATATCTGAGTACAGACATAAGTTAAACAAGTTGCCATAAGATGGCTAGCACAAACTGGGATACAGATCGAAAGAGGCGCAGGCCTCCTGCCTGGGATCCTCCTAAACTACTCCAGGTCGTCGTCGTCAGCCTGCACGTAGTAGTAGGCACCTCCAATGTAGTAGTCGTCGTCGACGCTGTCTCCTGGCTCCTGGACTCCAGCATCTGGTTGCGACAACCAGAAAGAAAGGAAAGGGGAAAAAAGGGGGGAGAAAGCAACCGTGAGTACTCATCCAAAGTACTCGCAAGCAAGGAGCTACACTACATATGCATGGAAATATGTGTAAAGAGGCCATATCAGTGGACTGAACTGCAGAATGCCAGAATAAGAGGGGGATAGCTAATCCTGTCGAAGACTACGCTTCTGGCAGCCTCCGTCTTGCAGCATGTAGAAGAGAGTAGATTGAAGTCCTCCAAGTAGCATCGCATAGCATATCCTGCCCGGCGATCCTCCCCCCGTATCCCTGAGGGAGAGCGACCACCGGTTGTATCTGGCACTTGGAAGGGTGTGTTTTATTAGGTATCCGGTTCTAGTTGTCATAAGGTCAAGGTACAACTCCAAGTCGTCCTGTTACCGAAGATCACGGCTATTCGAATAGATTAACTTCCCTGCAGGGGTGCACCACATAACCCAACACGCTTGATCCCATTTGGCCGGACACACTTTCCTGGGTCATGCCCGGCCGCGGAAGATCAACACGTCGCAGCCCCACCTAGGCTCAACAGAGAGGCCAGCATGCCGGTCTAAACCTAAGCGCACAGGGGTCTGGGCCCATCGCCCATAGCACACCTGCACGTTGCGTACGCGGCCGAAAGCAGACCTAGCCTAGTGGCGTTCCAGTCCAATTCGGCGCGCGCCGCTCCGTCAATGACGTCTGAAGTGCTTCGGCTGATACCACGACGTCGGGATACCCATAACTACTCCCACGTAGATGGTTAGTGCGTATAGGCTCGTAGCCAGACTCAGATCAAATACCAAGATCTCGTTAAGCGTGTTAAGTATCCGCGAACGCCAAACAGGGCCAGGCCCACCCGTCTCCTAGGTGGTCTCAACCTGCCCTGTCGCTCCGCCACAAAGTAACAGTCGAGGGCCGTCGGGAACCCAGGCCCACCTCTACCGGGATGGAGCCACCTGTCCTTTCAGCCCCCTCGTCAGAATCACTTGCGGGTACTCAATGAGCTGACCCGACTTTAGTCGCCATCTGTATAGTATGTATGTATGTATAGTATATACCCGTGATCACCTCCCAAGTGATCACGGCCCGATAGTATAGCAAGGCAGACTGACAAGAATGTAGGGCCAATGATGATAAAGTAGCATCCTATACTAAGTATTTAGGATTGCGGTTAAAGGTATCAACAGTAGTAACAAGGACAGGCTATGCATCAGGATAGGTATAACAGAAAGCAGTAACATGCTACACTACTCTAATGCAAGTAGTATAGAGTAGAATAGGCGATATCTGGTGATCAAAGGGGGGGCTTGCCTGGTTGCTCTGGCAAGAGAGAGGAGTCGTCAACTCCGTAGTCGAACTGGTCAACAGCAGCGTCGGTCTCGGTGTCTAGCGAGAGAAGAGGGGGAAGAAACAATAAATATAATGCAAACAAATGCATGACGATGCATGGCATGACAAAGCGTGATGCTAGGTGTGCCCTAACGCGGTACGAGGTGGTACCGGTGAAGGGGGGAAACATCCGGGAAATTATCCCCGGTGTTTCGCGTTTTCGGACAAACGAACCGGAGGGGGAAAGTTGCGGGTTCGATAGGTTAGGGGGGTGTGGCGGACGAACGGACTGCGTATCCGGAATAGTCTCGTCGTTCTGAGCAACTTTCATGTTGAAAAATATTTTAATCCGAGTTACGGATTAAAAGATATGATTTTCTAAAGATTTTATTAATTTCTGGAATTTAATTAATTATTTAATTAATTCGAAAAATGGATTAATGACGTCAGCATGATGTCTTGCTGACGTCAGCAGTCAACCGAGTTGACTTGGTCAACCTGACATGTGGGTCCAGTGGGACCCACCTGTCATTGTCTGTTTTAGGTTAATAATAGATTAGTCAATATAATTACTATTTAATTAACCTACCTAGTTAATTAAATTAATTAAACCGGATTAATTAACTTAATTAATTCATTAGATAATTAATTAATTTTATTAAATCATTTATTTATTTATTTATTTATTTATAATTTCTTTTTTTTTGTAAAACGTTATGGGCATGGGGCCCATCTGTCATAGGCCCCAGGGGCCTTAACGGGCACGGGCACGCGGGCGCTGGGTATACGGGCGTAACGGGCGAAGGGCGTGCGTCGGGCGTCCGGCCGAACGGGACTGGCGAGGGGGCGCGGCGGATGAAGGCCGCCGCGGCGCGGCGAGGCTCCGGCCATGGCGCGGTGGGACGCGGGCTCGCCGGCAGCAACAGGGGGAAACACGAGCGGGGTTCGGCGCAGGTGGGTGCGGGGGCGTGCCTAGGCGCCCACCACGCGAGGGGAGGCGAGGCCGGCCAGGGCTGTGCCCAGCGGCGGCGAGGCCATGGCGGCCAGCGCGGGCGCGGGCGAGGCGAGGACGGCCAGTGAGCGCGGCGGTGCGTCCCGGGACGGAGGGGAAGCGGAGGAGGGGTGGACGGGGCCTCACTGGGGCCCTGAAGTTGTGCTAAAGACTGCTCGGGGAGGCGCCGGGGCTGTGGGGCGAAGGCGACTCCAGTGGCGTCGGGGCGGCGCAGGGTCCTCGGGTGCGGCGTGGGTCGGTGAGGACCGGCGGGGAGGAGATGATGACGGGGCGGCGTCAGACGTCGAGGGCGCGGTCGCGGTCGGCGCAGCGAGAGGAGTCGTCGAGGGAGAGGGGACGGGGGCGCGAGGAC
>NC_041380.1:308265675-308273040 GCF_002162155.2 Triticum dicoccoides | reverse complement strand
GGCCTGGGTGGGCTGGCCGACTGGGCCGGCCGGTTGGCTAGCTGGGTCGGTTGGCCCGGGGGTTTGGGGGTTTCTTTTTCCCTTTTTTTGTTAGTTTGTTTTTCTATTTTATTTCTTTTCTTCTTTTCTGTTTTATTAAATTTCGATGTTTATGAAAAACCCAAGTTGCACCTAAAATATTTTTAATACTTATGCCACTACCGCAATCAACTTGGCACCTAGTATAAAATAATTTGTATCGGTTTATTATTTTATAATCATTTAACTAATTGTTTTTGCTACCATTTTATTCATTTTGAGTATTTACATATTTTATACAAGTGCGGTTTCTCCACCATTATCACCTACGCATTATTTGGCACAACCAGAACATTTTAGTTTTATTATTTGAAAACTTTTGTTGTTTGCCTATATTTTAAATTTGAATTTGAATCGTTTTGAACTAACACGAGTTTACCAACAGTAACCTAGGTGATGTGGCATCATTAGCGCAGGGTTACTGTAGCTTGATTACCCGGGCGTCACAATTCTCCTCCACTACAAGAAATCTCGTCCCGAGATTTAGGAGCACGAGTAAGGGGGGGAGGGATCTAGTTACGAAATTCTAACGGATCTTCTCAGTCTTGGTTGCTCTTCTCGAAGAGGTCGACCCATTATATTGATGTCTTCCTTTCTCTGCTTCAGGTCATCATGATGAAGTCATCATCCTTTCTTCGGAAATTTCATCGTACTAACGAAAGATTAAGGGGGTATACCGAAGAATGGATCTCTGCAGGGTAGATTATTTGGTAGACAACAACGAGGAAGGTGGCGGAAAGTAACTCTCGAATTGAAATTTAAGACAATATCGAGAGCAAAGCAAGAAGGTGCAAAATAGAAGTTTCAAGCGCATAGGCAATCGTTCGTTGCCTGAAGCGAAGTGTGAAAGGGGTTCAGAGCAATGGGAATAAGTATTGCTTCTGATACCAGAATAGAGCATTAGGAAGGTGGCCTGTGAATTAAATATGAAGCCAAGCGTGGGAAATAACCATTAGTAACAGGGCTGTACAGGAGAGTCAGGTTTTGATCCTGTGGAACTGTGGGTTATGGGCCCACCATGTGGGTTAAAAATAGGAGTGGTGACATCTCGCACGGTCACAATAGCAAGGCATGTCAGAGGGTAGCCAATCAGTTATGTCGGCACAATGTCGGTACCAGGGGCGAGGGACGAAGAGAACCATTTTCCTGCTCGTTGAACGAGGCGGACCAATAGGCAGAGTTCTCGTCCATCGGTGGTGACCGGAATGCTATCGACAATTTCAACAGGGTCTTACTGACAGAGTTGTACACCGAGGTGTTTACATAAGCAGGAGAATAATACTGCTTAGATTATATAGACCTCAAGAAAGGTTAAACCAACCAATGGAAAGGAAATTAAGATTATCAGATTAAACAGAACAATGAAAAGGAAAATGTGTTTAAACACATATATCAAGGGGTATATCCTTCCCAAGGGCAAGCAACGCATGATATTCATGACGGGATATAGCGTAGAAAACCCCTTTAGGAAAGGGAAGAGAAATTTTCATGACATTACCCATTCAACGGTGTTTGGATAATTGGGCAGGAAACATTTAACATTGGGTTTCAAATGTTCTTGTTGAAAATTGGAGTACCATAGACATGCTTCGAGATAGCATTGACATGGTCTTCATGTGAAGATCAGACTCTGGAAACACGAAGGATCCATCAGGAACAACTTGTAGAATAAGTCTTACAATTTCCTCATGGGTGAATGGATAACCTTGCTGAAAAGGAATCTATAATGATAGGTCCTCCAGCCGGGGGGGGTGTGCTAGGCATGACATCAGGTTACCGGGTCACCAAACGATCAACATCATAACTCTCGGAAAGTTGTCCCAACCATCATATCTGACCGAGATTCATATCCAATTGGTGTCATGATACCTCAGACTCAGGGGGTCCGAGAGGAAAAGGTGCAACACAAATCGACGAAATGACATTGCAAGATTCTCGAGAAATGAACTATGGGAGCGGGTTTCTGAAGCAATAGTTCATCATTAAACCAAGGAGAGGACAAGGAGGTGTCTGGTGAACTCAACGGCAATTCACCGAGATTCCCAAAAGATGGATTTCCATCATTAGATGGACAAGGAGATAACATTTGTCAGATCAAATGATATAAGGAAGTATGCTCGAGGAAAACATACACAATTAAACATTGGTTGAAAGGTGCGCCTGAAATGTGGATTGGATTGCACGACCAATGTCAGAATGGTGACTCAATTAGCGAAGGACTTAGAATGAACTATCGATCATTAACTTCAAAGCAATAGGGTTGCTAGAAGTGCATATTCCAAACAACACCGTTCACTTGTGGGTACCCCGGTTGGAATCAACACGAGGACCAAGAAAGAATGGTGATGGTGAGAAGTATCATTATAGCAAGAATTCTTAAGAGGTGGAGCAATCCTCACAACATTCTTAACATCAAAGATGGTAATACTCCGCGGTAGAATATAACATAAGTTGGATAGCAAGGAACTCAAGGTACAACACAATACAGGAACAAGTTTTGTGTTGGAGGGAATGCAATAATGTTGTCGCTGATAACACCAATCATCAAGGGCAAGGATGGTATTTCTCATTATTAATTCAATTGATATCCTGGAAGAGCATCAGAATGTAGATGGTGATCATGACACATTTGTCGAGAGATTCCACGAAGATGTCATCGATCCGCGATCACACCAAGTCAAAAGAATGATGAAGCATGAGGTTATTGGAACCATAGGTACGACACAAACTTGAAATCAAGATTATTGTTCAAGGTGAACTGATATGACGAGGAAGATCGACGTAAGCTTAGCTCATTGTCAAAAGTTGTGCTCCGGGATTAAGGACCAGGTAGCACAGTTAAAATTTAGCATGGTAATGATATGGCCGATCAGGCTAGGAATGACATGATCGGGTACAACATCGTAAGTAAAGAATATTAGTAAGAGTTGTTGAACCGTAATGCGGACTCGGTTCAGTTATCGGTGTCTCTGAGTGTTTAATAACTCAGAGCCCATGAAAAATTGTAATCAGTGAGTATGTAGTACTTGATGAAGAACTCATAGGAAGTTATGCAGTTCCAAGATAATCTCGAGATACCATGGGGTAATACTCGACGACAGATCAAAGTAGAGGTTGTACCGGGGTATTGATCCACAGAAGACAAGTGCTTACACTTGCATCGAAAATGGTATTTAAAGGAGAACATGGTCGGAACCACGATTGTAAAAGGCCATACCCCAGATACAAGATGAACTTATATCAAGGGAATAATTAATTTTAAAAGAAGCTTCGATGAGAAGATGTACATCGGGTCCATGGGCATGAACACAAAGTTCAAGGTCGACTCCCACTTCTCCAATGCATACCCTTTCATTCACTTCTCGCTTTCGATGAAGTTATAGCGTTGAAATTTTTATCTGGCCAAATACCAGAAGAGTACGACTCGTGAAAACTTTCGAGTTCACACATATTAAGGAAGGCATAGGTTCAACCCATCGGGGCATCTTAGAATCATATACCAGAATCTTTAGAAGTAATTAACTCAAGCTCGAAGGCAGAGCATGGTTGAGAAGCAGACGATACAATTTACCAAAGGCATTATGTATCCGAGAAAAGGCTCACAAGTTTATTGACTATGAAGGGCGTTGTCAGATAAAATCCAACAAAGGATCTGGTGGTCCACAAGGGATCTGACGTGAGCATCGATACTCAACTAGAGGAAGCAGATTATAGAAACAACTGACTAACTCAATTGTCAAATGCAAAGGAATTATGATTTCCAAATCAAGGGATCAGAAGCAATGTTCTGATTAGGGGTGGATAAGTTGAATAGCCATAGGGTACAATCAAAGACAATTGGATTGGTCAAGAACCAATTCCAGTTAAAAGAATGGAAGCTCAGCCGGAAAGGTAATTTATAAGGATCAATGATGATTATGGGTATTCGCAACATATTGAGTCAGCAGACTCAAAATGATAATGACAAGGAATGCCTATAAGATTTCTATACTTACGGGGTTAATCATAATGAAAGCAAACAAGAAATTCCAGAGCAATAGGTTGCTGAGGATTTTCGGAATATCGGGTGGTATTTCGAAGACTTTTGTGTAACACATGAACAACTGGGGGATGAGCGGATACTCGATAAGTGCAAGAATTTATTTGAAGGGGGTATTCATGTGGCAAAGAACTGCTAGGCAGTAGGCACAAAGTATTCTCGGAACAATAGAGAAAAACTTCGGGGTATCTTGTAATAACAAGATCAATGGGGGATGATCATATGAATGGCAAGTGTAAGTAGTTATCCATACGGATTTATCGGTGGTCAGGAATAGCAAAAGTGATGGGCACAAAGTCTCGAGAGAACATCAAAGAGTATCTTCGGAATCTTCTGATGTAGCAGGCGATCCTCTGCAGTAAGGGGCTCTCCGGGTGGATGCGATCACGAGATCCTAATCTTAGAGTTAGCAAATTCATTTAACCCGAATAGTAGAGAGATCAGAGTCCCAGAGTAAAGGTCGAGGAGTAAAAGATCCTACTACCACCCAATGGCGACGTGGGCCCATGGGCCGCACAGCCATGTTAGTAAAAGTTTTGTAAAGTATAGACTCAACTTCGGCCAAGGAGTTGGAAGGGGGATTCCTACAGGCAGTCGGCTCTGATACCAACTTGTGACGCCCCCGATTCAATCGTACACTAATCATGCACGCAAATGTGTACGATCAAGATCAGGGACTCACGGGAAGATATCACAACACAACTCTACAAATAAAATAAGTCATACAAGCATCATAATACAAGCCAGGGGCCTCGAGGGCTCGAATACAAGTGCTCGATCATAGACGAGCCAGCGGAAGCAACAATATCTGAGTACAGACATAAGTTAAACAAGTTGCCATAAGATGGCTAGCACAAACTGGGATACAGATCGAAAGAGGCGCAGGCCTCCTGCCTGGGATCCTCCTAAACTACTCCAGGTCGTCGTCGTCAGCCTGCACGTAGTAGTAGGCACCTCCAATGTAGTAGTCGTCGTCGACGCTGTCTCCTGGCTCCTGGACTCCAGCATCTGGTTGCGACAACCAGAAAGAAAGGAAAGGGGAAAAAAGGGGGGAGAAAGCAACCGTGAGTACTCATCCAAAGTACTCGCAAGCAAGGAGCTACACTACATATGCATGGAAATATGTGTAAAGAGGCCATATCAGTGGACTGAACTGCAGAATGCCAGAATAAGAGGGGGATAGCTAATCCTGTCGAAGACTACGCTTCTGGCAGCCTCCGTCTTGCAGCATGTAGAAGAGAGTAGATTGAAGTCCTCCAAGTAGCATCGCATAGCATATCCTGCCCGGCGATCCTCCCCCCGTATCCCTGAGGGAGAGCGACCACCGGTTGTATCTGGCACTTGGAAGGGTGTGTTTTATTAGGTATCCGGTTCTAGTTGTCATAAGGTCAAGGTACAACTCCAAGTCGTCCTGTTACCGAAGATCACGACTATTCGAATAGATTAACTTCCCTGCAAGGGTGCACCACATAACCCAACACGCTTGATCCCATTTGGCCGGACACACTTTCCTGGGTCATGCCCGGCCGCGGAAGATCAACACGTCGCTGCCCCACCTAGGCTCAACAGAGAGGCCAGCACGCCGGTCTAAACCTAAGCGCACAGGGGTCTGGGCCCATCGCCCATAGCACACCTGCACGTTGCGTACGCGGCCGAAAGCAGACCTAGCCTAGTGGCGTTCCAGTCCAATTCGGCGCGCGCCGCTCCGTCGCTGACGTCTGAAGTGCTTCGGCTGATACCACGATGTCGGGATACCCATAACTACTCCCACGTAGATGGTTAGTGCGTATAGGCTCGTAGCCAGACTCAGATCAAATACCAAGATCTCGTTAAGCGTGTTAAGTATCCGCGAACGCCGAACAGGGCCAGGCCCACCCGTCTCCTAGGTGGTCTCAACCTGCCCTGTCGCTCCGCCACAAAGTAACAGTCGAGGGCCGTCGGGAACCCAGGCCCACCTCTACCGGGATGGAGCCACCTGTCCTTTCAGCCCCCTCGTCAGAATCACTTGCGGGTACTCAATGAGCTGACCCGACTTTAGTCACCATCTGTATAGTATGTATGTATGTATAGTATATACCCGTGATCACCTCCCAAGTGATCACGGCCCGATAGTATAGCAAGGCAGACCGACAAGAATGTAGGGCCAATGATGATAAACTAGCATCCTATACTAAGTATTTAGGATTGCGGTTAAAGGTATCAACAGTAGTAACAAGGACAGGCTATGCATCAGGATAGGTATAACAGAAAGCAGTAACATGCTACACTACTCTAATGCAAGTAGTATAGAGTAGAATAGGCGATATCTGGTGATCAAAGGGGGGGCTTGCCTGGTTGCTCTGGCAAGAGAGAGGAGTCGTCAACTCCGTAGTCGAATTGGTCAACAGCAGCGTCGGTCTCGGTGTCTAGCGAGAGAAGAGGGGGAAGAAACAATAAATATAATGCAAACAAATGCATGACGATGCATGACATGACAAAGCGTGATGCTAGGTGTGCCCTAACGCGGTACGAGGTGGTACCGGTGAAGGGGGGAAACATCCGGGAAATTATCCCCGGTGTTTCGCGTTTTCGGACAGACGAACCGGAGGGGGAAAGTTGCAGGTTCGATAGGTTAGGGGGGTGTGGCGGACGAACGGACTGCGTATCCGGAATAGTCTCGTCGTTCTGAGCAACTTTCATGTTGAAAATATTTTAATCCGAGTTACGGATTAAAAGATATGATTTTCTAAAGATTTTATTAATTTCTGGAATTTAATTAATTATTTAATTAATTCGAAAAATGGATTAATGACGTCAGCATGATGTCTTGCTGACGTCAGCAGTCAACCGAGTTGACTTGGTCAACCTGACATGTGGGTCCAGTGGGACCCACCTGTCATTGTCTGTTTTAGGTTAATAATAGATTAGTCAATATAATTACTATTTAATTAACCTACCTAGTTAATTAAATTAATTAAACCGGATTAATTAACTTAATTAATTCATTAGATAATTAATTAATTAATAATTAATTTTATTAAATCATTTATTTATTTATTTATTTATTTTTAATTTCTTTTTTTTTTTGTAAAACGTTATGGGCATGGGGCCCATCTGTCATAGGCCCCAGGGGCCTTAACGGGCACGGGCACGCGGGCGCTGGGTATACGGGCGTAACGGGCGAAGGGCGTGCGTCGGGCGTCCGGCCGAACGGGACTGGCGAGGGGGCGCGGCGGATGAAGGCCGCCGCGGCGCGGCGAGGCTCCGGC
>NC_041380.1:308248591-308264907 GCF_002162155.2 Triticum dicoccoides | reverse complement strand
GGCCTGGGTGGGCTGGCCGACTGGGCCGGCCGGTTGGCTAGCTGGGTCGGTTGGCCCGGGGGTTTGGGGGTTTCTTTTTCCCTTTTTTTGTTAGTTTGTTTTTCTATTTTATTTCTTTTCTTCTTTTCTGTTTTATTAAATTTCGATGTTTATGAAAAACCCAAGTTGCACCTAAAATATTTTTAATACTTATGCCACTACCGCAATCAACTTGGCACCTAGTATAAAATAATTTGTATCGGTTTATTATTTTATAATCATTTAACTAATTGTTTTTGCTACCATTTTATTCATTTTGAGTATTTACATATTTTATACAAGTGCGGTTTCTCCACCATTATCACCTACGCATTATTTGGCACAACCAGAACATTTTAGTTTTATTATTTGAAAACTTTTGTTGTTTGCCTATATTTTAAATTTGAATTTGAATCGTTTTGAACTAACACGAGTTTACCAATAGTAACCTAGGTGACGTGGCATCATTAGCGCAGGGTTACTGTAGCTTGATTACCCGGGCGTCACAATGGAATGCATCAAAATCTCCTAATATGTATGAGGAAACTATGGGGGTCTCCTCATGAGCATTAATGGAAACATCACATGGAGAATATTGACAACATCCAAAACAATGCATAGTTGGAACATTGTGATCATGGCATGGCATAGTAGATGAATTGCGCAAATCATGTAAAGAAAGCATGCCAATGTCATCGCAAGAGAAACAAAAGCCAATGACCATCATCTCGTCATCTAAGCCGTAAGTGCAAATGGGATTTATGTGAATGGGGCATGCATAGTCACTATGTTGAGATTGAAAAGATGCAATATGGGATATCTCACTCATAGCATATGACAAGGTTAATGGATTGTCAAACATGATGCAACCAAAAGAATTTTCACATGATATCCTATGGAGCATAGCATCACAACTAGGCAACTCGACATGCTCGTCATCATATTCATCATAAATAGGTAAGTCATGACATGAAGAAGTCGCACTAGCATGAAGCATGGGTATAGGTGGATCAACATCATGCAAGGAATCATTGGTGAGATAGTCCACTAGTGGGACAAGAGAAGCACCATCACCTAGTTTACCTTTGGAGCATCGCTCATGTGTTGTAGGTGAGGTGTCGAAGACCAAGTCGTGGTCATCTTCATCTTGATGGAACCATGTGGGGGTGCATCTTCTTCCACCATGGCCATCATTGTCTCCATTGGAGGTATGGACTCGTCGAGGATAAGCATGTAGTTATGTAGGTGACCTAGCACCAAAGAAGAAAACTGTAACACCCTCGATGCGACTATATCTCCCACGTGTCGAGGCACGACTTAGAGGCATAATCGCATTGAAGGCATATGTCGCAAGTTAGGCAATCTTCACAACATCCCATGTAATATAAATAATAAAGGGGAGATAACATAGTTGGCTTACACTCGCCACGTCAATCAAGTACATAAATAACATTACATCATCCAAACACTCATGGCCCGACTACGACACCAAAATAAAAGATAACCCAACATGCGACACGGTCCCAATCACCCCCAACTGGGCACCACTACTGATCATCGGGAAAGGAAACATAGTAACGTTGAGAGTCTTCGTCGAACTCCCACTTGAGCTCAAACGCGTCTCCTGGAGCGGAATCATCAGGCCCTGCATCTGGTGTAATAGTAATATGTGAGCCACAGGGACTCAGCAATCTCGCACCCTCACGATCAAGACTATTTAAGCTTATAGGTAAGGCAAGGTACATATATGTGGAGTTGCAGCAAGCGACTAGCATATATGGTGGCTAACTTATTCGCAAAAGAGAGCGAGAAGAGGAGGCAAAGCACGAGCGAGAAACTAGAGAGCAACCTGCGCAAACATTACTCCAACACCGTGTCCACTTCCCGGAGTCCGCCGAGAAGGGGCCATCACGGTAACACACTCAGTTGATTCATTTTAATTAAGTTAAGGTTCAAGTTATCTACAACCGGACATTAACAAATTCCCATCTACCCATAACCGTGGGCACGGCTTTCGAAAGTTCAATCCCTGCAGGGGAGTCCCAACTTAGCCCATGACAAGCTCTCACGGTCAACAAAGGAATAGACCTCCTCCCAAGACGTTCCGATCAGACTCGGTATCTCGGTAATTCAAGACACTTCGACAGGTTAAAACAAGACCAGCAACACCGCCCGAATGTGCCGACAAATCCCGATAGGAGCTGCACATATCTATTTCTCATGGCACACTCAGATAAGCAATCCGTACAACTAAAACCATCCCTCGAGTTTCCCCGAGGTGGCGCTGCAAGGGGCTCTAGGTTGGACCAACACTCAGAGGAGCACTGGCCCGGGGGGGTTTAAATAAGATGACCCTTGAGTCTGCAGAACCCAAGGGAAAGAAAAGGATAGGTGGCAAATGGTAAAAACAAGGTTGGGCATTGCTGGAAAAGCTTTAATCAAGGCGAACTATCAAGGGGTTCCCATTATAACCCAACCGCGTAAGGAACGCAAAATCCGGGAACATAACACCGATATGACGGAAACTAGGGCGGCAAGAGTGGAACAAAACACTAGGCGAGAGGCCGAGCCTTCTACCCTTTACCAAGTATATAGATGCATTAAGATAACAAGATAATATAATGATATCCCAACAAGTAAATAAATGTTCCAACAAGGAACGGCCTCCAATCTTCACCTGCAACTAGCAACGCTATAAGAGGGGCTGAGCAAAGCAACATAGCCAATCAACGGTTTGCTAGGACAAGGTGGGTTAGAGGTTTGACATGGCAATATGGGAGGCTTGAAAACAAGTGGTAGGCATCGTAGCAATGGCATAGCAAAAGAGCGAGCAAACTAGCATAGCAAAGATAGTAGTGATTTCGAGGGTATGATCATCTTGCTTGCACAGTTGTCAGAGTTGACTGGATCCTTTAAAGAAAACTCAACGGGCTCCTCGTTAGCAAACTCGTCTCCCGGCTCTACCCAAACAAGACAAACAAGCAACAAGGACACAATCAACCACGTGCAAACTCAAACAAAACAATGCAAAGATGGTATGCTATGCGGGATGCAATGCGGGATGCCAAATGCAAGATATGACAGGAAATGCAAGAACCTGGCCTCAACTTGGAAAATCAAGTGTGCCATCGGAAAGATGAGATGAAATCGCTTGAAAACGATATAAAGAACCCCGGAATCGGAGTTACGGTTTGGAAATGGCAAGCGATTCAAAAATGACACCGGTCTGCGATTTACAGCAAGTAGCCATCTAAATGCAATGAGATGAACATGCTACAGCACCCAAACATGACAACAAAATACATGGCAGGGATGCATTCAAGATGCTTAACAAAAGTCTAGCACTGAGCTACGGCCAATTCATCCATTAACAGGTTCAAACAAGCATGGCAAAAATGCATATGACAAACAGATCTCAGACTTAGTGAAATCAACACTTGTTTGGAATTTCAGATCAGGTAGCACTCTTCGGAGCAACAAAACTACATGCTACAGGACCTGAACATGGCAAAGTAAAGCATGGCATGGAGCTACTCAAAGAGCTTAACAAAAGTCCCTTAGTGACCTTGAGCCAAAAGGAATCAGAAAATACAATTGCAAGCATGTGAACATAGCAAAAACATAATCAGTTTTCAGACTTAGTGAAAACTGACACATACTGAAATATAACTCAAGTAGGCATGTTTACGAGCTCGATGCACTCACTACAGAGCAAGTCATGGCAAGAAAAGGATACATCCATCAAGAAGGAACAAAATTCAAGCTAGACATGGCAAGAACAATAGCATAGCATGCATGGATCAACTACAGCATCACCGGCAAAATTGCAAACAAGTTGACAATCTGCCCAGATTCACAAAGTAGCAAAAGTAGAGCTCGGTTACTCAAGCTAGGGTGCTCCATAATTGCAAACACAGACATGGATGGATAGATCACTACAATATTAAGAAAACATCCTTACTGATCATCCTCAAAAGAGGCACGGATCACTAGGAAACAACATGAACATATGGCATCATGAGATAAACAGATCAAGGACTTAGTGGAATTGCTAAGTCCCTGAAAACAGAATTAGCAAGTGCACCACTTTGCAAGCTTGCACTAGTCACCACACATATCACAAAAATACATGGGTTGCACCTCTAGAAAGATGACAAAACCCTTAACAAAACATATGTAGAGCATCAGGGCATATCATGCACACATTAATCATGGCAAAAATGACAAAAAGCTAAATGGAGTAGCAGATCTGACAATTATCCCAAGTAGCCCTGTTCTAACAGCATTTCGGGCATCAAGATGAGCTCAAATGAAAATGATGCAATGGAACGAAATGATGTACTCTCTGAGGTGAACATTTTGATATGCTATATGCATGAATCGGAGCTACGGATGCAAAGTTACGGGGCTAGGAAGAAGGGCACATGGATCTGCAATTCCTGGGACTTAGAGGAAAAATCAAGCCACGAGAAAAGTCAACTCGGGACACGGAAGCCGAGGCGGTGGCACGGTTCACCAGAGAAGTCGAGGACGGCGGCGGCCGGGGTTGGGGGCGCCGGATCCGGCTCTCCCGCGGGCCGGATCTGGCCGGAGGCGAGGCAGGGAGGCGGCGGAGCGGCCGGAGGGCGCGGTGGCCACGGCGGCCCTGTGCGGTGGCGGGCCGCGCCGGCGAGCAAGGTGGCAGCGGCTCCGGCCGGCGAGCAAGGCGGCGGGGTCGAGGCGCGGGCGAGGGAGCCAGGCGGCGGCGGCGCGCGGGCCGGGAGGGCCGCGGTCGGGCTCCCCGGGCGGGAGCGGTGGGAGGCGGCGGTGGACACGTGGCGGGCGGCGGCGGACGCGTCCGGCCCGAATCGGACGTGTCCGTCAGCGGGAGGTGCAGTTTTTAGGGTTTCGGAGAGGGAGATTCGGATTTCGGGGAAGGGGTCTTTAAATAGGCATAGAGGGAGCTAGGAGAGTCCAAATGAGGTGCGGTTTGCGGCCACGCGATCGTGATCGAACGCTCTAGATGATGGAGCAGGTTTAGCTGGGTTTTGGGCCAAATTGGAGGGGTGTTGGGCTGCAACACACACGAGGCCTTTTCGGTCCCTCGGTTAACCGTTGGAGTATCAAACGAAGTTCAAATGATACGGAACTTGACAGGCGGTCTACCGGTAGTAAACCAAGGTCGCTTGGCAAGTCTCGTTCCAATCCGGAAACGTTTAATCCCCACACACGAAAGAAAGCTAGAATTGACCACCGGAGGAGAACGAAGCGCCGGAATGCAAAACGGAAAACGGGGAAAAAGCTCGAATGCATGAGATGAACACGTATGCAAATGCAATGCACATGATGACATGATATGAGATGCATGACAACGACAACAACACACGGAGACAAAAAACCCGAACCCGAGATAATAAATTAACTTAACGCCGGAAACGGCAAGAGTTGGAGTACAAATTGGGAAAGTTACATCCGGGGTGTTACAACACTCCACCACTACGAAACGATCTCGTCCCCAGATCTAGGACTGAAAGAACGCCGGGTACTCAGAACGGAGGTGATCCTCGCATTCCCAGGTAGCTTCACGGTCGGAATGGTGTGACCACTTGACTTTGAGAAATTTGATTGACTTGTTGTGAGTTTTGCGTTCAGTCTCTTCAAGAATAGCAACTGGGTGCTCACGATAAGAGAGATCTTCTTGGAGCTCAATGTCCTCGAAGTTGACGGTGCGGTTAGGAGTCTTGAAGCACTTTCGAAGCTGAGAGACATGGAACACATCATGAACATTTGCAAAGTTTGAAGGAAGCTCGAGTTGATAGGCGAGGTCGCCTCTCTTGCTGACAATCTTGAAAGGTCCCACGTATCTAGGGGCAAGCTTCCCTTTGATACCGAAGCGACGAGTACCTTTCATAGGAGAGACACGGAGGTAAACATGATCTCCGATCTTGAAAGCCAAAACGCGGTGCTTACTATCATAGTAGCTCTTCTGACGGGATTGGGCTGCTTTGAGGTTATCACGAATGACTTTGCACATTTCCTCTGCCTCTGTGATTAAGTCATTACCCAAAAGCTGACGTTCGCCGGTTTCAGACCAGTTGAGAGGGGTACGGCACTTCCTGCCATACAGAATTTCAAATGGGGCTTTGCCCAAACTTGCTTCAAAACTGTTGTTGTAGGAGAATTCAGCATAAGGAAGACAATCCTCCCACTTCTTGCCGAAGGAGATCACACAAGCCCTGAGCATATCTTCAAGAATCTGGTTGACACGCTCGACTTGACCGCTAGTTTGAGGATGGAAAGCTGTGCTGAAGCGGATGTTGGTACCCATGGCCTTCTGAAAAGAATCCCAAAACTTTGAGGTAAAGATGCTGCCACGGTCTGAAGAGATCACTTGTGGAATACCGTGCAGAGAGACAATATGAGAGGTATAGAGTTCCGCCAATTGAGCTGAAGTGATCGACTCTTTGATAGGCAGAAAGTGAGCCACTTTGTGAGTTTGTCGATGACAATGAATATAGCATCATTGCCACGCTTGGACTTTGGAAACCCAGTCACGAAGTCCATCTTAATGTGGTCAAACTTCCATTCGGGAATGGCAAGAGGTTGGAGAAGACCTGCTGGCCTTTGGTGTTCTGCCTTCACTCTTCTGCAGACATCACATTCATTCACGAATTGAGCGATCTCGCGCTTCATTCGGGTCCACCAATAAGCTTGCTTGAGGTCCTGATACATCTTCGTGCTCCCAGGGTGGATGGAGAGGATAGAATTGTGAGCCTCGTTCATGATCACTTTACGAAGTTCACCTTTGGGGTACAACAATACGATCCTCGAAGAAGAGAGTGTCCTTGTCATCAAGGCGGTAGCACTTGTACTTGGACTGACTCTTGGCAATCCCAATCTTCACCTTTTTCACCATAGCATCAAGAAGCTGGGCTTGGCGAATCTGGTCTTCTAAGGTAGGAGAGACTTGAAGGTTGGCGAGGAAACCTTGAGGAACAACTTGCAGATTAAGTTTGCGGAAAGCTTCACAAAGCTCGGGTTGATAAGGCTTGAGAATCAGACTGTTGCAGTAAGCTTTCCTGCTCAATGCGTCAGCAATCACATTAGCCTTGCGTGGAGTATACTCAATACTCGGATTATACTCTTGAATCTTTTCGACCCATCGAGTTTGCCTGAGGTTGAGATTAGGCTGAGTGAAGATGTACTTGAGACTCTTGTGATCAGTGAAAATGTCCACTTTTCTTCCCAAAAGAAGATGTCTCCAAGTCAAAAGAGCATGCACAACTGCCGCCAACTCGAGATCATGAGTGGGGTAGTTCTTCTCATTAGGCTTCAACTAGCGAGATGTATAAGCAACAACTTTCTTCTCTTGCATCAATACTGCGCCAAGACATTGGAGAGAGGCATCACAAAAGACCTCGTACGGCTTGGATTCATCAGGCGGAGTCATAACTGGAGCAGTGATCAATTTCTCTTTCAAAGTGTTGAAAGCAATATCACACTCCGGAGAGCAAACGTACTTGACGTGCTTCTAGAGAAGATTAGAGAGAGGCTTCGCGATCTTAGAAAAGTTTTCAATGAATCTTCGGCAATAGCTTGCGAGACCGAGAAAGCTACGGAGTTGCTTCATGTTCTGAGGAGGTTCCCAATTCACAATTGCAGACACCTTCTCAGGATTCACGGCGATGCCCTTGGCCGAGATGATATGACCAAGATAAAGAACCTCATCGAGCCAAAATTCACACTTGGAGAACTTGGCGTAGAACTGATGTTCCCTTAGCTTATCAAGAACCAAACGCAAGTTCATGATCTTCCTTGTTCTTCGAGAAAACCAGAATGTCGTCGAGATAGACCAAAACGAAGTCATTGGTGTAGGCGTTGAAGATGAAGTTCATCATGTGAGAGAACATCGGAGGAGCGTTGACGAGGCCAAAAGACATGACAGTGTATTCATATGAACCAAAACTTGTCCTGAAAGCCATCTTGGGAATATCTTGCTCACGGATTCGAATCTGATGATAACCCATACGGAGATCAAGCTTGGAGAATACTTGGGCACCTTTGAGTTGTTCGAACAGCTCATTGATGTTGGGAAGTGGGTATTTGTTCTTTATGGTCTTCTTGTTCACTGGACGGTAATCAACACAAAGTCGGTCCATTCCATCCTTATTCTTCACAAAAAGAACACCACAACCCCACGGAGAAGAACTAGGCCGGATGAGACCCATTTTCTCTTGAATATCGAGTTGCTTCTTCAGCTCCTTCAACTCTTCAGGTCCGAGCTTGTAAGGACGTTTGCACACAGGTTCCGTGCCAGGCTCAAGATCAATAACGTATTCAACTGGGCGGTGCGGAGGCATTCCTGGAAGCTCTTCTGGAAAGACGTCTTGATATTCGCAAACGACTGGAATTTGCGAGATAGCATCCAGTTCACCCTTCTCATTGAGAGAAAACAGACGGATGGTATCATCACGAGCGGCAAAGACAATTACATCCTCAGACAAATGAGTCAATTGAATCTGCCTGGCTGCACAATCGAGCTGAGCCTTGTGCTTAGAAAGCCAATCCATTCCGAGAATAAGATCAATATCCGAGTCACCAAGAACATTTGGAGAGGACAAGAACTTATAGTCACCCAAAGTGATAGTAACATCTGGAACGCATACTCAAGATGTCATTTGACGGGCCGGAGAGACAATAGCCAACGGTTTCGGTAACACTTGAGTAACAAAATCATGCTTAGATGCAAAAGGTATCGAGATGAAACAATGCAATGCACCAGTGTCAAAAAGAACTTTTGCAGGAATATCATTAATAGGAAGGTTACCCATGATCACATCTGACGAGTCCTCTGCCTGAGCTGCATTCATCAAATTGACCTTGGCGTGCTTGGGGTTATGCTTGACCACAGCTGTACTTGCCGATCTGACAGGAGGAGGAGGAGGAAGACGCCTCTGGTTGAAACACTTGTTGGCATAGTGACCCTTCTATTGGCACTTGTTGCATGTGACCTCGGAAAGCGGATGGTGATACGGAGCACTCGATCTTGGAGCTTGAGACGACGTCTTGTTCTAAAAGCCAGGGTTGGGTGGGTGGGAAGATCCACTACCACCTTTGCTCTTCTGCTGATACGGCTGACAGAACGGAGGAGGAGGAAGCCAATACTTCTGCTTCTTGGCCACTTGAGTAGAGGAAGAAGGAGTAGCATCTCTGACTCGCTTCTTGGAAGCATCACACCTCAACTGAGCAGCATCTTGCTTCAATGCCATGTTGTAGAACTCATCGTACCTCAAGGGCTCAAAGAGAACAAGAGCGAGCTGAATTTCTTCTCTGAGACCACCCCTGAACTGATATATCATGCTCTTCTCATCAGGGACGTCCTGCTTGGCAAAGCGGGCGAGCTTCTGGAACAACTTGTTGTAGTCATAGACAAACAAAGAGCCTTGCTTCAGGTTGCGGAATTCCTCACGCTTGCTTTCAACCACGCTTTGGGGAATATGATGAGCTCGCAAATCTCGACGGAAATCATCCCAAGTGATAACACGTCCACCTCTGGAATCCTTGTACTGCTGGAACCATTCTGCAGCTTGATCTTTGAGTTGGAAGGAAGCGAACTTGACAAAGTCCTCAGGCCTGACGTTACTGCACTCGAAATGCTTGCACAGATCCACTAGCCAATCGTCAGCATCGGTTGCCTCAACACAATTGCTGAAAGTCTTTGGCCCGTTAGCAAGGAACTGGTTGAGTGTAGCAAAGTGATTCTGATTGTTGCCTTGATTCCCTTGGTTGCCTTGATTGCGCTCTTGAAGAATTTGCATGATCAACTGTGTGTTTGCATTGGTTGCGGCCATCACAGCTTGCCATGCCTCCGGAGGAGGTGGAGGTGGTGGCGGATCAGGATTCGGAGTCGTGCACGTTGGAGGAGCCATCCTGAAGAGGTTGACCACCATTAGCACATTGACAGACAAATATTGAAGCTAAATCCAACGGAATGAAAATTGCAACATATTGTCTTCACATCCGAACAAAATGAACGAATGCAATCCTCTTGAAATGGTCACATATCCATAAATTGAGAAGCCACTTAGAATTAAGGTAGAGCAATAAATCAACAAGGTACGGATCAAGAACGAATAATTGGTAAGAAATCCCAATCTCAAACCAATATCCGTGGAAGAAGAACTAGAGCTACTAGAATTCCCACCTATGAAACTCCCGAACCTTTCCGGTTATGCAATCAGGTGGATACAGGGGAAGCATAATATCTCACCCAAACTAGTAATTCCTACATCCAGCTGTATCCATCCTTCAACACATAACCAAGAAACCTTCGGAAACCATCTACCTCAACCTTCGAAAAGCATCCGTTATACAAGTTATGGCGATACTCCCGAACTCCCGCCCCAGTACTGGGTGGCGTCGAGGTTATCTCACCAATGAACTGCATAAAAGAGATTTTCGATGTCGGCATACTAAACTCAGGTATTCCAGAACTGCAATGATAAAATTATGACGACAACACCTCAGAGCTCAACTCCCCGGGACACTTCCACTAAACCCCTGACAGGAGGCACCAAGACAATGTTCTCATCATAAAACCATCGGAACGATTCTAAGATACCCACGTGATCCTAAAAATTTTTTAGTGAAATTTGAGAAGAGAAGAGTCAAAACTCTACGTCAGGATGCCTTACCAGAGCGATGAGGAGACTGGGAAGTAAAAAAGAATTCGTAATCTCTCCGATATATAATTCCTAAAAGACTCAAAACATTTTTCTAGACACAACTCGACCGCTAAAAATGATCAAGCGATGGGGCTCCTAAGGTCGGGGATGGCTCTGATTACCAACTTGTAACACCCTCGATGCAACTATATCTCCCACGTGTCGAGGCATGACTTAGAGGCATAATCGCATTGAAGGCATATGTCGCAAGTTAGGCAATCTTCACAACATCCCATGTAATATAAATAATAAAGGGGAGATAACATAGTTGGCTTACACTCGCCACGTCAATCAAGTACATAAATAACATTACATCATCCAAACACTCATGGCCCGACTACGGCGCCAAAATAAGAGATAACCAACAAGTGTTTGCATCATGCTCATCATAAGAAAGGACAAGGGAGCATTTCATAGTATGGATGCATATGACGCGAGAACAACCAAAGAGATTAAGCGCAATCAAACAAGCATGCATCACAAGTAATATGTCCAAGTCTCCACGATCAATAAGCATAGATGCAACAATTGGAGGCAAGCGACAATGAACAAGATATATCATGTGAGAGGCATGAACATATATGTCATCAACCCAAGAAATCAAGTAAGAATGGAACATGGGTGATGCGACAAAGCAAGCAATAGTGATTAGGTCAAGCAAGCTAGTAGTGCGAAGATGCAACATACTAGAAGGAATCATGGGAAGCATGTCATGGGTGCAAATAGTGTGCATGAATAATTCACATGACATAGCACAAGCATGAAAGGATGCTATGAGCAAAATAGCATCAATAGCATGAGGCACATGATAAACATGGCAATAGCAACAAGGATCTCCACCAAGCATGCAAATACACATAGGAGTAGCATAATAGTGAATCATGGGTAGATGCACGAAAGGGTCACAATTGCATGGCAAAGGCATAGAAGTAAGCATAGCATGCAAAGTAAACACGGTAAAATGAGCATGAAGCGATAAGCGGTATATAGCCCATAGCCGTGTGAGAGCCAAGTGAGAGAGATGCGTGTAGTCGTTGCGCGAAAGGAACGGTGGTAAGGATAGTCCACGGAATCTCAAGTCATCTTTGCTCTCAAGAGCTCGTTTCGTCAATTCTTGGGATTGAGAGGTTGACGAGTATACGTGACTACCTACACAAAACAAAGACAAAGGGAAAAATTGTGTGTGCGTGGTAGATGTACACATCATCCATCATGATGCGCACATGCTTGTGTCGGTTAGCACAAAATATCCAATGCTCAAATAAATGAGATGTGTGATATAGAAACATGTCAGACATCATGATAGGTTTGTTGTTATGTATAACATAATGGAGACTCAAATTATGTAATGCATCATGGGAAATATGTAGATCATTGTTATTCATGGAATGCATATTGTGCAAGCAATTATGGGAATCATGCAAAGTATGGAATGCATCAAAATCTCCTAATATGTGGGGTCTCCTCATGAGCATTAATGGAAACATCACATGGAGAATATTGACAACATCCAAAACAATGCATAGTTGGAACATTGTGATCATGGCATGACATAGTAGATAAATTGCGCAAATCATGTAAAGGAAGCATGGCAATGTCATCGCAAGAGAAACAAAAGCCAATGACCATCATCTCGTCATCTAAGCCGTAAGTGCAAATGGGCTTTATGTGAATGGGGCATGCATAGTCACTATGTTGAGATTGAAAAGATGCAATATGGGATATCTCACTCATAGCATAGGACAAGGTTAATGGATTGTCAAACATGATGCGACCAAAAGAATTTTCACATGATATCCTATGGAGCATAGCATCACAACTAGGCAACTCGACATGCTCGTCATCATATTCATCATAAATAGGTAAGTCATGACATGAAGAAGTCGCACTAGCATGAAGCATGGGTATAGGTGGATCAACATCATGCAAGGAATCATTGGTGAGATAGTCCACTAGTGGGACAAGAGAAGCACCATCGCCTAGTTTACCTTTGGAGCATCGCTCATGTGTTGTAGGTGAGGTGTCGAAGACCAAGTCGTGGTCATCTTCATCTAGATGGAACCATGTGGGGGTGCATCTTCTTCAACCATGGCCATCATCGTCTCCATTGGAGGTATGGACTCGTCGAGGATAAGCATGTAGTTATGTAGGAGACCTAGCACCAAAGAAGAAAACTGTAACACCCTCGATGCGACTATATATCCCACGTGTCGAGGCACGACTTAGAGGCATAATCGCATTGAAGGCATATGCCGCAAGTTAGGCAATCTTCACAACATCCCATGTAATATAAATAATAAAGGGGAGATAACATAGTTGGCTTACACTCGCCACGTCAATCAAGTACATAAATAACATTACATCATCCAAACACTCATGGCCCGACTACAGCGCCAAAATAAAAGATAACCCAACATGCGACACAGTCCCAATCACCCCCAACTGGGCACCACTACTGATCATCGGGAAAGAAAACATAGTAACGTTGAGAGTCTTCGTCGAACTCCCACTTGAGCTCAAACGCGTCTCCTGGAGCGGAATCATCAGGCACTGCATCTGGTGTAATAGTAATCTGTGAGCCACAGGGACTCAGCAATCTCGCACCCTCGCGATCAAGACTATTTAAGCTTATAGGTAAGGCAAGGTACATATATGTGGAGTTGCAGCAAGCGACTAGCATATATGGTGGCTAACTTATTCGCAAAAGAGAGCGAGAAGAGGAGGCAAAGCACGAGCGAGAAACTAGAGAGCAACCTGCGCAAACATTACTCCAACACCGTGTCCACTTCCCGGACTCCGCCGAGAAGAGGCCATCACGGTAACACACTCAGTTGATTCATTTTAATTAAGTTAAGGTTCAAGTTATCTACAACCGGACATTAACAAATTCCCATCTGCCCATAACCGCGGGCACGGCTTTCGAAAGTTCAATCCCTGCAGGGGAGTCCCAACTTAGCCCATGACAAGCTCTCACGGTCAACGAAGGAATAGACCTCCTCCCAAGACGTTCCGATCAGACTCGGTATCTCGGTAATTCAAGGCACTTTGACAGGTTAAAACAAGACCAGCAACACCGCCCGAATGTGCCGACGAATCCCGATAGGAGCTGCACATATCTCTTTCTCAGGGCACACTCAGATAAGCAATCCGTACAACTAAAACCAGCCCTCGAGTTTGCCAGAGGTGGCGCTGCAAGGGGCTCTAGGTTGGACCAACACTCAGAGGAGCACTGGCCCGGGGGGGTTTAAATAAGATGACCCTTGAGTCTGCAGAACCCAAGGGAAAGAAAAGGCTAGGTGGCAAATGGTAAAACCAAGGTTGGGCATTGCTGGAAAAGCTTTAATCAAGGCGAACTATCAAGGGGTTCCCATTATAACTCAACCACATAAGGAACACAAAATCCGGGAACATAACACCGATATGACGGAAACTAGGGCGGCAAGAGTGGAACAAAACACTAGGCGAGAGGCCGAGCCTTCCACCCTTTACCAAGTATATAGATGCATTAAGATAACAAGATAATATAATGATATCCCAACAAGTAAATAAATGTTCCAACAAGGAACGGCCTCCAATCTTCACCTGCAACTAGCAATGCTATAAGAGGGGCTGAGCAAAGCGGTAACATAGCCAATCAACGGTTTGCTAGGACAAGTTGGGTTAGAGGTTTGACATAGCAATATGGGAGGCTTGAAAACAAGTGGTAGGCATCGTAGCAATGGCATAGCAAAAGAGCGAGCAAACTAGCATAGCAAAGATAGTAGTGATTTCGAGGGTATGATCATCTTGCCTGCACAGTTGTCAGAGTTGACTAGATCCTCGAAAGCAAACTCAACGGGCTCCTCATTAGCAAACTCGCTCCCGGCTCTACCCAAACAAGACAAACAAGCAACAAGGACACAATCAACCACGTGCAAACTCAAACAACACAATGCAAAGATGGTATGCTATGCGGGATGCAATGCAGGATGCCAAATGCAAGATATGACAGGAAATGCAAGAACCTGGCCTCAACTTGGAAAATCAAGTGTGCCACCGGAAAGATGAGATGAAATCGCTTGAAAACGATATAAAGAACCCCAGAATCAGAGTTACGGTTTGGAAATGGCAAGCGATTCAAAAATGACACCGGTCTGCGATTTACAGCAAGTAGCCATGTAAATGCAATGAGATGAACATGCTACAGCACCCAAACATGACAACAAAATACATGGCAGGGATGCATTCAAGATGCTTAACAAAAGTCTAGCACTGAGCTATGGCCAATTCATCCATTAACAGGTTCAAACAAGCATGGCAAAAATGCATATGACAAACAGATCTCAGACTTAGTGAAATCAACACTTGTCTGGAATTTCAGATCAGGTAGCACTCTTCGGAGCAACAAAACTACATGCTACAGGACCTGAACATGGCAAAGTAAAGCATGGCATGGAGCTACTCAAAGAGCTTAACAAAAGTCCCTTAGTGACCTTGAGCCAAAAGGAATCAGAAAATACAATTGCAAGCATGTGAACATAGCAAAAACATAATCAGTTTTCAGACTTAGTGAAAACTGACACATGCTGAAATATAACTCAAGTAGGCATGTTTACGAGCTCGATGCACTCACTACAGAGCAAGTCATGGCAAGAAAAGGATACATCCATCAAGAAGGAACAAAATTCAAGCTAGACATGGCAAGAAAAATAGCATAGCATGCATGGATCAACTACAGCATCACCGGCAAAATTGCAAACAAGTTGACAATCTGCCCAGATTCACAAAGTAGCAAAAGTAGAGCTCGATTGACTCAAGCTAGGGTGCCCCATAATTTCAAACACTGACATGGATGGATAGATCACTACAATATTAAGAAAACATCCTTACTGATCATCCTCAAAAGAGGTACGGATCACTAGGAAACAACATGAACATATGGCATCATGAGATAAACAGGTCAAGGACTTAGTGGAATTGCTAAGTCCCTGAAAACAGAATTAGCAAGTGCACCACTTTGCAAGCTTGCACTAGTCACCACACACATCACAAAAATACATGAGTTGCACCTCTAGAAAGATGACAAAACCCTTAACAAAACATATGTACAGCATCAGGGCATATCATGCACACATTAATCATGGCAAAAATGACAAAAAGCTAAATGGAGTAGCAGATCTGACAATTATCCCAAGTAGCCCTGTTCTAACAACATTTCGGGCATCAAGATGAGCTCAAATGAAAATGATGCAATGGAACAAAATGATGTACTCTCTGAGGTGAACATTTTGATATGCTATATGCATGAATCAGAGCTACGGATGCAAAGTTACGGGGCTAGGAAAAAGGGCACATGGATCTGCAATTCCTGGGACTTAGAGGAAAAATCAACCCGCGAGAAAAGTCAACTCGGACATGGAAGCCGAGGCGGTGGCGCGGTTCGCCGGAGAAGTCGAGGACAGCGGCGGCCGGGGTTGGGGGCGCCGGATCCGGCTCTCCCGCGGCCGGATCTGGCCGGAGGCGAGGCGGGGAGGCGGCGGAGCGGCCGGAGGGCACGGTGGCCGCGACGGCCTGGTGCGGTAGCGGGGCGCGCCGGCGAGCAAGGTGGCGGCGGCT
>NC_041380.1:308182021-308248248 GCF_002162155.2 Triticum dicoccoides | reverse complement strand
CGCGGTCGGGCTCCCCGGGCCAGAGCGGTGGGAGGCGGCGGTGGACACGTGGCGGGCGGCGGTTGGTTGGGGCGCGGTGGCGGACGCGTCCGGCCCAAATCGGACGTGTCCGTCAGCGGGAGGTGCAGTTTTTAGGGTTTCGGAGAGGGAGATCCGGATTTCGGGGAAGGGGTCTTTAAATAGGCATAGAGGGAGCTAGGAGAGTCCAAATGAGGTGCGGTTTGCGGCCACGCGATCGTGATCGAACGCTCTAGATGATGGAGCAGGTTTTGGTGGGTTTTGGGCCAAATTGGAGGGGTGTTGGGCTGCAACACACACGAGGCCTTTTCGGTCCCTCGGTTAACCGTTGGAGTATCAAACGAAGTCCAAATGATACGGAACTTGACAGGCGGTCTACCGGTAGTAAACCAAGGCCGCTTGGCAAGTATCGGTCCAATCCGGAAACGTTTAATCCCCACACACGAAAGAAAGCTAGAATTGACCACCGGAGGAGAACGAAGCGCCGGAATGCAAAACGGACAACGGGGAAAAAGCTCGAATGCATGACATGAACACGTATGCAAATGCAATGCACATGATGACATGATATGAGATGCATGACAACGACAACAACACACGGAGACAAAAAACCCAAACCCGAGATAATAAATTAACTTAACGCCGGAAACGGCAAGAGTTGGAGTACAAATTGGGAAATTTACATCCGGGGTGTTACAAAAACACACTTGGAGTAGAGGTTAATTCATTAGAAATCATAGTGGCCTCACGTGCTGTGTCAACTACCTGACTCACTAAGTGTTGTGGCTCACTCACTCCCTCTTGGATGCTCTCACTCATATGGTTGGTGGAGTCACTCAAATAGCTCTCAGCCTCACATAGGATGTGTGGCATGCTCTCAAGTGTGTGGCTAGTGGTGGTCACACTCATCCTTTCAAAGGAAATGCTCTCAATGTCACGTATGGTGGAGTCACTCATGTCACTCATGTGGTGGTGGCTCTCCTCACATGGCAACTGGGGCATCTCGTCATATGTGGGTGTCGGAGAGATGTTGGTCAAATGTCTCCATGCCCAATCATGTCGTAGTCGTAGCCGTGGATGAAGGCCGAAGATGGCACATCATCACTCTCCTCTAAGACTAAAGGTAAGGTCTCATGTGCGGTCTCATAACTTGACTCGGAGTATGAGTCCAATATGGGCGCCGTCTTCAAGTGGTTGAAGAGGTTCATGCTCGTCGCCGTGGTCGAAGGGGATGGCCCTAGCTCGACCTTCTTGTCGCCATCTTGTTGTTGGAGGCCCATATGATGTGGCACCTCGTAGCTCGTCTCCATGACCGAAGGGAATGTCCCATGCTCGTCCATCTTCCTTGGGGGGCTTCCGAAGATGGAAGTGTCGCCCTCGCTCATAGGTGGTCGCCTTGTACTTGATGATGTCGATGTAGGCAAACTAATGGGAAGTAGGCGAAGATGTCGTACGTCCAAAGGCGAAGATGCCTTGATAGCACTTGGCGAAGATGCCAAAGTGGTTGTTGTAGCCGTAGCTCCGTCTTGGTGGTGCTCGTCTCGCGATATTCTTTTGTGCTCATGAAGTTTGGACTTGGTGTGAAGTAGGGCTTGTTGGGACTTGTGCATTTTCTCTTGGTGAGCATCGTCATGATGATGTTGGCGTTGTCGCACTTGAGCTCGTCATAGATGGCATTCGTCGTCGTCGTGCACATGTTGCTTGGAGGTGACTTGCCCTTCATGACGAGGTTGATCATGAATGTGATGGTGGTCGCCATGGAGATGTGGACGTGGACGACTTGCGCTTGTATCGCTTGGGCGCTCCGAATAGGATCGATGTGCTCGCCGCCGCCTTGAAGATGACAAAGGGGAGGTAGACTTGATCAAGGCCTGAATCTCCTCCATCCTTGCATCTTGCTCCTTTTTTTGTGTGGAAAGCTTGTTGTCGATGTAGTCCCTTTTCCTCGCTTCGGAGTGGTGAATGTCGATGGAGAGGTTCTCGATGCGCTCTCGCAATCTTGATTGTGCACCTTGCGTTTGTCATTGTAGATCGAAGATTGACGCTTTGGTGATGTAGTTGTTCATGCTGTCGTTGTTGTGGAAGACTGGAGATGAAATGCCTTGCCTATCCATCACAAGACTCGAGCCAATATGAGTGGGTAAAAGAGAAGAACGAATACCAAATGTACCTTGACCGAAGTTGAAGGTGGATCAATGATCACTCCAATGTGGAACAAGGAAATAGCACAATTGGTACCAATTCTTGTCGGTTTCTCACACCTACACAAATAAGGCTTATGGTGGAGCTCGGTGAGGATAGTGGCACAAAAATGTGATGTAAAATGTTAGCAAGAGTCAATAATGTTGAAAGAGATTCAAAAATTCGCAAGTGTAACAAGTAGACCAATAGCAATGAATGGCACACAGGAACACACACACAGATAGATAAATGGGGTCGTGAAACCAAGGAATGAGCTCAAAATGTGGAATCCACGGAAAATGCTCTTGTTGCACAACTCTAGAGAGACGCTAGCATGATTGCTCAATAGGCAGATACGACAGTTGTGCACAACTTATAGGAGACACTAATGCAACGACTTCTATCCCAATTATGCTATGTATATGATGTTCCGGTCGTATGATCCAAGATGATCGGATATGATAATCTTATATGCAATGTGGTATGATGCTATGGCACTTGCTTACAAGCTTCTTTGCTTTTTCTCTTTTGCTTAAAAGATTTATTCTTTTTTTGTATGGCCACTTTGCGAAATGCACAAACCAAGATAGCTATTGTGTATATGCGGGAACAAACTTGAGGCACATGAGATGATATGATACCAATATGATATGGTATGTATGCAATGTATGGTGTAGATCACTAATGTGCACAAGTAACGTTGCCGGCAATACTCAAAGGCTAGTCTCGATAGGCAAGTGACGCAAAATGGGCTAGGGGTTATCAATACAATTGCAAGGGAATATACAATGGAGGGATGCCAAGATGATATGGAGGTTACCGTCCGCGGTGATGATGAGTGGCGGTGATCTTGATGGAGATACCAAGATGATGGAGGCTCGTCCCTAAGTAGCCGAAATACCTTAGGAAACGGAAAAACAGCGAACTCAAAATCTCAAATGTCAAATGGTGGTAGCGGGATGTGGTGGTGGCGGAAGCTCAATGGAATTGCTGAATGGAAAAGATGGGTTGCGGAGTACGGAATGTGGAAATGGAGGGTAAGGTTGGCTATACATGGTGGCGGAGTTGGAAGCACGGTCCCTAAGTAGCCGAAACACCTTAGGAGACACAACTCACAACACAAACAAAATTGGGTTAAGTTGGGATGGTGGAAGTGTATGGTGGTCAAGCCTATGCGGAAGTTATGGTGATGGTTGATGAAGAAGCGACCATCCCTAAGTAGCCTAAACACCTTAGGAGACTCAAATCACTCCTCAAGCAACCACTAATGCGATGGGGAACAAAATTGGTTAGGTTGCAGAAGTCTGTGGTGGTGTAGCAGATGATGTGGTGTAAGCCCTAGGAAAAGATGCCAAAGTTTCAAAACTTTGATGGAGTCAAATGGTGATGGTAGGGGATGTCAAGAGCTTTTCAACGAGCTAAAGAACGCGAAAATCGGACTTCGGATGAATTAGTTATGGACAAAACGGTGAAACGGGGATGGCTGAAATGTCAGGGGCCGGACATCCGGGCTCGGGGCCGGAAATCTGGGACCTGATGTCCAGAACCGAGCAGATTTGGAGCTCCAGGAGCCGGATGTCCGGCCTAAGGCCCGGATTTCCGGCCCGACGATTCCAGATCGGGATTTGGACTTTGAAACTCAATTTGGGGCGGAAATTGATGATTTGGGGGGAAAATTGGATGGATTTCGTGGATGGAAGGTGGGGAAACTCGGGGAGAAGCTAGATCTACTCAAGACACAATGAATCCATGGATCAAAATCAAGAAAACATCATCAAACGAACAAATCACAAAAAATGGGGCTATTTTTGGTGGGGATTTTCGAAATTGGGACAAAATCAACAAAATTAGGCTAGAAAACAAAGAGGGGGGCTCCGAAATCTTGATCAACCTGGCTCATGTTACCAAGATGATGTAGGGTGGAACGCTAGTGACCGATCTTTCACAAAAGGAGCGGATCCCGCAAAGAACACAAAGAACACGAGGAGGGAAACGAGGGGAAAATCACGAGGGGGACACAAGAGAACACTCAAACCAACAAGAATGATCACACATGCGCCAGATCCATGAACACAAAGGGAGATACAAGATCCAAAGTCAACAACGGACGATACAAGAGGTAACAGTCTTCTCTGTGAGGAGGTCTTGATGGGGCCGCCCAAGAGGGGGTCTTGATGATCTTCTCCGCAAGGAGGTCTTGAATCCAAAAGGATCTTCTTCGTAGAGGCCGCGGTCTCTCTTGTGGAGTAGATCCGATGTGGATGAGCAATGCTCTATCTCTAAAATGAGCTAAACCAATGCTAACCCTAACTAGAAGGAGGTGGCGGAGTATATATAGTCTAAGCCACGAAGGGGTAAGTGGGAAAGAGGGATACATGGGCCCTTGGCCCGTTCACTGTGCGCAGACAGGCGCCGGATGTCTGGGCTGGGGGCCGGATGTCCGGCCGTTCACGGGTGGCCGGATGTCCGGGGTATGGGCCGGATGTCCGGGCTGGCGAGGTTGGTCTTGGTGCTCTCTAGATAGGGGGCGCCGGATTTCCGGGCAGGAGCCGGATGTCTGGCCCGTTGCGGGGCGCGGATGTCCGGGGGTTGGCTGGATGTCCGGTCGCTGTAGAGTCGCCTAGCGTCTGTCTCTCTCTGGTCTTCCTCTGGTTGCTAGCGCTGGATGTCCGGGCTCTTGCCGGATGTCTGGCCGCTGTAGCTCCGCGCCGACTCCACTTGAGGCACTTCTCGATCCGCTTCCGCGTGGACTTGTCCTATGCTTCGAGCATCTCCATGGTCGTCTCCTCGGTTCCTGAGCACACATAGTGTCTTTACATTAGGTAGCAACCATGTCTCGTACGAGTTGGAAGGGGAATCATTTAGGAATGGGTTCACCTTGTGTCCAATGGCGTATGCTTGAGTGTACATGGGGATGATCGTAGGATGCTCCGCATCATATGTTCTTAAAGTTTTAAAGTTATGCTTGTTTTGCCTTCCTATGCTAGTTGATTATTGTTCCCATAAGTTGTTTAATCACAAAATCCCTATGCATAGGAAGTGGGTTATACTTAAATGTGCTAGTCATATTCTTCATGATGCTCTCTTTATGTTTCAATTCTTATCTTTTATGAGAGCATCATTGAAATCATCATGCCTAGCTAGGGGTTTTAAACGATAGCGCTTGTTGGGAGGCAACCCAATTTTATTTTTGTTCTTTGCTTTTTGCTCCTGTTTAGTAATAAATAATTCATATAGCCTTTGTTTAGATGTTGTTTTATGTTTTAGTTAGTGTTTTTGCCAAGTAGAACCTTTGGGAAGACTTGGGCGAAGTCTTTGTGATCTTGCTGTAAAAAAACCAGAAACTTTTGCCCTCACGAGATTAGCTGCCATTTTTTACTGGAGAGTGAGATTAGGTTGATTCTTTTTGCATATGATTAATATACAAATTACTCAGGTCCACCAATTTATTTCAGAATTTTTCGAGTGACAGAAGTATTCGAATGATACAGATTACTACAGACTGTTCTGTTTTTGATAGATTCTGTTTTTTGATTGTGTTGTTTGCTTATTTTGATGAATCTATGAGTAGTATCGGAGGGTATGAACCATAGGGAAGTTGGAATACAGTAGATATTACACCAATATAAATAAATAATTAGTTCACAACAGTAACAAAAGTGATGATTTTATTTTCTTATACTAACAGAGCTTACGAGTTTTCTGTTAAGTGTTGTGTTGTGAAGTTTTCAAGTTTTGGGTAAAGATTTGATAGACTGTGGAATAAGGAGTGGCAAGAGCCTAAGATTGGGGATGCCCAAGGCACCCCAAGGTAATATTAAAGGACAACCAAGAGCCTAAGCTTGGGGATGCCCCGGATGGCATCCCCTCTTTCGTCTTCGTTCATCGGTATCTTTACTTGGAGCTATATATTTATTCACCACATGATATGTGTTTTGCTTGGAGCATCATTTTATTTTGTTTTGATTGATGTTTGAATATAATACCAAGATCTGAAATTCTTAAATGTTAGAGAGTCTTCACATAGTTGCATAATTATTCGACTACTCATTGATCTTCACTTATATCTTTCGGAGTAGTTTGTTGTTTGCTCTAGTGCCTCACTTATATCTTCTTAGAGCATGGCGGGTTTTATTTTATAGAAATAGATGAAATCTCATGCTTCACTTATATTATTTTGAAAGTCTTTTAGAACAGCATGGTAATTTGTTTGGTTTATAAAATTAGTCCTAATATGATAGGCATCCAAGATGGGTATAATAAAAACTTTCATATAAAGTGCATTGAATACTATGAGAAGTTTGATACTTGATGATTGTTTTGAGATATGAAGATGATGATATTATAGTCATGCTAGTTGAGTAGTTGTGAATTTGAGAGATACTTGTGTTAAAGTTTGTGATTCATGTAGCATGCATGTATGGTGAACCGTTATGTGATGAAGTCGGAGCATGATTTGTTTATTGATTGTCTTCCTTATGAGTGGCGGTCGGGGACGTGCGATGGTCTTTTCCTACCAATCTATCTCCCTAGGAGCATGCGCTTAGTACTTTGTTTCGATAACTAATAGATTTTTGCAATAAGTATGTGAGTTCTTTATGACTAATGCAGTCCATGGATTATACGCACTCTCACCCTTTCACCATTGCTAGCCTCTCTAGTACCGCACAACTTTCGCCGGTACCATAAACCCACCATCTACCTTCCTCAAAACAGACACCATACCTACCTATTATGGCATTTCCATAGCAATTCCGAGATATATTGTCATGCAACTTTCCACCGTTCTGTTTATTATGACACGCTCCATTATTGTCATTGCTTTGCATGATCATGTAGTTGACATCGTATTTGTGGCAAAGCCACCGTTCATAATTCTTTCATACATGTCACTCTTGATTCATTGCACATCCCGGTACACCGCCGGAGGCATTCACATAGAGTCATATTTTGTTCTAAGTAATCCTTGAGTTGTAAGTAAATAAAAGTGTGATGATCATCATTATTAGAGCATTGTCCCAGTGAGGAAAGAATGATGGAGACTATGATTCCCCCACAAGTCGGGATGAGACTCCGGACGAAAAATAAAAAAATAAAAAGAAAAAAGAGGCCATAAAAAAGAGAAGGCCCAAAAAACAAAAAAAGAGAAAAATAAAGAAGGGGCAATGCTACTATCCTTTTACCACACTTGTGCTTCAAAGTAGCACCATGATCTTCATGATAGAGAGTCTCCTATGTTGTCACTTTCATATACTAGTGGGAATCATTCATTATAGAACTTGGCTTGTATATTCCAATGATGGGCTTCCTCAAAATGCCCTAGGTCTTCATGAGCAAGCGAGTTGGATGCACACCCACTTAGTTTCTTTTTGAGCTTTCATACACTTATAGCTCTAGTGCATCCGTTGCATGGCAATCCCTACTCACTCACATTGATATCTATTGATGGGCATCTCCATAGCCCGTTGATATGCCTAGTTGATGTGATACTATCTTCTCCTTTTTGTCTTCTCCACAACCACCATTCTATTGCACCTATAGTGCTATGTCCATGGCTCACGCTCATGTATTGCGTGAAGATTGAAAAAGTTTGAGAACATCAAAAGTATGAAACAATTGCTTGGCATGTCATCAGGGTTGTGCATGATTTAAATATTTTGTGTGATGAAGATAGAACATAGCCAGACTATATGATTTTGTAGGGATAGCTTTCTTTGACCATGTTATTTTGAGAAGACATGATTATTTTGTTAGTATGCTTGAAGTATTATTATTTATATGTCAATATTAAAATTTTGTCTTGAATCTTTCGGATCTGGATATTCTTGCCACAATAAACAGAATTACATGAATAAATATGTTAGGTACCATTCCACATCAAAAATTCTGTTTTTATCATTTACCTACTCGAGGACGAGCATGAATTAAGCTTGGGGATGCTTGATACGTCTCCAACGTATCTATAATTTTTCATTGTTCCATGCTATTATATTATCAACCTTGGATGTTTTATATGCATTTATATGCTACTTTATATGATTTTTGGGACTAACCTATTAACCTAGAGCCCAGTGCCAGTTTCTGTTTTTTCCTTGTTTTTGAGTTTTAGAGAAGAGGAAAATCAAACGAAGTCCAATTGACCTGAAACTTCACGGAACTTATTTTTGGACTAGAAGAAGTCCATGGAGTAAAAGAGTTGGGCCAGAAGAGTCACAGGCTGCCCACGAGGGTGGGGGGCACGCACACCCCCTTGGGCGTGCCTCCCTACCTCGTGGACAGCCCGGAGACCCCCTTGACTTGTTCTCGACGCCAAAACCTCTTATATATACTGAAACTTCCAGAAAGAAACCTAGATCGGGAGTTCCGCCGCTGCAAGCCTCTATAGCCACCGAAAACCAATCTAGACCCGTTCTGGCACCCTGCCGGAGGGAGGATTCCCTCTCCAGTGGCCATCTTCATCATCCCGATGCTCTCAATGACGAGGAGGGAGTAGTTCACCTTCGGGGCTGAGGGTATGTACCAGTAGCTATGTGTTTGATCTCTCTCTCTCTCTCTCTCTCTCGTGTTCTTGATTTGGCACGATCTTGATGTATCGCGAGCTTTGCTATTATAGTTGGATCTTATGATGTTTCTCCCCCTCTACTCTCTTGTGATGGATTGAGTTTTCCCTTTGAAGTTATCTTATCGGATTGAGTCGTTAAGGATTTGAGAACACTTGATGTATGTCTTGCATGTGCTTTTCTATGGTGACAATGGGATATCACGTGATCCACTTGATGTATGTTTTGGTGATCAACTTGCGAGTTCCATGACCTTGTGAACTTATGCATAGGGGTTGGCACACGTTTTCGTCTTGACTCTCCGGTAGAAACTTTGGGGCACTCTTTGAAGTTCTTTGTGTTGGTTGAATAGATGAATCTAAGATTGTGTGATGCATATAGTATAATCATACCCACGGATAATTGAGGTGACATTGGAGTATCTAGGTGACATTAGGGTTTTGGTTGATTTGTGTCTTAAGGTGTTATTCTAGTATGAACTCTAAGTTAGATTGAACGGAAAGAATAGCTTAGTGTTATTTTACTACGGACTCTTGAATAGATCGATCAAAAAGGATAACTTTGTTTTGTACCCTACAATAATCTCTTCATTTGTTCTCCGCTATTAGTGACTTTGGAGTGACTCTTTGTTGCATGTTGAGGGATAGTTATATGATCCAGTTATGTTATTATTGTTGAGAGAACTTGCACTAGTGAAAGTATGAACCCTAGGCCTTGTTTCCTAGCATTGTAATACCATTTGTGCTCACTTTTATCATTAGTTACCTTGCTGTTTTTATATTTTCAGATTACAAAAACCTATATCTATCATCCATATTGCACTTGTATCACCATCTCTTCGCCGAACTAGTGCACCTATACAGTTTACCATTGTATTGGCTATGTTGGGGACACAAGAGACTCTTTGTTATTTGGTTGCAGGGTTGTTTGAGAGAGACCATCTTCATTCTATGCCTCCCACGGATTGATACACCTTAGGTCATCCACTTGAGGGAAATTTGCTACTGTCCTACAAACCTCTGCACTTGGAGGCCCAACAACGTCTACAAGAAGAAGGTTGTGTAGTAGACATCAACACTTGCGGGGTCGACGAAGGTCCTCGGAAGAGATGAAGTAGTAAAGAAACAACCTGAATGCGCAGTCGTCGCCTCGGCGGTGGCCTTCATGGGACCCAAGTGGCGGCGGCCTCATGTGTTGTACTTCTCCTTGATGATGGCGACGGACACGGAGAAGCTAGCCACCGACTCGTCGCTCTCCATGCACCCGACTTCCATCTCTGCCCGCATGGCGTTGCCGCAGGCATGGGAGGCGTGCCGCATGCACGGGAGGCATGGCCACCGCAGATAGTGGCGGCGCGTGTAACACCCCGGTGTAATGATGCTACAGTAACCCCTGGGGTTAAGTTAATCATTTTGCTAAATAAGTGTTTGATCATCATTGTCTCCTCTCTCTTTCAAATTCCAGTTGAATTCATTTTCAAATTATGAGTGAAATTCAAAATGCTCAAACATGAAAACTAAAATGTTCATCATGTGCCAAATATTCCACAACTAATATTGGTGGTGAACCAACATTTTTGCAAAGGGTTTAAGTGGCCTAAACTACTTAAAACAGTGACCTAAGCAATAAATTAAATGCCCTTTTTAATCTATAAAATTGGCAACTATTCCAAAAGCCTCCCAACCTTTTGTGGCAGTGCACAATAATTCTAGGAATTTGTTTTGGCCAGTGGCATAATTTTGCAAGGTCATTTTTGGCTAAAAGGAAAATGCAAAAGCTGTTGAAAATAAAAAAGGAAAAGAAAAAGGAAAAGGAAAGCAGAGGGGAGAGAGAGAGAAAGCCCCTGGCCTCCCCTTGGGCTTCGGCCCATCCCAATAGGTTGGCCCACCTACCTCCCCGGTCGCTCTTCCCTCCCCTTGTTCCACCGACCGAGAGCGCGCGCCCGCGCGTCACCACCGAACCACCTCGCCGTCGACGAGGGGGATAAAGATCCCCTCGACGCCTCGGGCTCCCCTTCCACTTGCTCTGCCACCCCCACTCGCCCGCCCGCTCGCTCTGCCTCTCCCTCTCCCCAGCAGATTCCTCCTCTCCTCCCCCCTCATTCCCCCGTCCACCTCCGAGCACGGTCACCGCCATTGTCCGTCGTCACCGCGGCCACTGGCCACCCCGCGCCTCGCCAGCATGTCTGCGAGACGCGCCGGCAACCTCTACCTCGGCTACGCCTCGCCATCGAGCTCGAGGAGCACCACAGGCCACAGATCGAGCCGCCCCCCTTTTCCACCTCGGTCGCCGGCTACCTTCCTCCTCCCGACGCTCCTGCTGCTCCTAATCTTTCAAGGGCCACCGTGTGTGCCGCTAGGTGAGCTCCTCCATCTCCAGCCCCTCCCCGTGCCCCGTAGCCCGGTCCCCGCCAACGCCCGTTCCGGCCGTCCGCCCCACTTGACGCCGGTATCATTGCAGCCCGCCCCCGCTCGAGCTAAGGTCGCAGTTGGATGTGCCGCTTCTCCCGCGTCCGAACGAGCCTAGCCGCGTCCGATTTGAGCCACCGTAGCGCCGTTTCCATTGAGCACCCGTACGCGCCGCCACCTCTGCTCATTGCCGGCGACGATTCCGGCCAAGTCCGGCCGCGCTACCGCCACCACTCGACGCGTGACACCGTCCGCATTCGAACGCACCTGGCTGGGTGTGAAATGGAGCCCTATGCTCGTTTTCCGGCCGTCTCCGGCGATGGGCCTCCGCGGGAGAGGCTCGCCGGAGCTCTCTCCGGTGCTGACCCGACGTGGCTCAGTGGGCCCCGCCCCTAGGTCACTGACCAGTCGGCCCTGATGGCCTAGTTGACTGGTTTGACCCAGTCAACTACTGACTGGGCCGCCCAATGGCACTGACATGCGGGCCCCACCGTGAATTAAACTAATTAAAATGTTTTAATAATTAACCTAGGTTTGTTAGTTTAATGCACTATTAGACTAACAGAGGCTGACATGTGGGTCCCACTGGACCCACAGGTCAGGTTTGAACTGGTCAGTGAGTTTGTTGACTACTGACGTCATCAACACGTCATGCTAACGTCATATTTTCTTTTCTGTTATTTTAAATAATTCTAGAATATGTTTAAAATTTGAAAAATCATAGAAAACAAACCGTAGCTCGGATCGAAAAACTTTATATATGAAAGTTGCTCAGAACGACGAGACGAACCCGATTACACTACCCACATACCTGTCAGATGCCTCTAACTATCTGAACATGGAACTTTCCCCCTCCGGTCATTTGTCTGACATAGGTCCGGAACCGGGAAACCATTCCCGGTTGTTTTCCCCCTTCACCTTTATCGTGTAGCCATACGTTAGGTCACACGCGGCACATCTTATTGCCATGTTATGCCTTGTGATGCATTGTTTGCTCTGTATTTACTGTTTCTTCCCCCTCTTCTCTCTGGTAGACCCCGGGACCGATGCCGCCCCTGTGATCGACTACGTCGACGATGACCCCTCCTTGCTAGAGCAACCAGGCAAGCAAACCCCCCTTGAGCATTCCGATATCGCCCATTTCTTTCCCTCTCATGCTTGCATTAGAACTGCTACTGCTTTATGTGTGATACTACTCTAATGCATAGCCTGTTGTTGTTACCTGCTTTCATACCTTACCTGCTTATCCTAAACTCCTTAGTATAGGTTGGTTAGAGATCCATCAGTGACCCCCACCTTGTCCCAGTTGCCTCCCTTTATGTTCGATGACTCGATCATCGTGATCGACTTCCAGGCCCCGACACCGCACATCACCCCCCTAGTTGTACGACTCTGCAGAGTTACCATCGAGTGCCGAGGGTGGAACCTCTTACATCACTCCTAATGAGATCTCTGTAGTGTAGCTATACGGTCGAGGTCATCGAGGGTGATTTCCTCCTTAACCACTTCCATTACGGCTCTGTCGTGCAACCCCTCAAGTGTGAACCTTGAGGGTGGATCCTCTTACGTTCACCTTGATGATTACATCGAGTGGAATTCACCGGGGGTGATTCCTCGGGTTTTCCCCTTGGTGTTAGACACACAGTTACTATGGTTACTATGACTTTGCACTGAGCCATGTTACTAAAGACGGGTCGGCCTTGAGGGGTACCCGCGCGAGCTTAATAGCGAGTGATGTGGAGTTGGGTTGACCTGGAAGGTGCCTGCGAGATACTTACGAGGCGTGGCCGGGCATTCTTAGCCCTTGCTGCAAGTACTCGAGACAGGGCGACGGGGTCACATCGGTCGTGAGTCTCTGCTCATTACCGCATACTCCTAATCCACTACGGTTTGGATATTTGATCCGAGGGGCCTCTGGCGTGATAGCACTAACCGTCACGTGGGCATAGTATGGGCGTTCTGCGTCATATGAATCAGCCGAAGCTTAATAGACGTCAGCGACTGAGCGGCGCGCGCTGGGTTGGACTGCGTAAGCTCCTGCCTTGTTGAAGGAGGTAGCTAGGTCTGCTCACCGGCCGCCCACGCAACATGCAGGAGTTCCCGGGGCGATGTCCCATGACCCCTGGGGGCATAGGTTTAGTCCGGCGTGCTGGCCTCTCTATTAAGCCTAGGTTGGGTTGCGGCGTATTGTTTGGCCGAGGCCGCGCATGACCCAGGAAAGTGTGTCCGGCCGGAGTTAATCGAGCGTGATGGGTAAGTTGGTGCACCCCTGCTGGGAAGAAAACATCTATCGATAGCCTGTCCAACGGTAACGGACACTTGGAGTTGTATCCCGATAGATACAACTAGAACTGGATCCTTGTGATGAGAACTGGATGGTGATGAGAATTAAATTGTGATGATAACTGGATAATATGGCTATGGGATTGCTTTCTCGCAGGGAGTCGAGAAAGGATCTCTGGCCGAGGTTGATAACCTACTTCTACTTTACTTTATGCTACTCTACTCCCTCCTGTTGCTGCAAGATGGTGGGTTCCGGAAGATGCTAGTCTTCGATAGGCTAGGCTTTTCCCCCTTCTCTTCTGGCATTCTGTAGTTTAGTCCACAGATACAGCCCATTTCCTTTAATACAGATGCATAATTAGTTTAGATCTCATGTAAGTCTTGCGATTACTTTGGATGAGTACTCACGGTTGCTTTGCTACCTCTTTTTCCCCCATACCCGATTGTTGCAACCAGATGACAGATCCCAGGAGCCAGACGACACCACTGATGATTACTACTACCCCGAGGGTGCCTACTACTACATGACGACCACTGACGACCTAGAGTAGTTAGGAGGCTCCCAGGCAGGAGGCCTTGCCTTTTCGATCGATGTTGCTTTTGTGCTAGCCTTCTTAAGGCAAACTTGTTTAACTCATGTCTGTACTCTGATATTGTTGCTTCCGCTGACTCTTGTGTATCCAAGCTGATGTATTCGAGCCCTCCAGGCCCTGGCTTGTAATATAAAGCTTGTATTATTTTAATTTGTGTCTAGTGTTGTGTTGTGATATCTTCCCATGAGTCCTTCATCTTGATCGTACACATTTGCGTGTATGATTACTGTACGATTGAATCGAGGGCGTCACAAGTTGGTATCAAAGACGACTGCCTGTAGGTAGCCCCCTTTCCAACTCCTTGGCCGAAGTTGAGTCTAGTCACGACAAAAATTTTTACTAACATGGTTGTGTGTCTTACGGGCCCACGTCACCATATGATTGGTATTAGCATCTTTTATTCCTCGTCTATACTCTGGGACTCTGATCTCTCTTCTATTCGGGTTTAAATGGTTTTACTAACTCTAACATTAGGATCCCGTGACCACATTCACCGCAAAGCTGGATAAGCCATAATTTTTCCTTAGAATAGTATTCTGGATAGTACACGCACTGTCGTGATGACAACGAAGTGGTATCCATCGTACCCTTTCATTATGCATGTTTCATCATGAATGATCCTTGTTTTTACAAATGCTCAATATTGAACTACCCCCTATTATATGTTAGCAGGATGGTTAGACCCGCTGGTCGTGGCCGTGGTGCCAACGATCCACCACCGCCCAAATTCTTTGCTGGAATGATGCAACAATTTGAGCTGAACCGCCAGTTCATGGAAGGAATGATGGCTCAGTTTCCTCGTCCGAACATGAATCAACAGCCAACCCCAGTAACTCTGCAGGACTTCATGCGTCTCAACCCAACTATTTACCGCAGCTCAACTCAACCCCTTGATGCTGATGACTGGCTCCACGACATCATGTATGAAATGGAGTCTGCTAGTGTGGCCCATGCTAGTTATGTCACCTTCGCATCTTTCTTTCTGAAGGGTTCCGCTGCTCAATGGTGGGACAGCCACAGGCGTACCTTGCTTGCTGGAACGATCATCACTTGGCCGGATTTCCAAGCTGCTTTCCGTGCTCGCTTCATTCCTCAGGGAATCATGGACAGGAAGAAGCGAGAGTTCCGCAACCTCACCTAAGGCAACAATACTGTAGATGCTTATCAGTGGGAATTTATGGACTTGTCTCGTTATGCTGAAGAAGACATTGCAACTGATGCTCGTAGGCAAGAAAAGTTCTGTGATGGACTTCACCCTGATATTAAGCTAGCACTGCTCGCTCATGACTTTGCCGACTTTGCCACCTTGGTGAACAAGGCTATTCAGGTTGAGACTGGTCTTCAGGAACACCGGGGATCCCTCAGGCGCAGCCATTATGCTGTCCCATCTTCGGGCCCGTCAACACAGAAGCGTCGGATATGGATTCCCCATAGCATGTATCGTCCAACTGCACCTACACCAAGACAGTCCTATGCCGCACCTCGTCTTCCTCCTCCACCGTAGAGGCAGCCTCTTCGAGTTGTACCACCCCAAGCTCCTGCTACCAATCCCAATGATGGTCTGTGCTTCAAGTGTGGCCTTCCGGGTCACCGCTCCAGGAAATGACCTCAGAATCAGAATCAACTGGCTCTTCCTGCTATCGGTCGTGGTAACAATCTACCCCGCAACAAGAATGCCCGACCATATGGTCGTGGTCAGGCTAATCATGTTGATCTGAATGAAGCTAAAGACCAGCCTGCCACTGTGATGGGTACTCTTCTCGTTAATTCAGTACTAGCATCTGTTTTATTTGATTCAGGGGCATCACATTCATTCATGTCAGAAAATTTTGCATATGCACATGACATTCGATGCGAGCCCATGAACACTCCAATTGTGGTACGCACCCCTATGGGTCAGTGTCGAACTACCATGATTGGTCACGACGTCCCCGTTGAAATTGAAGGGTTGGAATTTCATGTTTCTCCCATTATTCTGGAGTCTTCCAACATTGACCTCATTCTGGGAATGGAATGGTTGAAAGCACATACTGCCTCTATCGTTTGTGCCACCAAAGTCATTCATCTCCTACATCCTTCCGATGAGATAGTAAGCTACCATGCTCAGATTGTTCAAAATGCTGAAGCACAACTTTATGCCTTGAATGCGTTGAACGAAGCACCTCTTGAGGGAATCAAAAAGATTCCAGTTGTTCGCGACTTCCTCGATGTCTTCCCAGAAGAACTTCCAGGAATACCCCTGCCTAGGCAGTCGAGTTCATCATCGATTTGAAACCAGGCACCGTTCCTATTGCCAAACGACCCTACAAGATGCCGCCTCACGAACTCCTTGAAATTAAGGAGGAAATCGACAAATCACTTCGCAGTGGTTTCATTCGTCCAAGTTCCTCAGCTTGGGGAGCACCTTCTCTCTTTGTAAAGAAGAAGGATGGAACAAACCGTTTGGTCCAAGACTATCGTCCTATCAACCAAGCTACAATTCAGAACAAATATCCCCTTCCTCGAATCAATGATCTGTATGATAAACTTGCTAGATCATTAATATTCTCTAAACTCGACTTGAGGTTGGGTTACCACCAGATCCGTGTTTGTGAAGAGTATATTCCAAAGACCGCATTCGTCACTTGTTATGGTTCTTACGAGTACACCGTCATGTCTTTTGGCTTGACCAATGCCCCAGCCACATTCTCTCGTCTGATGAACTACATATTCATAGATTACCTCGACAAGTTCGTCGTAGTCTATCTGGATGATATCCTGGTATATTCGAAGAACAAAGAAGAACATGCTAAACATCTTCGACTTTTTCTACAGAAGCTTCAAGAACATCAACTTTATGCCAAGTATTCTAAGTGCGAATTTTGGTTACCCGAAGTCACCTACCTTGGTCATGTCATCTCCAAGGATGGCATTGCCGTCAACCCAGAGCGAGTTCAGGCTATTCTTGACTGGACCCCTCCGAAGACTGTCAAGCAAGTCTGAAGCTTTCTCGGTCTAGCCAGCTATTGTCGCCGCTTCGTAGAGAACTTCTCCAATATCGCCAAGCCACTGACCAATCTTCTTCACAAAGGCGTTAAGTTCGATTGGACAGACAAATGTCAGGAAAGTTTCCAGGCACTCAAAGACAAACTGACATCGGCCCCAGTTCTTGCTCCCCCTGATTCTCGCAAGGACTTTGTGATCTATTGCGACGCTTCACGTCAAGGATTAGGCTGTGTCCTAATGCAATAGCGTAGAGTGATTGCTTATGCCTCTCGTCAAGTACGTCCTCATGAAGAGAACTACCCAGTTCATGACCTCGAGCTTGCTGCGGTTATCTATGCACTGAAGCTATGGCGACAGTACCTTCTCGGTAATCGTTACGAGATCTTCATCGATCATCAGAGTCTGAAGTACCTATTTACTCAGCCAGATCTGAACCTCCGTCAGCAGCGATGGATGGAAGCTATTGCTGACTACAAATGCGGTATATCCTATACCCCTGGTAAGGCTAATGTAATGGCCAATGCCCTGAGTCGTAAGTCTTATTGCAATAACCACATGGTTCATAAAGCTCAGCCTCGCCTTTATGTAGAGCTATGCAAGCTGAACCTTCAACTAGTTCCACAGGGTTCTCTGAATAACCTTGTCTTGGAACCAACTCTTCTGAAAGCAATTAAGTCTGCTCAAGCCAAAGATGCTCATGTTGATCTGATGAAAAAGGATCTTGCCTTAGAGAAATCCAGAGATTTTTCACTTGGTGAAGATGGAACCTTATACTTCAGAGATCGTATTGTAGTACCTCGATTCGAGCTTATGACAGAGAAGGTGATGAAAGAAGCGCATGACACCCCTCTCTCTATTCATCCGGGAAGTACCAAGATGTACTTGGACATTCGTTAGAAGTATTGGTGGTCTAAGATGAAGCAAGACATTGCTCGATATATTGAAGAATGTGACGTTTGTCGTCGCGTCAAAGCAGAACATCAGAAACCGGCTGGACTTCTGCAACCTCTCCCTATTCCTGAATGGAAATGGGATAAGATTCAGATGGACTTTGTCACTGGCCTTCCCAAGTCTCAGAAAGGTAACGATGCTATCTTTGTCTTCATCAACCAATTCTCGAAGGTTGCTCACTTTCTGCCAGTCAAGGAGATTATCACTGCTAGTCAATTAGCAAACTTGTATATCTCCCGAATTGTGTCGCTCCACGGCATTCCGAAGGAGATCAGTTCAGACTATGGCAGTATATTCACTTCAAAGTTCTGGGATAGTTTCCAAGAGGCAATGGGAACTCATATTACCTGGAGCACTACTTATCATCCCCAATCCCAAGGCCAAGTCGAGCGAGTCAATCAAATTCTTGAAGACATGCTTCGGGCTTGTGTTATTTCTTTCGGCAAGAAGTGGGAAGAATCTCTCCCTTATGCGGAATTCTCTTATAACAACAGCTATCAAGCCAGCTTGAAGATGGCACCCTTCGAAGTGCTTTATGGACGTAAGTGCCAAACCCCTCTGAATTGGTCAGAAACTGGGGAACGGATGCTCATTGGTCCAGACATTATTCAACAAGCTGAAGAGCAGGTTCGCGTTGTTCGGGATAATCTTAAGGCGGCCCAGTCCCGCCAGAAGAGCAACTATGACCGGAAACACTGGGGTTCAACTTATCAACCTGGTGAATAAGCTTATCTGCGTGTCACTCCTTTGAGAGGCACTCATCAGTTCAGAGTCAAGGGCAAGCTAGCTCCGCGCTACATTGGTCCTTTCCGCATTCTGGCCCGTCATGGACTGGTGGCTTATCAATTGGAGTTGCCACCTCAGTTCTCTCACGTCCATGACGTCTTCCATGTGTCGCAACTTCGTCATTGCTTCAAGGATCCGGAACGTGAAGTGGATCCGGAATTGATTGAAATTCAAGATGATCTCACATACAAAGAGCATCCGATCCGCATTCTTGAAGAAGCTGAACGTCGAACACGCCAGAAGGTTACCAAGTTCCTCAAAGTGCAATGGTCAAATCATTCTAAAGACGAAGCCACTTGGGAACGCGAGGATAACCTCCGTGCTGAATACCCCGATCTGTTCCCTTCTACCTCTTAATTCTCGGGACGAGAATTTCTTTTACAGGAGAGTTGTAACACCCCGGTGTAATGATGCTACAGTAACCCCTGGGGTTAAGTTAATCATTTTTCTAAGTAAGTGTTTGATCATCATTATCTCCTCTCTCTTTCAAATTCTAGTTGAATTCATTTTCAAATCATGAGTGAAATTCAAAATGCTCAAACATGAAAACTAAAATGTTCATCATGTGCCAAATATTCCACAACTAATATTGGTGGGGAACCAACATTTTTGCAAAGGGTTTAAGTGGCCTAAACTACTTAAAACAGTGACCTAAGCAATAAAATAAATGCCCTTTTTAATTTATAAAATTGGCAACTATTCCAAAAGCCTCCCAACCTTTTGTGGCAGTGCACAATAATTCTAGGAATTTGTTTTGGCCAGTGGCATAATTTTGCAAGGTCATTTTTGGCTAAAAGGAAAATGAAAAGCTGCTGAAAATAAAAAAGAAAAAGAAAAAGAAAAAGGAAAGCAGAGGGGAGAGAGAGAAAGCCCCTGGCCTCCCCTTGGGCTTCGGCCCATACCAACAGGCTGGCCCACCTACCTCCTCGGTCGCTCTTCCCTCCCCCTGTTCCACCGACCGAGAGCGCGCGCCCGCGCTTCACCACCGAACCACCTCGCTGTCGATGAGGGGGATAAAGATCCCCTCGACGCCTCGGGCTCCCCTTCCACTTGCTCAACCACCCCGACTAGCCCGCCCGCTCGCTACGCCTCTCCCTCTCCCCAGCAGATTCCTCCTCTCCTCCCCCTCGTTCCCCCGTCCACCTCCGAGCACGGTCGCCGCCGTTCTCCGTCGTCATCGTGGCCACCGGCCACCCCGCACCTCGCCAGCACGTCCTCGAGATGCGCTGGCAACCTCTACCTCGACTATGCCTCGCCATCGAGCTCGAGGAGCACCGCAGGCCACGGATCGAGCCGCCCCCCTTTTCCACCTCGGTCGCCGGTGATCTTCCTGCTCCCGACGCTCCTGCTGCTCCTAATCTTTCAAGGGCCACCGTGCATGCTGCTAGGTGAGCTCCTCCGTCTCCTACTCCCCTCGGTTTACCCCCTTCACACGCCGTAGCTAGCTGCTGCCGTGCCCGAGCTCTGTTCGCCGCCGACGAGCTCGTGACCGTGGCCATGGCCCTTGTCACGCTCGCTTGAGGCCTCCGCAATGCTCCTGGTGTTCCCAGGAGACCAACACGCATGCGCACGCCCCTCCCCGTGCCCCGTAGCCCGGTCCCTGTCAACGCCCATTCCGGCCGTCCGCCCCGCTCGACGCCGTCGTCATTGCAACCCACCCCCGCTCGAGCTAAGGTCGCAGTTGGATGCACCGCTTCTCCCGCGTCCGAACGAGCCTAGCCGCATCCGATTTGAGCCACCGTAGCGCCGTTTCCGTCGAGCACCCGTACGCGTCGCCACCTCTGCTCATCGCCGGCGACGATTCCGGCCAAGTATGGCCGCGCTACCGCCACCACTCGACGCGAGACACCGTCCGTGTTTGAACGCACCTGGCTGGGTGTGAAACAGAGCCCTGTGCTCGTTTTCCGGCCGTCTCAGGCGAAGGGCCGCCGCGGGAGAGGCTCACCGGAGCTCTCTCCGGCGCTGACCCGACGTGGCTCAGTGGGCCCTGATGGCCCAGTTGACTGGGTTGACCCAGTCAACTGCTGACTAGGCCTCCCAATGGCACTGACATGCTGGCCCCACCGCGAATTAAACTAATTAAAACTAATTAGTTTAGCTAACTAGTCTATGACAGGAGGGGTCCAGTAGCTAATTAACCTAGGTTTGTTAGTTTAATGCACTGTTAGACTAACAGAGGCTGACATGTGGGTTCCACTGGACCCATAGGTCAGGTTTGACCTAGTCAGCGAGTTTGTTGACTGCTGATGTCATCAACACGTCCTGCTGACGTCATATTTTCTTTTATGTTATTTTAAATAGTTCCAGAATTTGTTTAAAACTTTGAAAAATCATAGAAAATAAACCGTAGCTCGGATCGAAAAACTTTATATATGAAAATTGCTCAGAATGACGAGACGAACCCGATTACACTACCCAAATACCTGTCAGATGCCTCTAACTATCTGAACATGGAACTTTCCCCCTCCGATCATTTGTCTGACACAGGTCCGGAACCGGGAAAACATTCCCGGTTGTTTTCCCCCTTCACCTTTATCGTGTATCCATGCGTTAGGTCACACCCGGCACATCTTATTGCCATGTTATGCCTTGTGATGCATTCTTTGCTCTGTATTTATTGTTTCTCCCCCTTGTTCTCTCCGGTAGACCCCGGGACCGATGCCGCCCCTGTGATAGACTACGTCGACGATGACCCCTCCTTGCCACAGCAACCAGGCAAGCAAACCCCCTTGAGCATTCTGATATCGCCCATTTCTTTCCCTCTCATGCTTGCATTAGAACTGCTACTACTTTATGTGTGATACTACTCTAATGCATAGCCTGTTGTTGTTACCTGCTTTCATACCTTACCTGCTTATCCTAAACTCCTTAGTATAGGTTGGTTAGAGATCCATCAGTGACCCCCACCTTCTCCCAGTTGCCTCACTTTATGTTCGATGACTCGATCATCGTGATCGACGTCCAGGCCCGGACATCGCACATCACCCCCCCCCCCTAGTTGTAGGACTCTGCAGAGTTACCATCGAGTGCCGAGGGTGGAACCTCTTACATCACTCCTAATGAGATCTCTGTAGTGTAGCTATACGGTCTGGGTCATCGAGGGTGATTTCTTCCTTAACCACTTCCGTTATGGCTCTGTCATGCAACCCCTCAAGTGTGAACCTTGAGGGTGGATCCTCTTACATTCACCTTGATGATTACATCGAGTGGAATTCACCGGGGGTGATTCCTCGGGTTTTCCCCTTGGTGTTAGACACACAGTTACTATGGTTACTATGACTTTGCATTGAGCCATGTTACTAAAGACGGGTCGGCCCTGAGGGGTACCCGCGCAAGCTTAATAGCCAGTGATGCGGAGTTGGGTTGACCTGGAAGGTGCCTTCGAGATACTTACGAGGCGTGGCCAGGCATTCTTAGCCCTTGCTGCAAGTACTCGAGATGGGGCGACGGGGTCACATCGATCGTGAGTCTCTGCTCGTTACCGCATTCTCCTAATCCACTACGGTTTGGATATTTGATCCGAGGGGCCTCTGGCCTGATAGCACTAACCGTCACGTGGGCATAGTATGGGCGTTCTGCGTCGTATGAATCATCCGAAGCTTAATAGACGTCAGCGACTGAGCGGCGCACGCCGGGTTGGACTGCGTAAGCTCCTGCCTTGTTGAAGGAGGTAGCTAGGTCTGCTCACCGGCCGCCCACGCAACATGCAGGAGTTCTCGAGGCGATGGCCCATGACCCCTGGGGGCATAGGTTTAGTCCGGCGTGCTGGCCTCTCTATTAAGCCTAGGTTGGGTTGCGGCGTATTGTTTGGCCGAGGCCGGGCATGACCCAGGAACGTGTGTCCGGCCGGAGTTAATCGAGCGTGATGGGTAAATTGGTGCACCCCTACAGGGAAGAAAACATCTATCGATAGCCTGTCCAATGGTAACGGACACTTGGAGTTGTATCCCGATCGATACAACTAGAACTGGATCCTTGTGATGAGAACTGGATGGTGATGAGAATTGGATTGTGATGATAACTGGATAGTGTGGCTCTGGGATTGCTTTCTCGCAAGGAGTCGAGAAAGGATCTCTGGCCGAGGTTGATAACCCTATTGCTACTTTACTTTATGCTACTCTACTCCCTCCTGTTGCTACAAGATGGTGGGTTCTAGAAGATGCTAGTCTTCGATAGGCTAGGCTTTTCCCCCTTCTCTTCTGGCATTCTGCAGTTTAGTCCATAGATACAACCCATTTCCTTTGATACAGATGCATACTTAGTTTAGATCTGATGAAAGTCTTGCGAGTACTTTCAATGAGTACTCACGGTTGATTTGCTCCCTCTTTTTCCCCCATACCTGATTGTTGTGACCAGATGACAGATCCTAGGTTTTGGGGAACGTTGCAGAAAACAAAAATTTTCCTACTCGTTTCACCAAGATCATCTAGGAGTTCATCTAGCAACGAGTGATTAGATGCATCTACATACCTTTGTAGATCGCGAGCGGAAGCGTTCAAAAGAACGGTGATGATGTAGTCGTACTCGACGTGATCCAAATCACCGATGACCAGCGCCGAACGGACGGCACCTCCGCGTTCAACACACGTACAGAACAGCCACGTCTCCTCCTTCTTGATCCAGCAAGGGAGGGAGGAGAGGTTGAGGGAGATGGCACCAGCAGCAGCACGACGGCGTGGTGTTGATGGAGCTGCAGTACTCCGGCAGAGCTTCGCTAAGCACTATGGAGGTGGAGGAGGTGTTGGGGAGGGAGAAGGAGGCAACCAAAGGCCAAGGCGTTCAGGTATGAAGTCCATCCTCTCCCCCACTATATATAGGAGGGCCAAGGGGGGTGGCCGGCCCTAGGAGATCCAATCTCCTAGGGGGTGCGGCGGCCAAGGGGGGTTTCCCTCCCCCCCAAGGCACCTAGGAGGTGCCTTCCCCTCCTAGGACCCTTTCCCCCTTAAACCCTAGGTGCATGGGCCTATGTGGGGCTGGTGCCCTTGGCCCATTAGTCCAAGGCGCACCCCCTACAGCCCATGTGGCCCCCCGGGACAGGTGGACCCACCCGGTGGACCCCCGGGACCCTTCCGGTGGTCCCGGTACAATACCGATAACCCCGAAACTTGTCCCGATGCCCGAAACAGGACTTCCCATATATAAATCTTTACCTCTGGACCATTCCGGAACTCCTCGTGACGTCCGGGATCTCATCCGGGACTCCGAACAACATTCGGGTTACTGCATATACATATCCCTACAACCCTAGCGTAACCGAACCTTAAGTGTGTAGACCCTACGGGTTCGGGAGACAAGCAGACATGACCGAGACGACTCTTCGGTCAATAACCAACAGCGGGATCTGGATACCCATGTTGTCTCCCACATGCTCCACGATGATCTCATCGGATGAACCACGATGTCGAGGATTCAATCAACCCCGTACGCTATTCCCTTTGTCTATCGATATGTTACTTGCCCGAGATTCGATCGTCGGTATCCCAATACCTCGTTCAATCTCGTTACCAGCAAGTCACTTTACTCGTACCGTAATGCATGATCCCGTGACCAGACACTTGGTCACTCTGAGCTCATTATGATGATGCATTACCGAGTATGCCCAGTGATACCTCTCCGTCAATACGGAGTGACAAATCCCAGTCTTGATCCATGTCACCCAACAGACACTTTCGGAGATATCCGTAGTCTACCTTTATAGTCACCCAGTTACGTTGTGACGTTTGGCATACCCAAAGCACTCCTACGGTATCCGGGAGTTACACGATCTCATGGTCTAAGGAAAAGATACTTGACATTGGAAAACTCTAGCAAACGAACTTATACGATCTTGTGCTATGTTTAGGATTGGGTCTTGTCCATCACATCATTCTCCTAATGATGTGATCTCGTTATCAATGACATCCAGTGTCCATAGTCAGGAAACCATGACTATCTGTTGATCAACGAGCTAGTCAACTAGAGGCTCACTAGGGACATGTTGATGTCTGTTATTCACACATGTATTACGATTTCCGGATAACACAATTATAGCATGAATAAAGACAATTATCATGAACAAGGAAATATAATAATAATGCTTTTATTATTGCCTCTAGGGCATATTTCCAACAGTCTCCCACTTGCACTAGAGTCAATAATCTAATTACATTGTGATGAATCGAACACCCATGGAATTCTGGTGTTGATCATGTTTTGCTCTAGGGAGAGGTTTAGTCAACGGATCTGCTACATTCAGGTCCGTATGTACTTTACAAATCTCTATGTCTCCATCTTGAACATTTTCACGAATGGAGTTGAAGCGACGCTTGATGTGCCTTGTCTTCTTGTGAAACCTGGGCTCCTTGGCAAGTGCAATAGCTCCAGTGTTGTCACAGAAGAGCTTGATCGGCCCCGACGCATTGGGTATGACTCCTAGGTCGGTGATGAACTCCTTCACCCATATTGCTTCATGTGCTGCCTCCGAGGCTGCCATGTACTCCGCTTCACATGTAGATCCCGCCACGACGCTTTGCTTGCAAGTGCACCAGCTTACTGCCCCACCATTCAAAATATACACGTATCCGGTTTGTGACTTAGAGTCATCCAGATCTGTGTCGAAGCTAGCGTCGACGTAACCCTTTACGACGAGCTCTTCGTCACCTCCATAAACGAGAAACATTTCCTTAGTCCTTTTCAGGTACTTCAGGATATTCTTGACCGCTGTCCAGTGTTCCTTGCCGGGATTACTTTGGTACCTTCCTACCAAACTTATGGCAAGGTTTACATCAGGTCTGGTACACAGCATGGCATACATAATAGAACCTATGGCTGAGGCATAGGGGATGACGCTCATCTCTTCTATATCTTCTGTCGTGGTCGGACATTGAGCTGAGCTCAATTTCATACCTTGCAACACAGGCAAGAACCCCTTCTTGGATTGATCCATATTGAACTTCTTCAATATCTTATCAAGGTATGTGCTTTGTGAAAGACCTATGAGGCCTCTCGATCTATCTCTATAGATTTTGATGCCTAATATATAAGCAGCTCCTCCAAGGTCCTTCATTGAAAAACTTTTATTCAAGTAGGCCTTGATGCTGTCCAAGAGTTCTATATCATTTCCCATAAAAAGTATGTCATCTACATATAATATGAGAAATGCTACAGAGCTCCCACTCACTTTCTTGTAAACGCAGGCTTCTCCATAAGTCTGTGTAAACCCAAACGCTTTGATCATCTCATCAAAGCGAATGTTCCAACTCCGAGATGCTTGCACCAACCCATAAATCGAGCGTTGGAGCTTGCACACTTTGTCAGCATTCTTAGGATCGACAAAACCTTCCGGCTGCATCATATACAATTCTTCCTTAAGGAAACCATTAAGGAATGCCGTTTTGACGTCCATTTGCCATATTTCGTAATCATAGAATGCGACAATTGCTAACATGATTCGGACGGACTTCAGCTTCGCTACCGGTGAGAAAGTCTCATCGTAGTCAACCCCTTGAACTTGTCGATAACCCTTAGCGACAAGCCGAGCTTTATAGATGGTCACATTACCATCCGCGTCTGTCTTCTTCTTAAAGATCCATTTATTTTCTATGGCTTGCCGCTCAACGGGCAAGTCAGTCAAAGTCCATACTTTGTTTTCATACATGGATCCTATCTCGGATTTCATGGCTTCTAGCCATTTGTCGGAATCCGGGCCCGCCATCGCTTCTTCATAGTTCGAAGGTTCACCGTTGTCTAACAGCATGATTTCCAAGACAGGGTTGCCGTACCACTCTGGTGCGGAACGTGTCCTTGTGGACCTTCGAATTTCAGTAGGGGCTTGATCAGAAGTATCTTGATCATTGTCATTAATTTCCTCTCTAGTCGGTGTAGGCACCTCAGGAACATTTTCTTGAGTTGCGCCATTTTCCGGCTCAAGAGGTAATACTTCATCAAGCTCTACTTTCCTCCCACTTACTTCTTTCGAGAGAAACTCTTTCTCCAGAAAGGACCCATTCTTGGCAACAAAGATCTTGCCTTCGGATCTGAGGTAGAAGGTGTACCCAATAGTTTCTTTTGGGTATCCTATGAAGACGCATTTTTCCGACTTGGGTTCGAGCTTTTCAGGTTGATGTTTCTTGACATAAGCATCGCATCCCCAAACTTTTAGAAACGACAGCTTAGGTTTCTTCCCAAACCATAATTCATACGGTGTCGTCTCAACGGATTTCGACGGAGCCCTATTTAAAGTGAATGCAGCAGTCTCTAAAGCATAGCCCCAAAAGGAAAGCGGTAAATCGGTAAGAGACATCATAGATCGCACCATATCTAACAGAGTGCGATTACGACGTTCGGACACACCATTACGCTGAGGTGTTCCAGGCGGCGTGAGTTGTGAAACTATTCCACATTTTCTTAAGTGTGCCCCAAACTCGTGACTCAAGTATTCTCCTCCACGATCTGATCGTAGAAACTTGATTTTCCTGTCACGTTGATTTTCAACCTCACTCTGAAATTCCTTGAACTTTTCAAAGGTTTCAGACTTGTGTTTCATTAAGTAGATATACCCATACCTACTTAAATCATCAGTGAGGGTGAGAACATAACGATAGCCACCGCGAGCCTCAACACTCATTGGACCGCACACATCAGTATGTATGATTTCCAATAAGTCGGTTGCTCGCTCCATTGTTCCTGAGAACGGAGTCTTGGTCATTTTACCCATAAGGCATGGTTCGCATGTGTCAAATGATTCATAATCAAGAGACTCTAAAAGTCCATCAGCATGGAGCTTCTTCATGCGTTTGACACCTATGTGACCAAGGCGGCAGTGCCACAAGTATGTGGGACTATCATTATCAACCTTACTTCTTTTGGTACTCACATTATGAACATGTGTAGCATCACGTTCGAGATTCATAAAGAATAAACCATTCACCATATGAGCATGACCATAAAACATATCTCTCATAAAAATGGAACAACCATTATTCTCAGATTTAAAAGAGTAGCCATCTCGAATTAAACGAGATCCCGATACAATGTTCATGCTCAAAGCTGGCACTAAATAACAATTATTAAGGTTTAAAACTAATCCCGAAGGGAGATGCAGAGGCAGCGTGCCGACGGCGATCACATTGACCTTGGAACCATTCCCGACGCGCATCGTCACCTCGTCCTTTGCCAGTTTCCGCTTATTCCGCAGCCCCTTTTGTTTTGCCGGCCTTCTTATCCGCTAAGTATTTAGGGCAGTTCCGCTTCCAGTGACCGCTTCCCTTGCAATAAAAGCACTCAGTTTCGGGCTTGGGTCCATTCTTTGGCTTCTTCCCGGCAGCTTGCTTGCCGGGCACGGCAACCTCCTTGCCGTCCTTCTTGAAGTTCTTTTTACCCTTGCCTTTCTTGAACTTAGTGGTTTTATTGACCATCAACACTTGATGTTCCTTCATGACTTCTACCTCTGCTGATTTCAGCATAGCAAATACTTCAGGAATGGTCTTTTCCATCCCCTGCATATTGAAGTTCATCACAAAGCTCTTGTAGCTTGGTGGAAGCGACTGGAGGATTCTGTCAATGACCGCATCATCCGGGAGATTAACTCCCAGCTGAGTCAAGCGGTTATGCAACCCAGACATAGTGAGTATGTGCTCACTGACAGAACTGTTTTCCTCCATCTTACAGCTGAAGAATTTGTCGGAGACTTCATATCTCTCGACCCGGGCATGAGCTTGGAAAACCATTTTCAGCTCTTCGAACATCTCATATGCTCCATGTCTCTCAAAACGCTTTTGGAGCCCCGGCACTAGGCTGTAAAGCATGCCGCACTGAACGAGGGAGTAGTCATCGGAACGTGCCTGCCAAGCATTCATAATGTCTTGTTCCGCAGGGAGAACGGGTGCGTCACCAAGCGGTGCTTGTAGGACATAATCTTTATTGGCAGCTATGAGGATGATCCTCGGGTTCCGGACCCAGTCCGTATAGTTGCTGCCATCGTCTTTCAGCTTAGTTTTCTCTAGGAACGCGTTGAAGTTGAGGACTACGTTGGCCATTTGATCTACAAGACATATTGCAAAGATTTTAGACTAAGTTCATGATAATTAAGTTCAACTAATCAAATTATTAGTGAACTCCCACTTAGATTAGACATCCCTCTAGTCATCTAAGTATTACATGATCCGAGTTAAACTAGACCGTGTCCGATCATCACGTGAGACGGACTAGTCAACATCGGTGAACATCTTCATGTTGATCGTATCTTCTATACGACTCATGCTCGACCTTTCGGTCTTCTGTGTTCCGAGGCCATGTCTGTACATGCTAGGCTCGTCAAGTCAACCTAAGTGTTTGCATGTGTAAATCTGTCTTACACCCGTTGTATGTGAACGTCTGAATAAAACACCCGATCATCACGTGGTGTTTTGAAACAGCGAACTGTCGCAACGGTGCACAGTTAGGGGGAACACTTCTTGAATTTATTGTGAGGGATCATCTTATTTACTACCGTCGTTCTAAGTAAACAAGATCCAAAACATGATAAACATCACATGCAATCAAATAATAAACGTGACATGATATGGCCAATATCACATAGCTCCTTTGATCTCCATCTTGGGGCTCCATGATCATCTTGTCACCGGCTTGACACCATGATCTCCATCATCATGATCTCCATCATCGTGTCTCCATGAAGTTGCTCGCCAACTATTACTTCTACTACTATGGCTAACGCGTTTAGCAATAAAGTAAAGTAATTTACATGGCGTTTCTTGATGACACGCAGGTCATATAAAAGAATAAAGACAACTCCTATGGCTCCTGCCGGTTGTCATACTCATCGACATGAAAGTCGTGATTCCTATTACAATAGCATGAACATCTCATACATCACATATAGATCATTCATCATTCATCACAACTTTGGCCATATCATATCACAAACCACTTGTTGCAAAAACAAGTTAGACGTCCTCTAATTGTTGTTGCAAGTTTTACGTGGCTGAATGAGGGTTCTAGCAAGAACGTCTTCTTACCTACGTTAAAGCCACAACGTGATTTGTCAACTTCTATTTACCCTTCATAAGGACCCTGTTCATCGATTCCGCTCCAACTAAAGTAGGAGAGACAGACACCCGCCAGCCACCTTATGCAACTAGTGCATGTTAGTCGGTGGAACCGGTCTCACGTAAGCGTACGTGTAAGGTTGGTCCGGGCCGCTTCATCCCACAATACCGCTGAAGCAAGAAAGGACTAGTAACGGCAAGAAAGTTGACAAATCTACGCCCACAACAAATTGTGTTCTACTCGCGCAAGAAGAACTACGCATAGACCTAGCTCATGATGCCACTTTTGGGGAACGTTGCAGAAAACAAAAATTTTCCTACTCGTTTCACCAAGATCATCTAGGAGTTCATCTAGCAACGAGTGATTAGATGCATCTACATACCTTTGTAGATCGCGAGCGGAAGCGTTCAAAAGAACGGTGATGATGTAGTCGTACTCGACGTGATCCAAATCACCGATGACCAGCGCCGAACGGACGGCACCTCCGCGTTCAACACACGTACAGAACAGCCACGTATCCTCCTTCTTGATCCAGCAAGGGAGGGAGGAGGGGTTGAGGGAGATGGCACCAGCAGCAGCACGATGGCGTGGTGTTGATGGAGCTGCAGTACTCCGGCAGAGCTTCGCTAAGCACTATGGAGGTGGAGGAGGTGTTGGGGAGGGAGAAGGAGGCAACCAAAGGCCAAGGCGTTCAGGTATGAAGTCCCTCCTCTCCCCCACTATATATAGGAGGGCCAAGGGGGGGTGGCCGGCCCTAGGAGATCCAATCTCCTAGGGGGTGCGGCGGCCAAGGGGGGTTTCCCTCCCCCCCAAGGCACCTAGGAGGTGCCTTCCCCTCCTAGGACTCTTTCCCCCTTAAACCCTAGGCGCATGGGCCTATGTGGGGCTGGTGCCCTTGGCCCATTAGGCCAAGGCGCACCCCCTACAGCCCATGTGGCCCCCCGGGACAGGTGGACCCACCCGGTGGACCCCCGGGACCCTTCTGGTGGTCCCGGTACAATACCGATAACCCCGAAACTTGTCCCGATGCCCGAAACAGGACTTCCCATATATAAATCTTTACCTCCGGACCATTCCGGAACTCCTCGTGACGTCCGGGATCTCATCCGGGACTCCGAACAACATTCGGGTTACTGCATATACATATCCCTACAACCCTAGCGTAACCGAACCTTAAGTGTGTAGACCCTACGGGTTCGGGAGACAAGCAGACATGACCGAGACGACTCTCCGGTCAATAACCAACAGCGGGATCTGGATACCCATGTTGGCTCCCACATGCTCCACGATGATCTCATCGGATGAACCACAATGTCGAGGATTCAATCAACCCCGTACGCTATTCCCTTTGTCTATCGATATGTTACTTGCCCGAGATTCGATCATCGGTATCCCAATACCTCGTTCAATCTCGTTACCAGCAAGTCACTTTACTCGTACCGTAATGCATGATCCCGTGACCAGACACTTGGTCACTCTGAGCTCATTATGATGATGCATTACCGAGTGGGCCCAGTGATACCTCTCCGTCATACGGAGTGACAAATCCCAGTCTTGATCCATGTCACCCAACAGACACTTTCGGAGATACCCGTAGTCTACCTTTATAGTCACCCAGTTACGTTGTGACGTTTGGCATACCCAAAGCACTCCTACGGTATCCGGGAGTTACACGATCTCATGGTCTAAGGAAAAGATACTTGACATTGGAAAACTCTAGCAAACGAACTTATACGATCTTGTGCTATGTTTAGGATTGGGTCTTGTCCATCACATCATTCTCCTAATGATGTGATCTCGTTATCAATGACATCCAGTGTCCATAGTCAGGAAACCATGACTATCTGTTGATCAACGAGCTAGTCAACTAGAGGCTCACTAGGGACATGTTGATGTCTGTTATTCACACATGTATTACGATTTCCGGATAACACAATTATAGCATGAATAAAGACAATTATCATGAACAAGGAAATATAATAATAATGCTTTTATTATTGCCTCTAGGGCATATTTCCAACACTAGGAGCCAGACGACACCACTGATGATTACTACTACCCCGAGGGTGCCTACTACTATGTGACGACCACTGACGACCTGGAGTAGTTAGGAGGCTCCCAGGCAGGAGGCCTTGCCTTTTCGATCGATGTTTCTTTTGTGCTAGCCTTCTTAAGGCAAACTTGTTTAACTCATGTGTGTACTCAAATATTGTTGGTTTCGCTGACTCTTGTGTATCCGATCTGATGTATTCGAGCCCTCAAGGCTCCTGGCTTGTAATATAAAGCTTGTATTATTTTAATTTGTGTCTAGAGTTGTGTTGTGATATCTTCCCGTGAGTCCTTGATCTTGATCGTACACATTTGCGTGTATGATTAGTGTATGATTGAATCAAGGGCGTCACAAGTTGGTATCAGAGCCGACTGCCTGTAGGTAGCCCCCTTTCCAACTCCTTGGCCGAAGTTGAGTCTAGTCACTACAAAAAACTTTTACTAACATGGTTGTGTGTCTTACGGGCCCACATCGCCATATGGGTGGTATTAGGATCTTTTATTCCTCGTCTATACTCTGGGACTCTGATCTCTCTTCTATTTGGGTTAAAATGGTTTTACTAACTCTAACATTAGGATCCCGTGACCACATTCACCCCAAAGCTGGATAAGCCATAGTTTTTCCTTATGCATGTTTCATCATGAATAATCCTTGTTTTTACAAATGCTCAATGCTGAACTACCCCCTGTTATATGTTAGCAGGATGGTTAGACCCGCTGGTCGTGGCTGTGGTGCCAACGATCCACCACCGCCCGAATTCTTTGCTGGAGTGATGCAACAATTTGAGCTGAACCGCCAGTTCATGGAAGGAATGATGGCTCAGTTTCCTCGTCCAAACATGAATCAACAGCCAACCCCGGTAACTCTGCAGGACTTCATGCGTCTCAACCTAACTATTTCCCGCAACTCAACTCAACCCCTTGATGCTGATGACTGGCTCCGCGACATCACGTATGAAATGGAGTTTGCTAGTGTGGCCCCTGCTAGTTATGTCACCTTCGCATCTTTCTTTCTGAAGGGTCCCGCTGCTTAATGGTGGGACAACCACAGGCGTACCCTTCTTGCTGGAACGGTCATCACTTGGCCGAATTTCCAAGCTACTTTCCGTGCCCACTTCATTCCTCAAGGAATCATGGACAACAAGAAGCGAGAGTTCCGCAACCTCACCCAAGGCAACAATACTGTAGATGCTTATCAGTGGGAATTTCTGGACTTGTCTCATTATGCTGAAGAAGACATTGCAACTAATGCTCGTAGGCAAGAAAAGTTCCGTGATGGACTTCACCCTGATATTAAGCTAGCACTGCTCGCTCATGACTTTGACGACTTTGACACCTTGGTGAACAAGGCTATTCAGGTTGAGACTGGTCTTTAGGAACACCGGGGATCCCTCAAGCGCAGCCGTGACGCTGGCTCATCTTCGGGCTCATCAACACAGAAGCGTCGGATATGGATGCCCCACAGCATGTATCGTCCAACTGCACCTACACCGAGACAGTCCTGCGCCGCACCTCGTCTGCCTCCTCCACCGTAGAGGCAGCCTCTTCGAGTTGTACCACCCCAAGCTCCTGCTACCAATCCCAATGATGGTCTGTGCTTCAAGTGTGGCCTTCCGGGTCACCGCTCCAAGAACAGTCCTCAGAATCAGAATCAACTGGCTCTTCCTGCTGGCGGTCGTGGTAACAATCTACCCCGCAACAACAATGCCCGACGATATGGTCGTGGTCAGGCTAATCATGTTGATCTGAATGAAGCTCAAGACCAGCCTGCCACTGTGATGGGTACTCTTCTCGTTAATTCAGTACCAGCATCATTTTTATTTGATTCAGGGGCATCACATTCAATCATGTCAGAAAATTTTGCATATGCACATGACATCCGATGCGAGCCCATGAACACTCCAATTGTGGTACGCACCCATGCGGGTCAGTGTCAAACTACCCTGATTGGTCGCGACGTCCCCGTTGAAATTGAAGGGTTGGAATTTCATGTTTCTCCCATTATTCTGGAGTCTTCCAACATTGACCTCATTCTGGGAATGGAATGGTTGAAAGCACATAATGCCTCTATCGTTTGTGCCACCAAAGTCGTTCATCTCCTACATCCTTCTGATGAGATAGTAAGCTACCATGCTCAGATTGTTCAAAATGCTGATGCACGACTTTATGCCTTGAATGTGTTGAACGCAGCACCTCTTGAGGGAATTGAAAAGATTCCAGTTGTTCGTGACTTCCTCGATGTCTTCCCAGAAGAACTTTCGGGAATACCCACTGCCCGGGCTGTCGAGTTCGTCATCGATTTGAAACCAGGCACCGTCCCTATTGCCAAACGACCCAACAAGATGCCGCCTCACGAACTCCTTGAACTTAAGGAGGAAATTGATAAATCACTTCGCAGTGGTTTCATTCGTCCAAGTTCCTCAGCTTGGGGAGCACCTTCTCTCTTTGTAAAGAAGAAGGATGGAACGAACCGTTTGGTCCAAGACTATCGTCCTATCAACCAAGCTACAATTCAGAACAAATATCCCCTTCCTCGGATCAATGATCTGTATGATCAACTTGCTGGATCATCAATATTCTCTAAACTCGACTAGAGGTTGGGTTACCACCAGATCCGTGTTCGTGTAGAGGATATTCCAAAGACCGCATCCGTCACTTGTTATGGTTCTTACGAGTACACCATCATGTCTTTTGGCTTGACCAATGCCCCAGCCACATTCTCTCGTATGATGAACTACATATTCATGGATTACCTCGACAAGTTCGTCGTAGTCTACTTGCATGATATCCTGGTATATTCGAAGAACAAAGAAGAACATGTTGAACATCTTCGACTTGTTCTAGAGAAGCTTCGAGAACATCAACTTTGTGCCAACTATTCTAAGTGCGAATTTTGGTTACCCGAAGTCACCTACCTTGGTCATGTCATCTCCATGGATGGCATTGCCGTCAACCCAGAGCGAGTTCAGGCTATTCTTGACTGGACCCCTCCGAAGACTGTCAAGCAAGTCAGAAGCTTTCTCAGTCTAGCCAGCTATTGTCGCCTCTTCGTAGAGAACTTCTCCAAGATCGCCAGCCACTCACCAATCTGCTTCACAAAGGCGTTAAGTTCGATTGGATAAACAAATGTCAGGAAAGTTTCCAGGCACTCAAAGACAAGTTGACTGGACCCCTCCGATGACTGTCAAGCAAGTCAGAAGCTTTATCGGAGGGGTTTGATGGAGGCGAGGAGGCGTGTTCAGCCGGGCATGCAGCAGGCGGCGCAGTACTATTCGATTTGATAGCGGGCAGTGCAGTTCCCGATACGACTTTAATGTAGATGAGGGAAGGGTAGCGGTTCCCGAAATGTTGAACGGCCAATGATGCATCCTCCTTCAATTATCATCGTGCATCCATAAGGGAAGTAATGGGAGGAGGGCCGGGAAAAGAGGCTGCGCGATGTGAATGCAATGCAGTTTGCACTCATATATAAAGGCGCCCTTCCATTCCAATGCATCTACCACATCGTACGCACCTAAGCATTTGCCTAAGCACCTACACTAAGCGCATAAGTGCTCACTCCAGACCCATGGCGGCGATGCGCGCGAGCGGCCAGCGGCTGTGCCAGATGGTCCATGATGCCGCCTGCGGCATGGTACCGAGGATCGTCTCTAGACGGTGTTCGCAACCGGCTGGTGGATGGCCGCCGTCGATGCCAACTATGACTCTCAGTTGGACCAGATGATCATTGGCACCACCAACAAGTTAACCGTCCTCAGGAAGCTCGGGGACGACATCGCCGTACTCCTCCAGCCCGCGCGCCCGGGCTCCTCATTGCCTACCACCCTAATCGGACTCCATGGCCGGAACCTCTTTCAAGCACTGGTAGCCCTGCGACTACCCGCCGATGCCATGAAGAATGTCCACATGGAGGTCGCGCTCTCCGCGAGGCACCTTGCCCTGCAAGAATTCGACCTACACATCCACATGTACGAGCAAATCATGTACATAGGTATCTACAAGGCCATTGAGGACGCTATGACATTGGCATTCCTCAACCGGCTGGAAGCCTTGGATGCCTTTGCTGAGAAACACCTTGACCTCATCACAAAAGCCGCCGCTCCTTAGCCGCCGATCGGTGGCCCATCGCACTAAGTTGAGGAGAAGGAGGTCGTACGTTGATGGATGCAACTTTCTTCTTGCCTCCTGTAACCACCACTTCGATCGCATGCATCATCGTGGCATTAATTCTTATTGTGTTATTGCATTCTCGTTCCAGTCAATATCGACATGTGCGATCCCTTTTCTTAATTATATGCATCACTGTAACTAGTACTCCATCCATCAATTTATAAGGTGTGCTTACCTTTTCCATCAACTTCGTGCAATGCACGGGCATCTTGCTAGAAACACTAGAACATGTCGGACTGCATGTGACCAAACCGACGATGCGCCAACCTAGATACTACGTACCCTGCTTATCTGGAGGAAATAGCCCCGCCCTAGCATTTCCAATTGTTATTTCTATCTATAGATCGTGCCAAGGAGCAGAACCAAATGTTACAATTTATACATTTTTCTCTACTCCTACTCCTATAGAAGACTCAGTTGGTGATGGTAGTGTGTCTGCCATCCGTCGTTTCTGACCATTAGATCTGCATCTAACGGCTGTGAGGTAAGTTGTGGCATTTTTGCAACAATATCCCACTTCTCTGCTCCAATTTGCAGAAAACCCCTTATTATCTTGAAAGCAACCACATCCCTCCCTCACCTCATCAAAATAGCTTGAGAAATATATTTTGAGTGAAAAATAATATATTAGGAGTATATCAAAACAATAGTGATTTTTTTCAAGTTTGTGAACAAGTACTACTATTCTACTACTTTGGATCCGTCGCAACACACGGGCACATTGCCAGTAAAATAAAAAGGCATGTCGCGTTCGCATCGCACCCCCACACGCCCGGGAATCCGGCATGCCACATAGCTAGGGAAGGCTTGTTGCCTAGCATTTTCACTTTCATGTGGGACCGCCGTTGAGCAAACCGACTATTGGCAAACCGCACCCCGCCTGCCGCCGGGTTGGAAAACAGAAATGAGGGGAAGATCTAGTTGTAGTACGGAAGCCAAGAAATTTGGTATCTGATGGGGCACGTAGAGTGTTATATATTCATAACTAGCAAGATGCCCATGCATTGCATGGAAATTCAAGATGCATTTATGTGAGTAGTTTATGTTATGGGAGAAAAGGATGACCAAGAGAAGGCCTTATTTGCAAATGTGGAGAGGGGTGTGGGTACCTTTTTGCAAAATTGCCATAGTTTCCTTCTTATCCGTTAGATATAAATCGGATGGCCTATATTGTGGGATGGCAGGCACACCATCATCACCAACTCTATTTTTTATATACTAGTTTATCTTGTAAGAGAAAAGGATGAACGAGGGAAGACCTTATTTGCAAATGTGGAGAGGTGTGTGGGTACCTTTTTGCAAAGTTGCCATAGTTTCCTTCCTATCTGTCAGTTAAGAGTAGGGATTTGGTTACCAAATCTCATGCGTGCAATGCACGTGTACCTTACTAGTTGGTACTCGTAAGGCTAGTCATAGTGGGGAGTAACTTAGACTAGTAACATACATATGTTACTAGTCCATGTTACTACCTTCATAGTGGGAAGTGCCATAGGTGTAGTAACATGCATATCTTAATTTATTGCTTTGTAGACTCATTTTGTATTGGGAACCGCTATGTGATGGTAACATATTATGTTACTCTATTTGTCTCTCTCCTCTTTAATTACATGACACATCATATTCTTTGCTTATGTGGCATCTATGTTACTACTTAAGTTACTCCCACTATGACTAGCCTAAGAAACGAATTCCGGGTTTGGCACGAGCTCGTACTACGGGAGCACCACAAGGCCTGCCGCAGGAGTTACATTTACCTCCCGGGGCCCACGAGACCGAGCTTCAATGCCTTAGTGCACCGGCCTATGAGTCAATGACATGAGGACCTTAAATGCGGCTAGCCCACATGTCATTCTCATGGTGGTGGCGTGGTTCGCGACTCACTCGTTCGAGATGAACCGGCCGATGGTGGCCTGGCCGTGCCGAGGGTTCCACAGCTGGGCGTCGAGGTGTTATGAGGCGTAGATGGCCACACCGACGGGTACTACCTATAGTACAAAAGTACTCCAGCTGAGGATTGATGCCCGGGACGAAATGTGTCACAACCGCTGGATGAAAATTCGATGGTGCGGGAGTATGGATCGGAGCACAGGAGCGGAGCAGGCAAACCGCGTCCAATCGGGTGTGGATGTGGTAGAAAGTTGATGGTCGCCACAGTTTAGCTCGCCCGCATGTCATGCACACAAAGGCAGAGGAGCGGTGGGGTCGAGAGGGATGAGGCGCACGTCGGGCGACGTCGTGCCGTGGGTTGGAGCGGCGTCATAGGAATCGCATGTGGGTGTGGCAGTGGTAGAAACAAGAAACGTGATGGTCGACGTGGTTCAATTTCCATGGACAAGCTGTCATGTCTGCTGACACATGCATTGCATACCGCTCACTGCAAGGAGCAGTAGTAGAGAAAACTTGTTCCAAAGATACCATTTTTGGATAAAATACTTGAGATATCATTAGTTTTTATACATGGGATTACTCCTGCAAGGGTCAACCAGAACAAGTGTTTTGTAAAAAAATGCATCTTGATGTTCCCTGCAATGCACGGGCATCTTGCTAGTTATGGAAGAATCCCACACGGGCATCTTGCCGCAGGGTATGCCACCGACCCAAACTCAATTTTTTTTTGCGGACGCTTAGGTGCACCGGATGCCGTGCCATGCTACAAAATGTAAAAAAACAGCTCCAGTTTTTTTAAAACCTGTTATCTTTGAACCATCAAAATAGCCCAGGAATATATTTTGAGTGAAGCATGATTTACTTTTACTGATATATGTATATCAAAACTAGAGTGTTTATATTTCAAGCCCGTGAATAAGTATTATTCTACTACTTTGGATCCATTGCAACGCACGGGCCAGCACATTGGTAGTAGTCTTCTCTATCTCTATCTCTACTCTACTCTTATAAAAACATAGTTGTTGATGATGGTGTGCATGCCATCCTGCAGTATAGGCCATCCGATTTATATTTGAGGGATACGAAGGAAACTATGGCAATTTTGCGAAGAAACTACCCACACCCCTCTCCACATTTGCAAATAAGGCCTTCCCTCGTTCATCCTTTTCTCCCACAAGATAAACTACTCATATAAATGCATCTTGATGTTCCGTGCAATGCACGAGGATGTTTCCTTGTGGGTCTCTCTAGTGCGGCGTGGTCGTAGTTGCAAGTTGACGCCCCTTGAGATGCTGACGTTGAGGGGCACTCGGATTTTGTCCGATGAGCAGGTAAGATGAGTTTGATCACGTACTAAATGCATTCTAAAGACTACTTCCATATCCATTTCCTAATTCTCCCCATGCCCACTGTTTTACAGGTTAGGCTCGGTGCGAATGGAGATTGGCTTGCATATGTACGGTAGGGTACCAACATCAATTTGCACAACTTTTACAACGGTGACACCATTCCCGTAGAACCTTTGTCCAACATTGGGATCAGCCATGCAACGGGCCACCACCTGAACTGGTACGATGGAACCACAGTGATATTGAAGAAGATAGCACGAACCATGCACATGGCGGTCAAAGGTGAGCGATGTTGTGTGCAGCTGATTTGTTGTCGTACGAGTACAAAGACGTCGTGCTCCTTTCTAACCGCATCTTCATGGTGACAAACCAGGGGTTGTTTTGTATGGGACACATCCTACAGTATACTCCCTCTCTCCCAGTTTATTTGTTTTGAATTTTTTCATTTTATAAGTTTCAAATTCCAATTTAGAGCTCCCCATCACATGTTGAGATTACAATGTCCATTAAATCGTTGGTGCATGTATAGTAAAGAAACAAATCTCGAGTTTGGCACGAGTTCGTGCAGCGGTAGCACCACAAGGCCTGGCGCAGGAGTTACATTTACCTCTCGGGGCCCCCGGGATTGAGCTTCAGCGCCTTACTATACCCGCCTTTGAGTCAATAACATGTGGACTCGATAGGTGGCTGGTCCACATGTAATGCTCCCGAAGGAAGAGGGGCAGTGGGGCCGAGAGGGGTGAGCCGCAGGTCAGGGGATGTGTGGTGTCATGGGTTCGAGCGGCGTCATGGGAATCGCATGTGGCTGTGGTAGAAACTTGATGCTCGCCGCATTTCAGTTGGCCCACATGTCATGCAGACAAAGGCAGAGGGGCGGTGCGGACCAGAGGGGTGAGGCGCACGTCGGGGGACGTGGTGCCGTGGGTTGGAGCGGCATCGTGGGAATCGCGAGTGGAAGTGGATGAAACATGATGGTCGCTGTAGTTAAACTTCCATGGACAGGCTGTCATGTCTACGGACACATGCATTGCATACTGATCACTGGAAGGAGTTGTAGAGAAAGCTAGGCAGATAAATAGTTCCTTATAGTCAAGCGGACCCACGCTACTACTTGTTCCAAAGACATGCACACCATCGAAATAGTCCATCTATATCAATATACACAGAGAGGGAATATTTTTTTTACAAGAGAGGAAATAGTTCATCCATCCGTAATGCCCTGCTGCTGGTGCATCATCTTCTTCTTGTTGTTGTTCTCATTTTCTGTGAGATACGGCTTCGCAACAAGCTCTCTGGACCTTGTAGCTATCTCGAAACTCACATTGACATCGAGGGCAGCATATTTTATCCGCTCGTACGTCAAGGGATAATTCTCCCATCCAGACGACCTTAATGCCAGCGTCTCGTCACCCTTTTGAAGATGTGTTCCGAGTACAAAATTTGCTATGTCAAATAGGGATGGTGTCGGTTTATCACAATCTTCTACAGGAATTTTTATTTTGGTTTGTACGACAGTGATGCTTTTTAAATCAAGGTTGTACGGCTCCAACTTCTGTTTGTCCCCTACGATGGCTGCCCCACAGAAGTATATGTCCTCCCTAGAAAAGAAATCGTGAAGCTCACCTTGTATGGAGGGCGCGTGTATGATCTGGTACACCAAAACATCATCTTCAAGGCGCAACTGAAGGACGGTGGCGTGTTGGATCTTCCCAGTGGCACGCTCCGTGTACTCTGCGCCGAGACCGATGACCTTCATCTCCACCTTTTGGTGGGAGTTGGATACATTCTTGATCCACTTCCGAACAACCCTTGGGTCGTCGGTGACAGTGGCAACTATGCTCAATGAGCCTTCGACGAGGACATGTTGGACGCTAAAAACCCGCATCTCTATCTCTTTCGCCATTTGGAACCACTGACCGGAGGGGTATGGTTTGGAGAATTAGGATTAGATGGCTAGTCTTACTGAAGAAGATGATTATTTATAGGGGCTTCATAATTACTCCATGAGGATGTGAAGAGGTTAAAACAATGTGAATGCAGTGTGGTTTGGATGCAAATGAAGATGAATGAGTAGTGAAGAAGCCGAGAAAAATCAGTTCCTGATGGAGAAGTAAATGGGAGAAGTGTCCTCCAGGCAGTTGATTAGACGGCTAGGTAGACTAAACAAAAAGGCTACGTGGGTAGACTAAGGAGTGGGGCATGTTCCTGTACATGCCCATCCTTCTAGCGCTACATGTGCCACTAGCTAGTTTAGGTCACTCTTTCGAATCACTGTGGCGAGACATTTTATGATTCCTTTTTATTTCTGCACCCCTCCTGATAGGTGGGACCTATGCAAACGGATAAAAAATGTGTCGTAGCTGGTTCGGATGGATATTGGCGTGTGCGTGGGAGACACAACATTCTCTAGTGAAGGAATATGTGGTTATCCTCAAAAAAGAAAAGTCCTTCTTCGCACTTCCGCATGCATGAGAATTTGGTTCTGCTCGTAATATGGATGATACCTGGAGGATGAAGTGAACCTAGAGGCATGCTAGCACGGGAGTACTACTCATGTTCCTACTACTCCTACTAGTAGTAGTAGTACAACTTTGGTACACTTGATGGTCAAAATACTATTATTCATACAGTCCTCATAGTGAAGTGACAAGACCCTGCGCCCGAGGTGACACCAGTCCAGGCGGCGTGTCCGGGTTACCAAAGTCAGCCTCACCTTGTGCAATGTGCAGTCACTGTCACCGCCATTGTATAGCATGCCTCGCCTCGTCTCCCTCTCCCCTAGCACCACTCCATCTCCATATCCATCTCCGTCTCGCCGGAGATCCTGAGGCCACTCTTCATCATCTCACTGTGCCCCCGCGTACCCTTGCCTCGCTCGCCTCCCCCAGTACCACTATTCCCTCGCTAGCCGCTCCAGCACCGAGAGCCTTCCCCCTCATAAATCAAGCCCCCCCCCAAAACCCCACCTTCCAAACTTCACCATGGCCGAACGCGAACTGCGCAGTATCCATATGAGCCGCGATTAGAGCAATCTCCCTAGTGATGTCCTCGACCTCTATTGTTCGTGTATGGATATGTTGAGCGCCCTGCAGCTGGCTGCATGCTCGAGGGGCATGCACACGGCCATCGTCGAAGTGAGGCCTAAGCTTTTCAAGACACCCTGCTTGCTGCTATCTGGTCTTGCGAGATTTGCTCACCATGATACGGAGGCGTACATGATGCCCCTCGACTTCAATCTGACCTCCATTAGCAGAAACTTCTTTGCAGGTATGTAGTGGGTCGCCGTACATCATTTCCCTTGACTTTGATCAGATCACCATCGCCCGAAACTTCTTGCAGGTGTGTACTGGGTCTGCATGAACTCCCACTAGATGGCTGCCATCGGAGAAGACGGGAAAAGGTTGGTGCTCATGAACTTCCAGACCTCCCATGAGATTATCCTTCCTCTGTTGGATGATATAGAGTTTTACCGTCGCGGTCCAAGTCATCTAGATTACGTCATCAGTTGGACGCGCCTTGTTTTGCAGAAGATTGTAATCTGCCAAGTGCCCACATGACATGCGGATTACACAGACTTCAAGCTAATTGCCTTGTTCGACAAGGGACTCGCCTATCTTTCCGTCGGTGCCTTCATTAGCTGGAGACAGCTCAGCTCACAGTCGATCATCGTCAAAGCTGATACACACTTCTGTGATGCTATTGAACACAATGGCATCATCTACGCAATTGACAAAGAAGATGGCACCACGTATTGCTGGGACGGCGCGTGTAAGTTGTTTCCATCTGATGTTAATGATGACGCCATGACACTGTTTGAACTTTTTGTGATGATTGACATATCCCTGTTTGAGCAGAATTTGAGTAGAACTATGGCAATGTATTAGATACACCGTAAATCATCTATATTTGGAATGAGTTAGTTCATGCGATTGTGACCATGTCATTACAACCAATTTGTATCCCTGAATAATCAAATGGTTAGGAAGATATTGATATTCTCCTTATTTTATAGTAATCTATATACTACTAAATATGAGTGTGTATCAATGGCCATGTTAGTTTCCTCATTTTCATGATGTAGAAACATGCATCACACTGTTGGTTTCATCTAACCATACATTAGGGAAGTAAATGTGCATATGGATAACTCTATATTTGGAAATAGTGAAATCATGTAATGCTCACTGTCGTGGAATTGTCACGGCAGATGTCCTAGTGTGAGGACTTAGTCGTGAAGCCATCGCAACAGGGTTAGCTTAAAGGGGTTAAACAGGACAAAGGACACAAGGAGTTTCTACTGGTTTGGCCCCTTGCAGTGAAGGTAAAGGCCTAATCCAGTTTGAGGTGGTATTGCTTATGTCTCGATTACCACGGAGCGAATATGCTTAACCTTGCTTTAGATCTATTGTCTCTTGCCCTAAGTCGCCGCTGGGTCGTCCCTTTATATATATAGGTCGACGCCCAATGGCTTACAGAGTCCCGGTCGGCTCATAAACAACGTGTCCGGCTCGGTGACTTAACTGTACATGCCTTATAATACAAGTTACACATATACGGCGGTTTACACTTGTTTGGGCCTTAAGTTGCCTTTGGGCTTCAGGTCCTCGATGAGTCTATGTATTGGACTACCGTTTTAAACATCTTCATGGGCTTTGTCTTGATGAACCTCCAGGGGCCTAACCCGGCCCCTCCTGGGCAGGTTAACCCAATAGTTATATCCCTAACATTAGGCCCCAGGTTGATTTGTACTTGTTCATATCAATCTTCAACACTTAGAAAAAATTCCTTCCTTATTACTCTTGCGAAACCTTGTAACTCGCCATGACATCATCTTCTATGATCATGGTAACCCGCTGTGACATCACCTGTCATTAATATTGCACAAAACTCAAATAAATCTTCTATTTTAATGAATCTCCGAAGACCGTGGCATGTGCATCGTCATATCCATTTTTTGGCCTCCTCGATTCCCGCGCATGTCACTTATCCCTTTGCCTTATAAATAGGGCCAGGGGTCCCTTCACTTTCCCCCTCGCCTCTTCATCTTTGTCTTATACCTCACGACGCCCCAGCATTCGAGATTTGTCGCCGCCGTCAACCTTCGTCTCCGCTCCAACAACAGCCGCTGCATCAACCTGTTTGGATCAGATTCCATCAGCGCACCTCCGCTGTCAAACATCCCTACTACACTTTCCTTCTCTCCTTTCTCATAAATCCCATTAGGGTATCCCAAAGTTCACCAAAGTTCGTCCTCGTTCTTGGCTGTAGCACTCATTTTTTATTTGAACTTGGTATCTTTCCTACGCGGTAATATTCATAGCACTTATTTTAACTATCAGGGCATCCCCCTTTGAACGGAAAAAACTCGATCTGGATCTTATGAACTTCTCAAGCACTGTAATTTAGGTCTAGATATTTTGCATTATCTAACACGTCGAAGATCCAAAGTTATGATATCAATCTGTGAAATCTGTTTTCCATCACTTAGCAATTTTTCCTTTGTTAGATATGTTCTATCAATATCTGTATAGGCGGCCTAACTCAAAAATAGTAACCCGCCAGGTATCATTAGTCCCCTCTTAAACCGCCAATGGTTCCCTGTAATCTTGTAATGCCAATCTCCCGCTTAATACCTATGCTTGGTTCTTACTGTTATCCTTTTAACCATAAGCCGGCTTAACTATGTAATCTTGAACCGGCATAACCTTTCTTTCAGATCATTGAGAAAAATGGCTAAGACATACACGTCTTGCAATTGGGTCAAATCTCGGGTTACCAAAGAAGAATTGAACAACTTTGTCGCCACTAGTGCCTTAGCCAAGAAAGAGATCATCCAATGGAGAGCTCCTGGTGAAGAAATTCCTCCTCAACCAAAAGATGGAGAAGTAATTGTTTTTGCTGACCACTTGGGCAGAGGGTTCAGCCCCACTGGTTCAAAGTTTTTCCGTGATGTGCCTCATTTCTTGCAACTGCACCCTCAAGACATCGGACCCAACTCCGTGTCCAACATCTGTAACTTCCAAGTATTCCGTGAAGCTTATCTTCAAGAGGAGCCCACAATTGATTTATTCAGGGAGTTCTATTACTTAAACCGCCAAATAGAGTTTGTACACGGGTCGTGCCAAGAACTTGGTGGAGTCTCAATTCAAAAAAGGAAAGAACTCAACTTTCCCCATGCCAAGCTCCACAGTCACCCCAAAGACTGGAACCGGACTTGGTTCTATTGTCAAGACACATCTCCAGCCGGTGAGAATCCTCTGGCAGGTCACCGTGAACACTGACTTAGCAACGCACATCCACTCCCCCAACGACTCAATGCAAGGGAACAAGCCAAATATGCACCAGACTTTTCAAAGCTCAGAGCCTTTATGGCCAACGGCTTAACTGGCATCGACTTTTTCCGGTGCCGGATATCTTGGAGTATCTTGCCATTAAGTCGTCGCCCCGGCTTAATGTGCGAATACACTGGTGATGTAAAAGATCCTCAGCACCATTGCAACATTCAATAGTCTGATGCGGAGATCACTGGAGCCACTTAAAAAATGTTGAATGAACCTGTGAAGGAGTGCAGCAAAACCAGACTTAGTCCTTTCTGTACTTTCAACAAGCCGCCAGCTGTAAGAATTGCACCTCTTCTTCTTAACCAATATTTTGATGCCTACTTATGATCTTTTCAATCTTAACAGGCTGACGATCCATTTTGGAAGAGGAAAACATAGGATAAACCGGCAAAACCGGCCCGTGTCAAAACCAAAGCCATCAAGAAGTCTACCAAGAAGGCTACTGAATCCGCTGATGATAATGAGGATAATGAGTCAGAGGTAGAACTCGACTCTCTTGGCCGACAATGATTGTTATCAGGACGACACAGAGGCCAGCCGTGCGGGTGACGCAGAGGTAATTACTCTTTCTTCCGGCTCAGAACCTCTGCCAACAGAGAAAGCCCGACAAGCAAGCTGGAAAGTAAGCTTTTCTCACCCTCTAGCTCACTTGGATCCCAACTTTCTTTTGAAGAAACAACAACACGAAGCTCGCCGAGTCACCCGGCATAGTGGTGGGCAGATCACTTCTTCTGGCTTACCAAACACGCCGGTTCTCAAACGCCGCCCAGAGGTCCTTCAAATTTCTGATATATTTTATCCCAAGGCAGGTCATTTCCGACAACCTCTTAACCCGTCTGATTCAAACTATCAGGGGACTTCTCATTCTTCCTCTGGCGAGTCATCAGGGACACAAATCCCATCTTTCAAAACTGTACCTAGGTAAGGATGCTTCTTAACCATTCACACCTTATGCTTTGATAATTATACTGACCTCTTGACACTTCTTATTCTCATAGTCCAAGCCGAACCCAGCAAGAAAGCCAAGCTAACTAAGCCGGTCGAAGATCTTAATCTGTCTGAGCCGGAGAAACAACTAGAGTCTCCTCATCCTCATCCAACTGCAGAAGCCACCATTGACAACTCACCTCCGGAAGATCATGAAGCTTCCATGGACCATATGGATGTTGAGCCGACTATCTCTAAGCCACCAAGCCCAATCAAACCTTCCAAGGAGAAGACTGATGATGTCATTGTCACCGGCTTTGGGTTCACAGCTCCGAGTCAATCTACTGTCTTATCTAAGCACAGCGCTACGGAAGAAATTTCTGCTGAAGACAAAGGCAAGTGGAAAATAGACTTGGAGAGCTATACTCATTTCAGCGCTCAAGACCTCCATTGTGGTTATTTAAATCGTCTGTACACCAGCCATGACTTTGAAGCTGGCTTAGTGAACCCGATGAAGGAGCGCTGTGAGGTAAGCACTGCAATTCCTTGTTACATGAATATCCTTCCCCTTAGCCGCCAAGTTTATTGGACATGATTAGAATAACATGTGCTGTAAACTTCAATAGCTGCATAGATCAATTCCAATAGCCCCCAAGGGCCGGTTTACACTTGCAAGATAAAACTGGGACTTTATAATATCAGCGCCTCAACTTTGCATCTGTAGCCCCCAAGGGCCGGCTCAACAAATATGTTGAGCCGGGACTTTAACTCAGCAATAATTAACATTGTGTCTGTAGCCCCCAAGGGTCGGCTTAACAAATATGTTAAGTCGAGACTAATCATCTTCTAGAAATCCATAACCCCACTCAAAACCTTCGTAACCCGGATCACCATCATTTGTCCGGGTCAGTAAATAAAGCCATGTTTGAAGAGCAATATGCATTAGCCCCCAAGTGCCAAGCATAATACTTGTATTGTGCTTGGGACTTCACAATATTTGAAGAAGCAATAGACATTAGCCCCCAAGCACCAAGTATAATACTTGTATTATGCTTGGTACTTCAAATAAATTCATTGCCATCTCATTTACTGTTTACTTTTGTAGACTGAGCTTAGCAGTAAGGAATACCAAGTCGCCGACCTTCAATAGAACATCAAATCCCAACAGGCAAAAACCTCCAAAGCCAAGGATGAATTGACTAGTGCCTTAGCAGCGATGGAGAAATTGACGGAAAACTTCAAGGCTGAACAAGTGGGTTGGGATACAGAGAAGTCAGCCCTGCTGAAGAGAGCCGAGGATGCTGAGGCGTCCCTTAAGCCGGTATCTGCAGAGCTTGCCGGCTTAAAACAACAAATCAATGCCATGTCCACTGCCATTTTAGGTAAGATAGCTTCCTCTTAATCTTTGAACATATGTTATCTAATGTGCTCTCGGCTTACAAACTTCCTTAATGATACAGGATCCTGGGTTACCCATCTTGGCTCAGACATGCGGAAAAAAACTAAAAGTGGCTTACACTGACGGTGTCCTGGACTAGGGGGTACTCACCACGTCGTCTCCCGATCAGTTAGATTGGGCTGAGGAACCCCATGGCCGTATACTCATGGGCCAGTTCAGACAGCTGCCGCATACAAGGAAGATTCCACAAGACTTGGTGGTCAAGACAAAGACTCCTCCCCCACCGGCGTATTCGGCTAGGACTCTTGTTATCCTAGGCCTCTGGTGCATTATATAAACCAGGGCCAGGCTAGTCGATAGAGATAACATGCAATCATACCATAGGCTAGCTTCTAGGGTTTAGCCTCTCTGATCTCGTGGTAGATCAACTCTTGTACTACTCATATTATCAAGAATAATCAAGCAGGACGTAGGGTTTTACCTCCATAAAGAGGGCCCGAACCTGGGTAAAACATCGTTTCCCCTGCCTCCTGTTACCATCCGCCTTAGACGCATAGTTCGGGACCCCCTACCCGAGATCCGCCGGTTTTGACACCGACATTGATGTTTTCATTGAGAGTTCCGCTGTGTGATCGGCAAAAAGATCGATGGCTCGCCTGCAGATCAACTACGACTTCGGCATCTTCGTCACCAACTCGACTGGTCACCTTGGTTCGACCAAGAACTGTGCCCCGTGTTCGGATCACCATGTTCGGACGAGGGCCTTCATCAAACATCAACTCTGATCTCTATCAAGATCAGGGAGGAATCATCCATGGAGCTCGAGGGCTCAACGTCAACATTGCCCTTGGGCGGCCATGCTGTTTTTATGGACAGTGAACTTGTATTCGTCGTCACCGCCTGCTCGAGCGTCGGTTTGACGATTGCTTCAGTGGAATAGTGCGGAATTACATCTACAACAGCCATGCAAAATTTCGTCGAGTTCCCATGGAGGAATTTCTGAGAATCTACGATATACCGGAGCCCTGTCAAATCTGGACGGGAATCTGGACGAGTTTAGGGCGTGGTCTCCAGATCCCAGCTCGGAGGTCCTTTGGAAGATCCAACCGTTCATCTACTGTGAAATTCCCATATCTACCACCCCTCCAAATTTCTGCTCGGTCCGACGGTTCAAACTCCAGGAAACTTTCGATGAGTGGACCAATTTTCGGATCCATTTTCCGCGCGAATACGGATCCGACCCGATTTCATGTTTCTTCATGAACGTGATATTGGACAATCTTTTTAGAGGAATTCTCTTCTAGGGTATTGTGCGTTGTTTTTAAACACGTGCCCGTAAATTTTTAAGCCTCCCCTGAGGTCATCTTCATCATCATGCTGGTGTCAAACCAGTCCGGCAATATTGCTCCAAGGCTGTTGACCTGCTGAAAGTGCAACTATCCCTAGGTGGTTTTGGTAATTCATAACAACATATAGCTCATTGAGCTAATGCTATTCCAAGATGACTATTTCAGGAAAGCTCAATGATTGGCATGGCATGGATGTGAAAGTGGAACCCTCAAAATGCTAAGGACAAAGGATTGGCTCAAGCTCAAAAGCTCAAGACTCTTCATTTTATATTTTAGTGATCCAAGATCACATTGAGTCTTTAGAAAAAGCCAATACTATCAAGGAGGGATGAGGTGTTGCTTAATGAGCCTTTTGCTTCATGTACTTAGTGATATGCTCCAAAACCCTCAACTACTTTCCCATATCCACATATGACCTAAACCCAAAGCCAAACTTGGTCATACCGATTCTTTCTATCTGGCGCCACCGAGTTTCACTTGTCATAAGTCACTGCCAAACCCTAGCAATTCGGTTCTACCGATAGGGATCTCGGTCTCACCGAGATGGGATTGCAAACTCTCTGTTTCCCTTTCGTAACTTTTTGGTCTCACCGAAAGAGCGAATCGGTCCCACCGAGATTGCAATGTAAACTCTTTGTTTCCCTTTTGTAACTTTTCGGTCTCACCGAAAGAGCAAATCGGTCCCACCGAGTTTGCCTGACCAACTCTCTGGTTAGCTTATTACCAAACTCGGTCTCACCGAGTTTGTGTAATCGGTCTCACCGAGATTACGTTATGCCCAAACCCTAACCATATCGGTCCTACCGAGTTGCATGTCAGTCCCACCGAAAATCTCTAACGGTCACTAGGTTTACCTTTTCGGTCCGACCGAGTTTGTTGATTCGGTCCCACCGAGATTGGAAAACTGTGTGTAATGGTTGGATTTTGTGTGGAGGCTATATATATACCCCTCCACCTCCTCTTCATTCATGGAGAGAGCCATCAGAACACATACACAATTCCAAATCATATGTTCTGAGAGAGAACCACCTACTCATGTGTTGAGACCAAGATATTCCATTCCTACCATATGAATCTTGATCTCTAGCCTTCCCCAAGTTGCTTTCCACTCAAATCTTCTTTCCACAAAATCCAAATCCTATGAGAGAGAGTTGAGTGTTGGGGAGACTATCATTTGAAGCACAAGAGCAAGGAGTTCATTACCTACACACCATTTGTTACTTCTTGGAGAGTGGTGTCTCCTAGATTGGCTAGGTGTCACTTGGGAGCCTCCGACAAGATTGTGGAGTTGAACCATGGAGTTTGTAAGGGCAAGGAGATCGCCTACTTCATGAAGATCTACCGCTAGTGAGGCAAGTCCTTCGTGGGCGATGGCCATGGTGGGATAGACAAGGTTGCTTCTTCGTGGACCCTTTGTGGGTGGTTGCTTCTTCGTGGACCCTTCGTGGGTGGAGCCCTTCGTGGACTCGCGCAACCGTTACCCTTTGTGGGTGGAGCCCTCCATGGACTCGCGCAACCGTTACCCTTCATGGGTTGAAGTCTCCATCAACGTGGATGTAGGATAGCACCACCTATCCGAACCACGAGAAAAACATCCGTGTCTCCAATTGCGTTTGAATTCTCCAAACCCTTCCCTTTATATTCTTGCAAGTTGCATGCTTTACTTTCCGCTGCCAATATACTCTTTGCATGCTTGCTTGAATTGTGTGATGATTGCTTGACTTGTCCTACAATAGCTAAAATCTGCCAAGAACTAAAATTGGGAAAAGGTTAAGTTTTTATTTGGTCAAGTAGTCTAATCACCCCCCCCCCCTCTAGACATACTTTCGATCCTACAAGTGGTATCAGAGCTTTGGTCTCCATTTGCTTTGATCTCCATAGCTTTTGGTGGTCATAGCCTTGGTTTCACAACCTAGGAGAGTATGGCATCTAGCGAGGGAAATTATCACCGTAGAGGTCCTTACTTTGATGGTACTAATTTTGCTAGTTGAAAGCATAAAATGAAAATGCATATTCTTGGACATAACAACGCTGTTTGGGCTATTGTGTGTGTTGGTTTGCAAGGTGACTTCTTTGATGGGAAAGAATCAAACCGTGAAGCTACCGCGGATGAGTTGAAGATGTTGCAATACAATGCTCAAGCTTGTGATATTCTCTTCAACGGATTGTGCCCCGAAGAATTCAACAAAATCAGCCATCTTGAGAATGCAAAGGAAATTTGGGACACTTTGATTGATATGCACGAAGGTACCGACTCCGTCAAGGAATCCAAGTTGGATGTGCTTTAAAGTCAACTTGACAAGTTCAAAATGAAGGATGGTGAAGGTGTCGCTGAAATGTACTCTAGGCTTGCTCTCATCACAAATGAGATTGCCGGCTTAGGAAGCGAAGAGATGACCAATAGATTCATCATCAAGAAGATTCTAAGAGCCTTGGATGGAAAATATGATACCGTGTGCACATTGATCCAAATGATGCCCAATTACAAAGATCTCAAGCCAACGGAGGTGATTGGAAGAATTGTTTCTCATGAGATGTCACTTAAGGATAAAGAGGAACTTCACAACAAATCAAGTGGTGCCTACAAAGCCTCATGTGAAGCCCCTACATCATCAAGTGAGAAACAAGACTTCAATGAAGAATTGAGCTTAATGGTGAAGAACTTCAACAAGTTCTACAAGAGTAGAAGCAAAGATAGAAGCTTCAAGTCAAGGTCCTACAATGACAAAAGATCTTCTAGTCGAGAGCGAAACTGCTACAGTTGTGGAAGACCCGGACACTATTCCAATGAGTGTACGGCTCCCTACAAGAGAAGAGAAGATTCTCCAAAAAGAAGAAGCAAAGAATCACCACCAAGAGAGAGAAGGAGTAGAGATGATTGTTATGAACGAAGATACTCACGGAGAAGCAAGGATTCGGAAAGGAAGGAAAAATCATCAAGGAGCTACACAAAACGAAGACATCAAGCTCATGTTGGTGAATGGGTATCCGACTCCGACTCCGACAGCCACTCCGAGAGAAGTTATCACTCCGACTCCGAAGATACTCAAGATGAAGGTGTTGCCGGTCTAGCACTCGTTTCAACCAACTCCTACGACATATTTGACTCACCAAATGAAGGAATTGGAAGATGCTTCATGGCCAAAGGTCCTAAGGTAACACACCCCGAGTATGTTGATTTCAATAGTGATGAAGATGACTTGTTAGGTGATGATTTGCTTGTTGACAACTCTAGTGATGAATACTATGATGAAATGTCAATAAATCATGCTAATCAAGATAAAACGAATGACAATGATAAGGAGAAGATTGAGGCTCTAACTAAAGAACTAAACACTCTTAAGTTAGCTCATGAAACTATCTTCGAAGATCATCAAGAACTTTTAAGAGCTCATGAGAAATTATGCTTTGAAAAGCTCAATCTTGAGCAAGAGCATGAGTTCTTAAAAGCAATCAATGATGATCTTCGCAAGAAAAGTTCTTCTTACATTGCCAAGCGTTTACTCTTATCCACTTACATGCCTCAAGTCAAGCCTAGTAACAAGAACAAGAAAGATTCTTCCTCTAGCAGTAACAATGATCATGCTAAATCCAATATTGTTGCTTCTAGTAGTTCTCTTGATTGCACTAATGATTCTCTTAGCCAAGTTACACTTGAGCAAGAAACTAGCTTATTGAAGGGAATTATAGAGAAAGGAGTGTACAAAAGCCTTGCCGGGAGTAAGCAATTCGAGGAAATTGTGTGCAAGCAAGGAATGCACCGGAAGAATCAAGGTGTTGGTTTTGAACGAAAGTTCAATGCCAATGGAGTTGAGTGGGAAGAAGATCAATACCCCAAGACAAAGTTTGTTCCTCAACAAGAGAAGTATGATACTTCTTTCAAGGGGACACAAGCTCAAGATGATCTTCCACCACAAGACTACAAGCAAAAGGGCAAGGACAAGCTTCAAGAGGAAATTGATGCATTTGAAGAAGCTCCTAAGACCTTAGTCAAGTGGATTCCCAAGACTACTTCAAGTTCCACTTCATCAAGTACGACTACAACTCCAAGGATTCCCATCAAGATGGTGTGGATCCAAAAGAAGAAGAACTAGGGAGTTCTTGAGGGTGACTCCGCCAACATACTTCACTCTTATCATTTTGGCAAGAACAAGTGCAATCAACTTCCACATCTTGCACTAGTTCAAGGAGTCACAAACCCTCTTGTTGGTAAGACAAGGGACAAGATAACCTAAAAGTTTTCATGGACATCATCTTGTGTGTGCATCACTCTATGTCTATGGATATCCTTGTTTGTTCCTTGTGGGACTAACCCATGTAGGTATTGAAAGTGCAATTCACTCAAATGGATAGCTCCAAGTGATCTACATCAACATTGAGCATCCACATCTTCAACATCTACATGAAGTCATCATCGACAAAACCTGAGGTTAGTTCATCCCTCTAAGGGGGGATATCACATCTAGGGGGAGCTTTACTCTAAGACTTGAGCTAAAGCAACTCTAAAGATGTGAACACAACAATGCTTTATGTAAAAGTGGTAACCCCACTTGAGCTTAAACGATGAGTATGACCTATGATCAAGTGTTCTCACTTGACTGCTAAGTCAATATACTCATATATAGATGACCTTGTCATCGCAAATTGCTTGGTAGATGCTAGAATTGGTTGTGCATGCCTTGTCACATATTTCATTTGCCATCTTATTGTGTGAGCATGCTGGTTGCATATTTTACTCATTCGAGGACATCCACTTGTTGTTTTGATTGTTCAGTTTTATTTCCTTTTGCCAAGTGGATGGACAAGAATGCCTAAGAACCTCCTCTAGCTATCTATGCTTTTCTCGTCTCAAACTCTATTCATGCTACGTCACAAAATTTGATCAAGTCAGATTCGAACCACTCTGTGTGAGGAGCGCTCGGAGTCCCCGATTCGTCATAGACTTAAACTTCCAAAACCTCTTTATGATTCTCGGTCTGACCGATACCCTACTTTCGGTCCTACCAAGATCATTAAGTTGATCTATGTTTTCAATCTCGGTGCAACCGATTTGAACCATTCGGTCACACCGAGTTGCAACAACTATATACAGTTTTGCATCTCGGTGCCACCGAGTCGTTCCACTCGGTCACACCGACAGGGTCGGGCTATATATAGTCACGGGCAAAAATTTGGAAATTTCTCCGAACCCCTACGCCCGCGCGATAGCCTGCTCTGCCAACCTGGTCTCCGGATCGTCTCCTCGCTGCCAGCCGCCTCCAGTCGCTGGTCTCCATCGCTGTCAACGGAATTCAACCCCACCGTTGCCGCCGTAGCGAGTCTCCGCCGAACTAGGGTATGGACTCGATCACAGTGCTATTCCCCGTCCGATCCCTAGCACATTGTGTTCTTAATGATTCTTGCCATGATTGAAACACTCCTATCCAGTCAATGCATTCGTAGATTAGTTTTGATTTGAAAATTTTAGGGTTAGGTTTCCGCCGAAACCATCTCGGACCCACCGAGTTGAAAAACTCAGTCCCACCAATTTGGCTTATGCCATTGCACAAGTGAGACTCGGTCTGACCGAGAATTACTTAACGGTGTGACCGATTTTGGAACTTTGTGAAACCCTAGTAGTCTCGGTGCCACCGAACTGTGACTCGGTCCAACCGAGTTCACTAGTTTAGGGTCCAAAACTGCTTTGGTATCACCGAGTTTAAAAATCGGTAGATCCGAGATGATTTTAGTGGGAAACTAAAACTAAGTTTTTGGATCATTCTTTTGCAAAAATCTCTGCATTTTGTGATGCTCATCTATTCTACCTCATCTATAAACTATTCACAGGGTCAGCAGACAGCTTGTTCATCATGTCAGATCAGAGTGACAGCCAGAATGTGTCAGAACAGCAAGTGCACATGAGTGAGGGCACTAGTCCCTCCAGTTCTTCTGATGAAGGCAGCAGAAGTACCCCAAGCAATTTGCCAAAAGCTGCCACCAGACAGAGGAAGAAGAGAACTTCAGATTCTGAGGATGAAGATTATGTGGCAGAGGAAGAGGAAGCCATATCAAAGAGAGTTGAGCCAGCACAGGGCACAAAGCCAGGGTTAAAGATCAAAAGGCCAGCAGGCAGGCAGCCTATGTCAAAGTCCAGAGCTTCAACTGAGAAGCCCACTCCCTTAGAGCCAGTTGCTGCTGAAGGCAAGAAGAGGAAGGAAAGGGTGAAGAAAACCATAGCCAGAGTGCTTGGAAAGGCTTCCATCATGGAAGAAGAGGAAGAAGAAGAGGTTGTTGCACCAGCACCTAAGGCACCCAAGCTAATGGGTGATGCTATCAAATCAGGGGCTGCTGCATCCAAGCCCAAAGAAGCACCCAAAGCTGCCTCCAAGCCCAAGTCTGCACCAAAGAGAAATACAAGGAGCATCCCAGCTACTGAGAAGAACAAGGCCCCAGTGCCTGAAGCTGCAGAAGAAGAGGAAGAGAATGTTCTGAGAAAGCTCAAGCCCAAGATCCCAGACCACAACGATGCTCATCCTGTGACTGAGGATATGAAACTCAGGAGAGATTCAGGGCTCAGGAAGTGGAGAGAAGCAGACCTGTATGCTTCAAGGAGGAGGACTGCTGTTGACTACAGCTTTCACACCAAGGAACAGCAGGACTTCTATGAGACAGTGCTACTTGATAAGAAGCCCATAGTTTGTGACATGAGATGGGTTGATTGGGAGTACATCAAGCACAATGAAGAACACTACCCTGGAGTGTATGACAGCTTCAATGCTTGTGGAGTAGCAGACTTTGTTGGGCAGAAGATCACAAAGTGGAATGAGGAGCTTATCATGCAGTTCTACTCCACAGCACATTTTTATCCAGATGGTAGGATAACATGGATGTCTGAAGGTACGAGGTACCAATCTACAGTTGCTGAATGGGCTCAGCTGATTAATGCGCCAGAAGAGCAAGCAGATGACTTGGACATTTATGCCAAGAAGAAGATGGATCATAACTCAATGTCAAACATGTACAAGGAGATCCCAAACGAGGCACTTGATACTTTCAAGTTTGGGTCTGTGCATTATCTTCTGTCAGGGCTGCCAACCATCAATTGGATACTGAGGCACACCTTGTTGCCCAAGTCAAGTGATCACAAGATGATCAGAGGCCATGCGATCAATTTGCTTCATATATTTGATGTGCCACAAAAGTTCAAGGTGATGAGCCTCATGGTAGAGACCATTAAGAGGACAGCAGCTGATCAGAAGAGGAGCTGTGGATATGCCCCTCAAATTCAGGAGCTCATTAACTCCAAGATGGGCACGGGCATATACTTATTGGACAAGGAACACCTGCCCATCCGTCCAGATTTTGAAGATAATCAAGTTGTTATAACTGAGAATGAACCATCGTCTGCACAAGCACAAGCAAAGAAGGAGAAGGCAAGGAAGGAGAAAGCTGCCAAGATGCCTACTCAAGAGGAGGCATCTGAATATTTCCTGAAAACCAAACAAGAGCAGCTTGGTTACTTGATTGCATCCACCCTGCGGATTGAGCAAGGACTAGCCACCCTAACTCAGAACCAGGCAAGCTTAGAGAGGATCATGGAACAAAAGTTCTATGACTTGGATGTCAAGGTGACAGAGATTCAGACTGCAGTGGAGCAGCTCCAAGATGACATGCAGGAGAGGAGAGGCAGGACTACAACTGATGCCTTTGCCAGAGTGCCACGAGGTCCGAGGTCATCTGCAGTTCTAGTTGCTGACCCCAGAGCCACCACGTCTGCACCAGCTACAGCCTTAGTTCCACCAGCTCCAGCATCTACTTCAGCCTCAACTCCAACCACGTCTACAGAAGGCTTCGTCCTTGGAGTGCTCCGGACTCCACCACCACCTGAAGATCAAGCCTGAGAGTCGATCTAGCACTATGCATTTTCTAGGAACTTTTTGGTAACTTGTTGCCAAAGGGGGAGAAAATGTATAGATCATAGGCTTCGAGAGAGAGTGTGTTGCTTTTATTCTCTCTTGCTTTATTTGGTGGTTTTTTCGAACTTTGTTTGCTTTTGAGTGGTTGAGATACTATGCTTGTGAGACATTGATGATCATGTGTTTGATCATAAGCTACACTTAATGTTTGCTTAATGCTATTATCTTATCTATCTTATGTGATCATTCACTTTTCTTGGTGATGAGTGCATGTATTTCATTCTTATCATTTTAAGCGCTCGACCAAGATGTATGTGACATGGAAGAGTAACCCATGACTCTAACTCTTTGTGTATTTGCAGTCCAAAGCAAATTTTAAATATGCACAAATTTAGGGGGAGCTCTTACTTGTCATATACTTCTCAAAGCGACGATATATTTCATGCTTATTATCTTTTGTCGAAGCTTTGATCTATATGTTGTCATCAATTACCAAAAAGGGGGAGATTGAAAGTGCAACTATCCCTAGGTGGTTTTGGTAATTCATAACAACATATAGCTCATTGAGCTAATGCTATTCCAAGATGATTATTTCAGGAAAGCTCAATGATTGGCATGGCATGGATGGTGAAAGTGGAACCCTCAAAATGCTAAGGACAAAGGAGTGGCTCAAGCTCAAAATCTCAAGACTCTTCATTTTATATTTTAGTGATCCAAGATCACATTGAGTCTTTAGGAAAAGCCAATACTATCAAGGAGGGATGAGGTGTTGCTTAATGAGCCTCTTGCTTCATGTGCTTAGTGATATGCTCCAAAACCCTCAACTACTTTCCCATATCCACATATGACCTAAACCCTAAGCCAAACTCGGTCATACCGATTCTTTCTATCCTGCGCCATTGAGTTTCACTTGTCATAAGCCACTGCGAAACCCTAGCAATTCGGTTCTACCGATAGGGATCTCGGTCTCACCGAGATGGGATTGCAAACTCTCTGTTTCCCTTTCGTAACTTTTCGGTCTCACCGAAAGAGCGAATCGGTCCCACCGAGATTGCAATGTAAATTCAGTGTTTCCTTTTTGTAACTTTTCGGTCTCACCGAAAGAGCAAATCGGTCCCACCGAGTTTGCCTGACCAACTCTTTGGTTAGCTAATTACCAAATTCGGTCTCACCGAGTTTGTGTAATCGGTCTCACCGAGATTACGTTATGCCCAAACCCTAACCATATCGGTCCTACCGAGTTGCATGTCAGTCCCACCGAAAATCTCTAACGGTCACTAGGTTTACCTTTTCGGTCCGACCGAGTTTGTTGATTCAGTCCCACCGAGATTGGAAAACTGTGTGTAACGGTTGGATTTTGTGTGGAGGCTATATATACCCCTCCACCTCCTCTTCATTCGTGGAGAGAGCCATCAGAACACATACACAATTCCAACTCATATGTTCTGAGAGAGACCCACCTACTCATGTGTTGAGACCAAGATATTCCATTCCTACCATATGAATCTTGATCTCTAGCCTTCCCCAAGTTGCTTTCCACTCAAATCTTCTTTCCACAAAATCCAAATCCTATGAGAGAGAGTTGAGTGTTGGGGAGACTATCATTTGAAGCACAAGAGCAAGGAGTTCATTACCTACACACCATTTGTTACTTCTTGGAGAGTGGTGTCTCCTAGATTGGCTAGGTGTCACTTGGGAGCCTCCGACAAGATTGTGGAGTTTAACCAAGGAGTTTGTAAGGGCAAGGAGATCGCCTACTTCGTGAAGATCTACCGCTAGTGAGGCAAGTCCTTCGTGGCGCGATGGCCATGGTGGGATAGACAAGGTTGCTTCTTCGTGGACCCTTTGTGGGTGGTTGCTTCTTCGTGGACCCTTCGTGGGTGGAGCCCTCCATGGGCTCGCGCAACTGTTACCCTTTGTGGGTGGAGCCCTCCGTGGACTCGCGCAACCGTTACCCTTCATGGGTTGAAGTCTCCATCAACGTGGATGTAGGATAGCACCACCTATCCGAACCACGGGAAAAACATCCGTGTCTCCAATTGCATTTGAATTCTCCAAACCCTTCCCTTTACATTCTTGCAAGTTGCATGCTTTACTTTCCGCTACCAATATACTCTTTGCATGCTTGCTTGAATTGTGTGATGATTGCTTGACTTGTCCTACAATAGCTAAAATCTGCCAAGAACTTAAATTGGGAAAAGGTTAAGTTTTTATTTGGTCAAGTAGTCTAATCACCCACCCCCTAGACGTACTTTCGATCCTACAGTCGTCTTGCAACTGATACAATGAAGTAGTCTCGCCTGTGGATGACTCACCATCAGAATAGATGGCTGTCTCACCGCCAGACACGGATCCTTCCTCAAATTCCGCCCCATGGATGAATCCAACGAAGGCGTGCTTCACGGCGGGTTGAACCCGAGCGGGTCGTGCACGTTGAGCCATCTCGATGATGTCGGTGCAGATGTTCGGCTCAGGGCCCGGTTCACCGATCTTGCCGATGAAGACATGGATTCTGCCGAAGGGGACCCGGTACACGTACTCGATCGAGCCGGCCTCGGGGCCCCAGCCTGCGTCATCATGTCGAGCTTGCCGTGATGACTCTTGGTCATCCGACCCACAACGTATCCCTTGATCCCTTAGAAGTTGCCCTATAAGAACTCGAAACCACCGTGCGTTGGCCCCACGGTGGGTGTCGACTGTCGTGGAATTGTCACGGCAGATGTCCTAGTGTGAGGACTTGGTCGTGGAGCCATCGCAACAGGGTTAGCTTAAAGGGGTTAAATGGGACAAAGGACACAAGGAGTTTATACTGGTTTGGCCCCTTGCGGTGAAGGTAAAGGACTAATCCAGTTTGAGGTGGTATTGATTATGTTTCGATTACCAGGGAGCAAATATGCTTAACCTAGATTTCGATCTGTTGTCTCTTGCCCTAAGTCGTTGTCGGGTCGTCCCTTTATATACACAGGTTGACGCCCAGCGCCTTATAGAGTCCCAACCGTCTCATAAACAACGTGTCCGGCTCGGTGACTTAACTGTACATGCCTTATAATACAAGTTACACATATATGGCGGTTTACACTTATTTGGGCCTTAAGTCACCTTCGGACTTCAGGTCCTCGATGAGTCTACATATTGGACTACCGTTTTAAGCATCTTCATGGGCTTTGTCTTGATGAACCTCCAGGGGCTTAACTCGGCCCCTCCTGGGCGGGTTAACCCAATAGTTATATCCCCAACACTTACCATGTGTACATACCTATGTTCGCCCTTCAATAATCAATGGCTAGAATAATATGCTCACAAAAATTTTGCCCATGAAACATGTGTATATAACATTGCATGGTTTGTTAGTTTCCTTGAAGAATTTGTTTGTGAGGATTGAACATGATTACATAACATGCATGATATGGTAGTTTGCTCTGAAGAATCGATTGTGAGATAACATGAGTATAACCATGCATGGCACTTCTATATTTTCGAACCCAATATACATTTCCCTGTATTTTCCTCCCAGTTCCAACAGGGACATATCAATGTTGTTTCTTGCATTATCCTACCCATACTCTGAACAATGCTGATCTTACATTAACAATGCATGTCCTTTTTGATATAATACAATGTCCCTACACCTACCACCCTTTGTAATCACACCACCTTTGCCAAAAACAGTGAAGCACAACTGGTTCCTCGCTCGATCAGATGGCGGCAAAAGACTGATGATCATTCGGACACATGAGCCAGAAAAGTTATATTGCAAAAAAACCACTTTATGCAAGCACCATGAAATATGTGAGTATCCGAACAGTGGTTGTTACGTCTATGAGCAGGATACCAGCTTGTTGGGGCCTTCAGGATTTTTGAGTTGGAGGCGGGTAAATAGCCTTGGTTCACACTCTCTGTTTTTCGGACTCAATTATCCGATTAACCAGGAGATCACTGTTGGCAAGGACCTTGATGGCAGAGAGGCTCTGTTTCCTATGGAAAACCGTGTCTACACGGCGAGCCCTATGAGTTCGGGAGCAAACTCCCCTGATTGTCAATGATATAGCCTGTAGCCAAAAGAAGGTGAGAATGAGAAAGGCATCTGGATGAACTTTGATCCTTGGATGTGTCGAGTCCGACAGGTAGTGATGTGGTTCAAACCTTCAGGTTGATAGGTAATTGGGCTGTTCCGTCGAAAGGGTGGAGTACTAGTGTCTCCGGATCACTGCGGCTGAACCGGGGCTGCAAATTATGATGGTGTTGGATCATCCCTCTTCGAATGACTTGTTGTCTTTGCTGCTTGTTCTAGATGGGTAGTTTTCTCTTTTGTTATGCATATTCCTTGTCATTTGATCATCCTCGTCTATGTCACTCTTACTATGTAATAGTTGCCTCTATTTAGAATGTCATTCTCATCTGGATCATGAGAGTCTGAGCGCTGCAGATGGGTGCGTTTTGGTGGTGTGGCAAGACTTCTTATGAACTATCATGTCTTGTTGTTTATGTCAATAGTAGTCACTAGTTAGTGTTTGAATGTTGTATATATCATTGTTTCGAACTGTTTATTATCTCGAACTGCTGGTGGGTTAAATGAGGGCATCACCATTCTCCAGTGTTCAGAGTATATCTCCTTTTTTCAAGTTATAATGTGAGCCCAATGTGTTTTCGATGATGTACACTTGTTTGGGCCAGTGAAGGTGTCGTTGAATATGGGCAGAGTAGTAATGCAATGCCAAATAGGTCAATTATGACTCTCAATTCGGGCTCTCAAAAGATCCTAAAAAAGGCCGGGCTCTCAAAAAAAGAAAGAATAGGGACTCTTAGGCCGATATGTGGGCGCCACCGGTGTTTTCGTGCGCTTGCGCGCCGAGAGCATATTGGCGCGTGCTCGAAATTCATGCTACCTTTTCATCCCCAATCTCCCACCCCTCCCCCACCTCTGGAATCTCAATTCCTACTCCAGTTCCCCCAAATCCCCCTCCTGTACTCCCTATACTCAAGCGCACTATCATGTCGCCGGTCAATGCGGATCTCCGACCCGAAGATCCTGAGGTCTGTCCTGCCTTCGGGCGCTGCGTGCTGTCGCTCAACAGTGGCATGGCGGCGCTTGACGACCAGTTTGTTGGCAAAGTGATGATGGTAAACATCAACGGCGACCGACCTCCCATCTCACCGGATGACCTTGTCAAAGCTCTTGGCATTACGCATGGCATCCAAATAAGTGACTTGCTTGTCGAAGTCTATCTGCTACCGGCTGATTTCTTTGTCAGGTTCCGGACAACTTTCGACTTCAGTCGTGTGTTTGAATCTTCCCGACGTTTGTTCTGTGATGGCGCGCTTGTGAGCTTTGATCGGTGGCACCCAGGATGGGGCTCGGTGCCCTCTGAGCTTGAGTTTTTAACAATTCTTACCTTCCATGGCATGCCTCGACATGCTTGGAATAGCGAGTCCATGATTGAGCTTATCAACAACCTTGGAGGCGAGCTTGTAAGTATGTTTGTTCCTCCAGACAGCTAGGCTCTGACGGTTATGGCATGGATGAAGAAGCCATCCACCATATCGAAGGTGATTGGTGTTGAGATACCAATGTAGGAACCGGGGTTGTACTATTCGTCGCCACCAAGGCCGTCGTGGACCATGTTAGGGATGTACCTGTATCGAGTGTTCATGCATGTCGAAGAAGTGGTCAATCCATCAATCGAAGTCCTGCCGCCGCTGCTGGTGCCCGGGTCCATCGATGACGTCCATTACAAGAGTCAACGTCAGACTTTCCCCGTGTTGCTCAGAATGATAGATGGCACTGGGCCTACTCCATCGCACGACGGAGGCCACTGCTTCTTTGGGAGAAGAGGCAGGGCTGGCTGCCTGGATGTGCTCTAATTTGAGGTAACAACTGAATCTTGTCAGATACTATACTAGTTAAATCCAAGCTATGGGTGTGAAGCACTAATGTGCCAGTACATTTGATTGTGACATGTTCTATTTTTTTACCTGAACTTTTTTTAGAAAGGGTTGTACGTCAACTTAATGTTCTAGCAGAACTTATATATTGTGTTGTCTATCTGTTGCACAACAATCAAGTTATTTCCCCGTCATTGATAAAGACGATGAACCGTTATGTATGAGTTCGTTGGTTTCAACATAGCCCTACCCGTAGCGATCCGTGCCGCCTACGTGAAATTTTTGTATGCAAGTTCAGTGTGCTATGATGTTCTATATGATTGTGTCAACTATATAAGTTTTTACTGAGCATCATCAATGCATATGGTTGAAAGATGTATTTACGAGCATCGATCGATGGGTTTCTCGCTCTCTCTCTCTATCTCTCTCTCACACACACATGCGCGAGCACACACACACACACGCGTGCACACATGCACAAGTGGGACCCGTTGAATTATTTCTTCGCTCGTGACAGCTTTTAATTAGGTTCCACTGTACTCTTACTTTTTTCTTAAGTTATTAATTGAGTTCAGTGATTTCAAAAAATTGTACAAAAGCCTTGTTTGGGCCTTTCCGGCGTCGTTGAATGTGGGCTAAGTAGCCATGTAAGGTTGTACTGTACTACACAGGCCTTTTTTCAACATCAGCAATGCGACTGGGCCGACAGTTGTACACAATTTGGGTCAACTTTTTCTTCCCCGCCCCGCTGGGCTGCAAATCTTTCCTAGGAGGGATACATTAGGCTTAACAAAAAATGGGCTTTAAGAAATAATAAATGGGATGTAATTATAAAAACTGGGCAGTAACTATAAAAAATGCACCAAACACGTAATTAGTTTATAAAATATTACTTTTGGATTTTGAAAATTTTAATTTCATTAATTGTTGCGCGCGCAATATTTCGTTGGATTTTTACGTAATAAAATTTATATTAAAATTATATTTAATCTGACTAGAAATTTTGGGATAAAAATATTTCAGATCCTATCAAAATGTGAGAAATTTTATTGAATTCTGTTTTGAACGGTTGGTTTAAAATTATTAATTGTTGTCCTAGCTAGAAAATGGGTTGTACTTTTAACAAACTGTAAATGGGCTATAGTAAATTCCATTAGAATTCAAAAATGGGTTGTACATTCTTACAAATCGCAAATGGGCTATAAGTTCTCTGCCACACACTTGTGGGCCTACTAAGTTGACGCGTCCCCTAAAAAAAGTAAGTTGACGCGTATGCAAGGCTCTGTCAACTTATAGTCAACACACGGTTCTAGCAGTAGTGGCCATTGGATGTCCATCCAACGGATGTCGTGCTTCTTCTTCAATCTTGGATATTCTAGCTTCGGCAGCCCAAAAATGATTCCTCCCCCTGACATCTGGGGCACATCGTTCCGGAGGCTGATCTGTGGGCCTATTAAGTTGACGCGTACCAAGGGCTTTGTCAACTTAGTCAATATAAACAATTCTAACTGCAGAGACCGTACGATGTCCATCCAACGGCTGTAGTCCTTCAACCTCTGGTCTTCTTGCTCCAGCCGCCCAAACTAGCGCCGGTGGGACTGCCTGCTCCCGCCTCCTGTGGCCGGCTGTGCTGCCGCACAAACCGCACCGCCCCACCCTACTCCATTGCTGGCCAAGCCATTCCTCTAATCATCCACACCTCCTGTTATTTTCCGGCGATGGTAGTCGGACCAGTAAACCCTCATACTCCCCACCGCGTGGCCTTCCACTGCTACGTCTTCCCTGGCTCTGTGTCGTTCCCTTCCTAGGCCTCGCCGCCGTCCACCGCCCTGGTGCTCTTGGTGCGGCGTGGTCAAGGTGGTCAAGGAACGACATCCATCGGACATGGACTGTACGTGGAGAGGCTGACAGCTGGGTCCACAGCCGCACACAAGGAAATGCCTCCTTATTACACGCAAAACAATGATTCCTCCACCTGATAGCAGGGGCCCACTGGACGGGCCACCATATTTCGCAAAAAAAACGTTCCCCTCCTCTAACTGCTGGGACCCACCAGCTACATCTTCGCACGCAAGGAAGTGCATCCATATTACGGGGGAAAATGATTCGCCCCCTAACTGTTGGGACCCACCAGCTACATCTTCGCACACAAGGAAGTGCCTGACAATCAGGACCCACCTGGTCGAAGCGTACGTAGCGTTGTCATTCTGGTGGCGAACGTGTACGTACATACTGGTCGATCGGTCTGTCTGCAGGCTGCAGCGATGAAGCGTGGCCGTGTAAGGAAGGGCACATGTCGTAGTAGAGGCACGCATGTAGCATGTACACGTACATACAGCGGCTAGGGTGCAAGAAAGTAAATACGGCCACATACGTACATATGGACGGGGTCTCGAATGCCTACTCGCGCATACGTACGGCTAGGTCGGAACGGAGAAACTACGTCGTCGTCGTGTTCATGGGGAGTCAACGGAATGCGTCGTGTTCATCGGGAGGCAACGGAACACGTCGTGTTCATCGGGAGGCAATGGAACACGTGTTGTTCATCGGGAGCCAACTGACTTGGATGGAACAGCCGATGGACACGAGGCCTGGCGTACCGCAGAACGGAGGAAACGGCCTTGTGTTTGACCGACCATGGTTGAAACGGGATCATGTTTATCGAGAGGTGTCTGGCGTACCGCAAAACGGAGGAAACAGACTTCTCTTCGACCTCCTATGGTCGAAACAGGGTCCTGTTGATCGGGAGGGGTGTGGCATACCGCAAAATGGAGGAAACGGACTTGTGTTGGAGCGCTATGGTCGAAACTGGGGTCCTGTTCATCAGGAGGGGTGTGGCATACCGCAAAACAGGACTCCACGGGATAATGTTCATCTCCACCGTCGACATCCTCCAGCCTCCATGGGCTACTGTTCATCCACCTCGACCTCCTCCAGCCTCCACCTGCAACTGTTCATCCACGGGCTCCTATTCATCTAGCCTCCACCGCGCGCTCCTCCACCGGCTACTGTTCAACCAGCCCTCTCCATGGGGTCCTGTTCAACCACCCCTCCATGGGCTACTGTTCATCCAGCCCTCCACCGGCTACTGTTCAACCAGTCCTCCACGGGGTCCTATTAATCCAACCTTCCACGGGGTCCTGTTCATCCACCAGCTCGATCGATCCAGGTCCTATTCATCCAGC
>NC_041380.1:308116949-308181876 GCF_002162155.2 Triticum dicoccoides | reverse complement strand
CGGGAACTGTTCATCCACCCCCCCAACAACGCTCACTATTCATCCAGAGGCATCATCAATCGGCTTCAGTTAGTAGCAGTAGTGAAGGAATCACTCGGGTTTAGTTAACAGCAAGGGATCGATCGATCGCTCGGGTTCAGTAACGCGTAGCCTGCAGTGCAATCGCTCGGGTTCAATTAGAGCCCAACGCCTCGCTCGGGTTTAGTTAGAGTGCAACGCCTTGCACACACGCGCGTACGTATGAGAGAAACGCGCATCGCTCGGCCCCCGACCACCCATCGTAACCGGGAACTCCCTCAATATTTTCCTCGCCCTCGCTTCTACCATGGTTTTTTCCGTCATGGACGGCCCAAAGAATGTCATGCAGCTGCGTCTCCGGCCCACCCAGGACGAAAAGCCTATTTTCTGTCATGATTTTTATCATAGAAGTAGGACCCCACCACATCTATGATGATACCGGGTTTTGTCACAATTATCGTCAAAGAAGTGTCATAAGCATGACAGGAAAAAAATTCGTTCGGCCCAAAATGTCATGGATGTGTCTTTTTTTGTAGTGTGACTAAGACTCCGTTCTCCGGAATAATGGAGCGAGCAACAGACTTAATGGAAATAATACATACTGATGTATGCGGTCCAATGAGTGTTGATGCTCGTGGTGGGTATCGTTATTTTCTGACCTTCACAGATGATTTGAGCAGATATGGGTATATCTACTTGATGAAACATAAGTCTGAAACATTTGAAAAGTTCAAAGAATTTTAGAGTGAAGTGGAAAATCATCGTGACAAGAAAATTAAGTTTCTATGATCTGATCGTGGAGGTGAATATTTAAGTTATGAATTTGGTCTTCATTTAAAACAATGCGGAATAGTTTCGCAACTCACGCCAGCTGGAACACCACATCGTAATGGTGTGTCCGAACATCGTAACCGCACTTTATTATATATGGTGCTATCTATGATGTCTCTTACTGATTTACCGCTATCGTTTTGGGGTTATGCTATAGAGACGGCTGCATTCACGTTAAATAGGGCACCATCGAAATCCGTTGAGACGACACCATATGAACTATGGTTTCTCATGAAACCCAAGTTGTCGCTTCTTAAAGTTTGGGGCTGCGATGCTTATGTGAAAAAGCTTCAACCTGATAAGCTCGAACCCAAATCGGAGAAATGTGTCTTCATACGATACCTAAAGGAAACTGTTGGGTACACCTTCTATCAAGATCTGAAGGCAAGATATTTGTTGCTAAGAATGGATCCTTTCTAGAAAAGGAGTTTCTCTCTAAAGAAGTGAGTGGGAGGAAAGTAGAACTTGATGAGGTAACTGTACCTTCTCCCTTATTGGAAGTAGTCATCAAAGAAATCAGTTCTAGTGATTCGTACACCAATTAGTGAGGAAGCTAATGATAATGATCATGAATAAGCTCGAACCCAAATCGGAGAAATGTGTCTTCATAGGATACCTAAAGGAAACTGTTGGGTACACCTTCTATCACAGATCCGAAGGCAAGATATTTGTTGCTAAGAATGGATCCTTTCTAGAAAAGGAGTTTCTCTCGAAAGAAGTGAGTGGGAGGAAAGTAGAACTTGATGAGGTAACTGTACCTTCTCCCTTATTGGAAGTAGTCATCACAGAAATCAGTTCTAGTGATTCGTACACCAATTATTGAGGAAGCTAATGATAATGATCATGAAACTTTTGATCATGTTACCACCGAACCTCATACGTCAACCAGAGCAAGATCCGCACCAGAGTGGTACGGTAATCCTGTTCTGGAGGTCATGTTACTTGACCATAACGAACCTACGAACTATGAGGAAGCTATGATGAGCCCAGATTCGACAAAATGGCTTGAGGCCATGAAATCTGAGATGGGATCCATGTATGAGAACAAAGTATGGACTTTGGTTGACTTGCCCGATGATCGGCAAGCCATAGAGAATAAATGGATCTTCAAGAAGAAGACTAGCGTTGACGGTAATGTTACTGCCTACAAAATCAACTTGTTGCGAAAGGTTTTCGACAAGTTCAAGGAGTTGACTACGATGAGACCTTCTCACCCGTAGCGATGCTTAAGTCCGTCTGAATCATGTTAGCAATTGCCGCATTTTATGATTATGAAATTTGGCAAATGGATGTCAAAAATGCATTCCTTAATGGATATCTTAAAGAAGAGTTGTAAATGATGCAACTAGAAGGTTTTGTCGACCCAAAAGGTGCTAACAAAGTGTGCAAGCTCCAGCGATCCATTTATGGACTGGTGCAAGCCTCTTGGAGTTGGAATATACACTTTGATAGTGTGATCGAAGCATATGGTTTATACAGACTTTTGGAGAAGCCTGTATTTACAAGAAAGTGAGTGGGAGCTCCGTAGCATTTCTGATATTATATGTGGATTATTGATCAGAAATGATACTGAATTTCTGAATAGCATAAAAGGATACTTGAATAAGAATTTTTCAATGAAAGACCTCGGTAAAGTTGCTTATATATTGGGCATCAAGATCTATAGAAATAGATCAAGACGCTTAATTGTACTTTCACAAAGCACATACTTGATAAAGTTTTGAAGAAGTTCAAAATGTATCAAGCAAAGAAAGGGTTCTTGCCTGTGTTACAAGGTGTGAAATTGAGTCAGACTCAATGCTCGACCACTTCAGAAGATAAAGAGAAAATGAAAGTCATTCCCTATGCCTCAGCCATAGGTTCTATCATGTATGCAATGTTGTGTACCAGACCTGATGTGTGCCTTGCTATCAGTTTAGCAGGGAGGTACCAAAGTAATCCAGGAGTGGATCACTAGACAACTATCAAGAACATTCTGAAATACCTCGTCGATGCAAGCTTTGACACTCATCCGGATGACTCTAAGTGACAAATCGGATACATATTTTTATTGAATGGTGGAGCTGTCAGTTGGTGCAGTTCTAAGTAGAGCGTCGTGGTGGGATCTATGTGTGAAGCGGAATACATAGCTGCTTCGGAAGCAGCAAATGAAGGAGTTCATATCCAATCTAGGTGTAATACCTAGTGCATCGGGTCCAATGAAAATCTTTTGGGACAATACTGGTGCAATTGCCTTGGCAAAGGAATCCAGATTTCACAAGAGAACCAAGCACATCAAGAGACACTTCAATTCCATCTGCGATCAAGTCAAGGAGGGAGACATAGAGATTTGCAAGATACATACGGATCTGAATGTTGCAGACCCGTTGACTAAGCCTCTCTCATGAGCAAAACATGATCAGCAGCAAGACTCCATTGGTGTTAGAATCATTACTATGTAATCTAGATTATTGACTCTAGTGCAAGTAGGAGACTAAAGGAAATATGCCCTAGAGGCAATAATAAAGTTGTTATTTATATTTCCTTATATCATGATAAATGTTTATTATTCATGCTAGAATTATATTAACCGAAAACTTAGTACATGTGTGAATACATAGACAAACAGAATGTCCCTAGTATGCCTCTACTTGACTAGCTTGTTTATCAATGATGGTTAAGTTTCCTAGCCATAGACATGTGTTGTCATTTGATGAACGGGATCACATCATTAGAGAATGATGTGATGGACAAGACCCATCTATTAGCTTAGCAGTATGATTGTTTAGTTTATTGTTATTGCTTTCTTCATGACTTATACATGTTCCTACGACTATGAGATTATGCAACTCCCGATTAACGGAGGAACACCTTGTGTGCTATCAAACTTCACAACAGTAACTGGGTGATTATAAAGATGCTCTATAGGTGTCTCCGATGGTGTTTGTTGAGTTGGCATAGATCAAGATTAGGATTTGTCACTCCATGTATCGGAGAGGTATCTCTAGGCCCTCTCGGTAATGCACATCACTATGAGCCTTGCAAGAAATATGACTAATGAGTTAGTCACGGGATGATGCATTATGGAACGAGTAAAGAGACTTTCCGGTGATGAGATTGAACTAGGTATGATGATACCGACGATCAAATCTTGGGCAAGTAACATACCGATGACAAAGGGAACAATGTATGTTGTTATGCGGTTTGACCGATAAAGATCTTCATAGAATATGTAGGAGCCAATATGAGCATCCAGGTTCATCTATTCGTTATTGACCGGAGATGTGTCTCGGTCATGTCTACATAGTTCTCGAACCGTAGGGTCTGCACGCTTAACGTTCGATGACGATTTGTATTATGAGTTTCGTGTTCTGATGAACCGAAGTTTTTTCGGAGTCCCGGATGAGATCACGGACATGACAAGGAGTCTTGAAATGGTCGAGACATAAAGATTGATAAATTGGAAGGTTATGTTTCGACACCAGAATGGTTTCAGATAGGTTCGGGCATTTTCCGAAGTACCGGGGGTTACCGGAACCCCCCGGGGGGTTAATGGGCCTTCACGGGCCCTAGTGGAAGATAGGAGGTGGCGTCCAGGTGGAGGCGCGCGCCCCCCAAGCCCAATCCGAATTGGGTTAGGGTTGGGGGGCCTTTCCTTCTCTTCCTCTCCTCTTTCCCTCCCTTCTCCTTGTAGGAATAGGAAATGGGGGCCGAATCCTACTTGGAGTAGGACTCCCCCCCTTGGGCGCGCCACCCTTGGACGGCCTCCTCCTCCCTCCCCCTTTATACACATGGGAGGGAGGCACCCTATAGACACACAAGTTGATCTTTTAGTCGTGTGTTGTGCCCCCCTCCACATTTACACACCTCGGTCATATCGTTGTAGTGCTTAGGCGAAGCCCTGCATCGGTAACTTCATCATCACCGTCACCACGCCATCGTGCTGACGAAACTCACCCTCGGCATCAGCTGGATCACGAGTACGAGGGACGTCACCGAGCTAAACGTGTGCTGATCGCGGAGGTTCCGTGCATTCGGTACTTGGATCGTGAAGACATTCGACTACATCAACCGTGTTACTAAACGCTTCCGCTTTCGGTCTACGAGGGTACGTAGACACACTCTCCCCTCTCGTTGTTATGCATCTCCTAGATAGATCTTGCGTGATTGTAGGTAAAATCTTTGAAATACTGCGTTCGCCAACAGCGGTGTGATACATCCATTTTGCATCATGTTTTCTTGTTGTTATTTATAATGTTTTTATCTATAATAATGCTTTTTGGAGTAATTCGAATGCCTTTTCTCTCATAATTTGCAAGGAACACACCAAGAGGGAGAATTTGGGCAGGTGGAAATCTGGACTTGAAAAAGCTACGTCAGGCTACCTATTCTGCACAACTCCAAATAATCTGAAACTTCACGGGGATTTTTTATGGATTATTTAAGAAATATTGGAGCCAATAAACACCAGAGGGGGGCCACCAGGTGGGCACTGCCCACCTGGGCACGCTAGGCCCCCAAGCGTGCCCTGATGGGTTGTGGCCTCCTCGGTCCACCTCTGGTGCCCATCTTTTGGTATATAAGTCATTTTGACCTAGAAAAAATAAGGGGAGGACTTTCGGGATGAAGCGCCGCCGCCTCGAGGTGGAACTTGGGCAGGAGCACTTTTGCCCTCCGGTGGAGCGATTCCGCCAGGGGAACTCCCTCCCGAAGGGGGAAATCATCGTCATCATCATCACCAACAACTCTCCCATCTTGGGGAGGGCAATCTCCATCAACATCTTCAACAGCACCATCTCCTCTCAAACCCTAGTTCATCTCTTGTGTTCAATCTTGTTACCGGAACTATAGATTGGTACTTGTGGGTGACTAGTAGTGTTGATTACATCTTGTAGTTGATTACTATATGGTTTATTTGGTGGAAGATTATATGTTCAGATCCATTATGCTATTTAATACTCCTCTGATCTTGAGCATCATTATTATTTGTGATTAGTTACTTTTGTTCTTGAGGTCACGGGAGAAATCATGTTGCAAGTAATCATGTGAACTTGATATGTGTTCGATATTTTGATAGTATGTATGTTGTCATTCCCTTAGTGGTTTCATGTGAACATCGACTACATGACACTTCACCATGCACTATTGCAGGATGCTGCTAATGCGACACTACGATCGGAGACCCTTCGACGAAACTGTGTGCGATGCCATAATCGCAAATGGTGGTGTAAAAATCTATCAAAAAAGGTGCAAAATGTTTGCGATGGCGGAGCCATCAAACACGGTTCAGATTTTAGTTGCATGTGCGATGCAGGGCATACGGTTCAGTTCAATTAACTGTTTGTGATGAGGAGGAACAAAGGAAATGGGCAGCCAGATGGAGGTGTGTGTGATATACAGCATACGGTCCACTCGGATGAACTGTTTGTGATTAGGCAGCACAAAAGAAATGGTCAGGCAGATGAAGGTGTGTGCGATATATGGCATGCAGTTCACTCGGATGAACTGTTTGCGTTGAGACATGAGAACAGAAATGGTTCAACTTAACAAGATGTGTGTGATACGCGGCAAAAAGGTCTGTAATCAGAAATGTGTGTGAAGACAGATAATAACACAGACGGTTGCTGCTAATAAGACGTGTGTGTTGTGCGATGGGATTACAACAACACACACACACACACTTATAAGGACATGCTTGCATAACCAAATTAAACATCCAGTTAGATAGGTGGCTACTACAACCATGGCATTTGCACACACGAAAGTAAACTATTACATGCATAATTACATAGGTGGCTACTACATGCATGACATTTCCACACACCAATAAAGTAAACTATATATTACATGCATGATTAACTAGCATAAACGATCATCTCATCATCATCTACTTCTTGTGATGCTTACTCTGCTTGTGGCTCGATCCGGGCTCGTCGATTTGGGTAACGAGGCACTTCCTCATGTCAACGATCCGCCTGTGCATCTCGTAGCATGTGTACACGCTCTTGGTCGCGAACCTGAGGTGAGGTTCATCCAGTTGCCGCATCCAGGCCCTGTGCCAGGATAGGGGACTTGTTCTCTGGGCATCCTACTTCATCTTTTCATAGTAGGGGTCGATGATGGCCGAGGTGAGTTCAACCAAGGAGTCCTTCTTCATGCTACCCCAGACCCTGTAGTGGTCACGGATTTCGACAAGGTTCTTGCAGGCCAAGCCCGCAACACTGAGCATGTTTACATCGTCTGTGGTTTCCACCGTGGCGAACTTGTAGTCGGTGTTGTTGACAAACCTGCTGAAACGGTCGCAAGGCTCTGTGGCCATGCAGTAGTGGTGGATGAGGACATGATGGCCCACACACAACTGGGCGACGGTAACCTTCTAATCTATGTCGGGACGACCGGTGGTGTACTGGAGGTCGATGCCGACCACCTTGTACTTGTCTCGAGCAAGCAACTGCTCAACGTTGTTGATGTAGTCGTCCACCATGGCCGGGTTGATGGTGTACACCACTGAGAGATCCGCCTCCCTTGCGTGGTCTCCACTCTATGCTCGCCGAACTCCATTGGAGTGCCGCTGGACATCCCCTCTCTATGTGTCGTCGTGGGTGTGCTTGTTCTGTTGTGGGGCGCGATCGAAAGGTTGAAGAGACTAAGTTTATAATGGTCGCGGGAATTAAAGGGGAAGCCGGACGGACAGGAATATCGGCTGGCCCTGATGGGAGTTCTAATTTGTAGTGCGTAACTCCATTGTGACGCACGTAACTGCATCGCGTGGCAACGCGCGCGGTGCAACCGCATGCATATGGGCCCCTGATGTGATCGTGCGCACCCCCAACCGCTGGCAGAGCGCGCACGAAGGGACGCGAGCAGAGCGCTCCGCGGTTGCCTCAACGGCAAGCAACCATATATATGTGCATATAGCAGTTGAATGCGCAAGGAAAAGCTGTCCACAAGCCGAGCGCGCCGACGGACACGAGCAGAGTGCGCCAACGGATGCGAGCAGAGTGCACCATAGTGCCTAACGGCGAGCATAGCGCGCTGCAGCGCCTAACGGCGAGCAGAGCTTGCCAAGGGACGCAAGCAGAGGTCGGCATAGTGATACATGGCAAATAAGACGAACTATGCAAGCAATGTCGAAGACATCAAGCACGAATCAGATTAGAGTTGTGTGTGCGATATGTGGCATACAGTTGATCCATCCGAGCTGTTTGTGATGGAGTAAGCCGTGTGTGTTGCGGGCAAACGCTTGCTGGTATATAACCTTAAATTTAACCAAAAAAGTGTTAATGCATGTTACAAAAATTGTATAGCTGGAAACTATGTTCAAATACGACTCCAACGATATAATGTTTGGCGACATGCATTCGTATTTTATTAGTTAAATCCTACTTATAAACCAGGATGGGGGTATAGTAGGTAATTAAATCACAAACATTTTTTGTATTAACCATATGTGTATGTGCCCTTTCGTCCTCCTCTCGCATGTCTTGTCAACCCACTGCCGTAGACGGCATACAGCGCAAGCTTGCGCAGTGCGCAGGGGCGTTCTTTGGCCAAACGATGGCGCCAATGAATCATCAGTGAGCCCGTTCCCACGCAACCTCGCAGGTTCCCGCGCAAGCTTCCTGCCCGACTCGGTGAAATCCCCCAAAATAACAATGCTTACCGGCCTGCTATAAAAACCCTCATGGTCGGCGAGTCCTGCATCGCATTTCCCCTCCCTCCCTGTAGTTTATCTCGTGTGCTTCTCCCACAATCGCCAATGGCACCAGTCCATCTTCATCGCTCAGCCACTCCGCCGTCATCAGAGGACAGCTCCAGCTGGGAGGCTACACCGCAATGGCGGCGAAGTCCCCATCGTAGTGTAGTGCGCGTGGCGTCCCTGTTGGGTGTGCGCGAAACACCCACCACATGCTCCACCGCCGCTGCCCGTCGGCAGCTATTGTCGGCCACTGTTGCTGCCACACCACCGTCGAAAGCCCGGGCCATCTACCGCTCCGCTGCCATGGCCCGAAGGCGGGAGGTGGCCGTCGTGGCCGCCACCCCACCGCCAGCCATTGTGGCCATCACCCGCTCCGCCACCGCGGCCCAAAGGCGGGAGGTGGTGGTCGTGGACGCAACCCCATCGTCGGCCGCCGTGGCCGCCAGCCCACCGTCGACCGCCGGGATCATCACCCGCTCCGCCACCCACCGCCCGAAGGAGGGAGGCGGAGCTGGAGCCCCGCATGTGCATCGGCGACCTTGCGCGCTACATCGAGTTCCTGCGGGAGGAGGAGGAGTGCCCCATCGAGCACGCAAAGAGCCTTACTGTAGCCGTAGCCGCAGCACATGCCGACGGAGAGGCGAGGAATCAGGAGATCTACAGCAGTCCGACCGCTTCGAGAGGGATCGTCTGGAGCGGTAGTGGGCGCTCGAGCTGGCAAGCGTCGCTGAACGTGCAGCAGCGGTAGGCACCATATTGCATTTCTCCAGCTCATCGGTAGGCTCCTCCTCTGCCTCTGCCTCTTACTAAGCGCGCTCGGCAGTGGAGAGGCTGCCGGAAGTAGCACAAAGCCCATCCATGGTAGTAGTAGTATTTAGGGGCTATTTTGTTCAGTTCATCTGACTATGGATGTGTGGTCGAACTATACAACATACTTAAAATTAGCTAGTATATATAGTTGAACTAGCTATTTCAGTATGTGGTTGGCAACAATTGGGGAAAAGTTTGGTCGGTTCAGCTGTCGAGTTAAACTGTTTCTATAAATTAAGAACGACTGCTTAATCTATGAATGAAATCTATGCTTAATTACAGAATTTCAGTTGCAAAAATTAGATAGTGCTAGTGATTTCTAGCTGCATATTTTGACAAATCGCAGTTTTACAAGGATTGACAAATGGCAACGTTCCTAGATCAACAAATGTAAATCTTTCCAGCTTGACAAATGGCAATATACCCAATATGATAGATGAAAATCTTACCAAATTGTTTGTACATGGTTGCACATGGGTCATCCAAAACAACTGTTTGCGTTGAAGGTATGCACAAATCCCACGCTGCGGATTTTCCATCGACTTAGGGGGAAGACCATAGCTCTCACTTTGCATACGGGTGTTCTATCTAAAAGATTTGCGATCAAGAGCTGCAGAAATCCTGCGTGGCATATAGCTTGCATGCTTCCCGGTGAGCCTCCGCATTGGAGTACAACTCGCACGCCTTCCGTTTAGTCAAGCACTCAAGCACCTGTCCGCACGATACTTCCTAGCCATTAAAAGAGGGAGGCGTGGCGTCACGTGAATGCTTAACAGAACGCACACAATTTAAATTGTACAAAATGCCTGAGATGTTACAGTGGCAGCTATTTGTTTCAAAATGCCTTTGTTGGCTGTTATTCAAGTGTGTCTTCTCTCAAAATGGACACGAAAAATACCACAACATGTTAGGTGCCATTCCATTATAGCATGCCAAGTTTCATGAATTTCAGACGAGTTTTGGATTTACTAGAATTTAAAAACAAAGCATCTCAACGTTTTGTCGGCAATCAACAGTTCCTTGGTGTTTAAAATTCATTCCCATTTCTTGCATGGGACCTAAGCATGCCCCGAAGGATACAGATTTGATTTTTCAACCAATTTATATGCACTAGAGCTTGTGCATGTAGTTCAAATTTGAATTATGCACGTGGAATGCGTAGAAAACCTAGTTCATGTATAAAAATGTCCAAACGAACCCCGAAAAATTCCAAAAGTAAACACAACACTCCTCTTATTCTATGTTGACACTAGAAATTTTTTGAAATCAATAATAGGCAACGGATATCGTTTCGTCCCCAAAGGTGGCACATTCCTTACTGAAACCATCACGCTTTTTGAGAAGCTAAGGTTTGTGAGAAGCTTATACCCAAACCTGGCCCAAATGGGGCAAATTTTTACCACGGCATGTTGATGCTGCTCCATGATAGCATGCCAAGTTTCATGAATTTCAGACGACTTTTGGATTTACTAGAATTTAAAAGCCAGGTATCTCAATGTTTGCGACCGAGTGACGGTGGTAGGGTGTTTAAAATTCATTCCTATTTATTGCATGGGACCTCAGCATACAACCGAGGACACATATTTGATTTTTCAACCAGTTTATATGCACTGGAGAATGTGCATGTAGTTCAAATTTGAATTATGCACATAAAATGCCTGGAAAACCCAGTGAATGTATAAAAATGTCCAAACGAACCCCAAAAAATTTCAAAATTGAACACAACACTCCTGTTGTTCTATGTTGATGCTCGAATTTTTTTGAAAGCAATAAGAGGCAACGGATATCGTTTCGTCCCCAAAGGTGGCACGTTCCCTACCGAAACCATCACACTTGTTTTGAGAAGCTCTGGTTTGTGAGAAGCTTATACCCAAATCTGCCCCAAATGGGACAAAAATTTTACCACGGCATCTTGATGCTGCTCCATGATAGCATGCCAAGTTTCATGAATTTCAGACGACTTTTGGATTTACTAGAATTTAAAAGCCAGGTATCTCAATGTTTGCGGCCGAGTGACGGTGGCAGGGTGTTTGAAATTCATTCTCATTTCTAGCATGGGACCTAAGCATGCAACCAAGGACACATATTAGATTTTTCAACCAGTTTATATGCATTGGAGAATGTGCATGTAGTTCAAATTTGAATTGTGCACATAAAATGCCTGGAAACCCTAGTTAATGTATAAAAATGTCCAAACGAACCCCGAAAAATTCCAAAATTGAACACAAAACTCTTGTTGTCCTATGTTGACACTCAAAAAAATTTGAAAGCAATAATAGGCAACGGATATCGTTTCGTCCCCAAAGGTGGCACGTTCCCTACCGAAACCATCACGCTTGTTGTGAGAAGCTCTGGTTTGTGAGAAGCTTATACCCAAAGCTGCCCCAAATGGGACAATTTTTTTACCACGGCATGTTGATGCCGCTCCATGATAGCATGCCAAGTTTCATGAATTTCAGACAAGTTTTGGATTTACTAGAATTTAAAAACCAGGTATCTCAATGTTTGCGGCCGAGTGACGGTGGCAGGGTGTTTGAAATTCATTCCCATTTCTTGCATGTGACCTAAACATGCAACCAAGGACACATATTTGATTTTTAAACCAGTTTATATGCACTGGAGAATGTGCATGTAGTTCAAATTTGAATTATGCGCATAAAATGCCTGGGAAACCCAGTTAATGTATAAAAATGTCCAAACGAACCCCGAAAAATTCCAAAATTAAACACAACACTCCTGTTGTGCTATGTTGACACTCGAAAAATTTTGTAAGCAATAAGAGGCAATGGATATCATTTCTTCCCCAAAGGTGGCACGTTCCCTACCGAAACCAGCATCACGCTTGTTGTGAGAAGCTCTGGTTTGTGAGAATCTTATACCCAAACCTGCCCCTAATGGCACAAAAATTTTACCACAACATGTTCATGCCGCTCCATGATTGCATGCCAAGTTTCATGAATTTCAAACGAGTTTTGGATTTACTAGAATCTAAAAACCAGGTATCTCAATGTTTGGGCCAAGTGACGGTGGCAGGGTGTATGACATTCATTCCCATTTCTTGCATGGGACCTAAGCATGCAACCAAGGACACGGATTTGATTTTTCAACCCATTTATATGCACTAGAGCATGTGCATGTAGTTCAAACTAGAATTGTGCACCTGAAATGCCTACAAAACCAAGTTAATGTATAAAAACGTCCAAACGAACCCTGGATAATTCCAATTTTTTTGATGACACACCTATAGTTGCATGTTTACTGCAGATAAAAGTTATAGCAATTCAAACACCATCCTTTGTAGCTGTGACCCCATTACGTAATTCAAATCAAGACGATAAATCAAGTAGATCGCACATAGTTTATTATCACCAACAGTGTGAGATGCAACACAAAATATCTTGGAGCACTGTCGGTGTATAGTACGCCTATGGCTTACGCGAGAAGGTGCGTCGGCTACAGTCCACAGCCGGCGTGTCAAGCACACTAGCTCACTCCCCAAATATCATTTTATTGTTCATTCGTATCCGGTGAAAGATGGGGACGTGGACCCACGTCGTGCGGGCAACTTCGGCGGCCCACTCCGGCGAGAGCACGGCCGCAGCCGCCAGGCACGTGCTAACAAGCTTCATGAGGGCGACCGCAGTCTGCATCCAGGCGGCCAAGGCAGCCCAAACGGCCGTTGTTGCTTCTCAGGCAGCGGCAGCAGCATCTGCCTTGGGGGTAGCAACTGGCGAGAGCGGCAAAGCCGTTGTCCGTTCCGTAGTGGCGGCCTTAGCCCTGATGGAGGCCACCCACTACCATGTCAAGGCTGTCCACGCCCAGCTCATGGCGGTCACCGCACAACTCGGACGAAGCTTCTTCGACAACGGTCGGCAACCCACGGCCGAAGAGTTCCTGCGCGGCATACCTTGCCACGATGGAGCCTGCCAGAGCCTAGATCGCGGCTGCCCATGCGTAGCTCATGGCGGCCTATTCCAAAGATATGGCGTACACGGATGGCGAGATGCTTGCTGAGTATGGTGCAATTGATGCCATGGAGCCCCTTCCCCAGGAGACCGTCGGGCGTGAGCTGGACATGGAGGCGGCGGCGGAGATCGACGAGCACCAGCCGTAGTAGTACTCTTTGTTTTGTTTAATTAAGAGCGTCGGTCTTTAATTTCTTAGAGTAATGTTTAGGTCATCTAGCTTTGTTTAATTGCTGAACTTGCTCGATTAAGAAGTTAGTCTCCTTTGTGTACCCAAATTATGCAATGACGTGGATGACCACCGTAACCAGGGAAATTCTAACCAAAATTTTTGACGTTCAAACTCAACCACTACTGCAGGATGGTCCAAATGCGACACTACGATCAGAGACCCTTCGACGAAAGTATGTGCGATGCCATAATCGCAAACGAGGGTGTAAAAAACCGTCAACAAAGGTGCAAAACGTTTGCAATGAAGGATGCATCAAACACGGTTCAGATTTTAGTTGCTTGTGCGATGCAGGGCATACTGTTTAGTTTAATTAACTGTTTGCGATGAGGAGGGACAAAAGAAACGGGCAGCCAGATGAAGGCGTGTGCGATATATAGCATATGGTTCACTAGGATGAACTGTGTGTGATTAGGCAACACAATGGAAATGGTTCAACTGAATAAGATGTGTGTGATACACGGCAAACAAGTCCGTAATCAGAAATGTGTGTGAAGACCAATAATAACACAAACGATTGCTGCTAATAAGCCGTGTGATTTGCTCTGTCTACAGTAGAATAACATGTATATATATAACTGAAATAAACATCCAATTACATAAGTGACTATACAGATCATTCGCACACACCTAAATAAACAATTGTGTGCATTCTAAAGTAGGAGAAATGATCGTCTAGTAATCTACTTCTTGTGACGCTCCCGCCACTGCTATGTGGCTCGATCCCTCGTCTGGGTCAGGAAGAAGACAATTCCTCATGTCAACGATCCGCCTGTACATCTCGTAGCTTGTGTATGCGTCCATGGCCACGTACTTGACATGTTGTTCATCCAGTCTGTTATGCCACACACTATGCCAGGTGTTCCTATCCTTATTGCTCTCATTCTTCATCTTCATGTAGTAGGGGTCGATGATGGCCGAGGCAAGGTCAACTAGGGAGTTCAGTTTGTTTTTGTCGCTGCCCCAGACCTTGTAGTGGCTTTGGATGTTGACAAGATTCGGGCATTTCAAGCACGAAACCTTGAGTGCTTTTAAATCATTGGTGGTGTCGACCGCAGCGAAACTGTAGTCGGAGTTGTTGATAAACCTGGAGAAACGCTCGCAAGGCGTTGTGGCCAGGTGGTAGTGGTAGATGAAGATGTCATGTCGCATGCACAACTGGGCGACGGCAACCTTCTGATCGTGCCCGGCACGACCCATGGTGTACTCGAGGTCGAAGCCGACCACTTGGTGCTTGTCCTCGGCAAGGAATTGCTCCATAGTTTGGATGGAGCTCTTTGATACGTCTCCAACGTATCTATAATTTTTTATTGTTCCATGCTATTATATTATCTGTTTTGGATGTTTACTGGGCTTTATTATGCACTTTATATTATTTTTGGGACTAACCTATTAACCGAAGGCCCAGTGCAAATTGTTGTTTTTTTGCCTATTTCAGTGTTTCGCAAAAAAGGAATATCAAACGGAATCCAAATGGAACGAAGCCTTCGCGAGGATCTTTTTTGGAACAAACGCAATCCAAGAGACTTGGAGTGGAGGTCAAGGAAGCAATGAGGCGGCCACGAGGTAGGGCGGCGCACCCAGGGGGGTAGGCACGCCCCCACCCTCGTGGGCCCCTTGTAGCTCCATTGACCTACTTCTTTCGCCTATATATACTCTTATACCCTGAAAACATCCGGGGGAGCCACGAAACCACTTTTTTCCACCGCCGCAACCTTATGTACCCATGAGATCCCATCTGGGGACCTTTTTCGGCGATCTGCCAGAGGGGGATTCGATCATGGAGGGCTTCTACATCAACACCATAGCCTCTCCGGTGATGTGTGAGTAGTTTACCATAGACCTTCGGGTCCATAGTTATTAGCTAGATGGCTTCTTCTCTCTCTTTGGATCTCAATACAAAGTTCTCCTCGATGTTCTTGGAGATCTATTCGATGTAATTCTTTTTGTGGTGTCTTTGTCGCGATTCGATGAATTGTGGGTTTATGATCAAGATTATCTATGAACAATATTTGATTCTTCTCTGAATTCTTTTATGCATGATTTGATATCTTTGCAAGTCTCTTTGAATTATCAGTTTGGTTTGGCCTACTAGATTGATCTTTCTTGCAATGGGAGAAGTGCTTAGCTTTGGGTTCAATCTTGCGGTGCTCGATCCCAGTGACAGAAAGGGAACCTTGTATTGTTGCCATCGAGGATAAAATGATGGGGTTTATATCATATTGCTTGAGTTTATCCCTCTACATCATGTCATCTTGCCTAATGTGTTATTCTGTTCTTATGAACTTAATACTCTAGATGCATGCTGGATAGCGGTCGATGTGTGGAGTAATAGTAGTAGATGCAGAATCGTTTCGGTCTACTTGACACGGACGTGATGCCAATGTTCATGATCATTCCTAGGTATTCTCATAACTATGCGCTTTTCTATCAATTGATCGACAGTAATTTTTTCACCCACCATAATATATGCTATCTTGTGAGAAGCCATTAGTGAAACCATTGGCCCCCGGGTCTACTTTACATCATATAAGTTTCCGATCTACAATTCTAGTTTACTGTTTATTTTGCAATCTTTACTTTCCAATCTATACAACAAAAATACCAAAAATATTTATCTTATTATATTTATCTGATCTCACTTTCGTAAGTGAAGGGATTGACAACCCCTTTATCACGTTGGTTGTGAGGTTCTTGTTTGTTTGTGCAGGTACTAGGCGACTTGCGTGTAGTCTCCTACTGGATTGATACCTTGGTTCTCAAAAACTTAGGGAAATACTTACGCTACTTCGCTGCATCACCCTTCCCTCTTCAAGGGAAAACCAACACATGCTCAAGAGGTAGCAAGAAGGATTTCTGGCGCCGTTGCCGGGGAGGTTTAAGCCAAGCCAAGTCAAGATTTGATCTCTCGTCAACTTGCTAATTTCTGGCGCCATTGCCAGGGAGATCTACACTCAAGTCAAGACATACCAAGTACCCATCACAAACTCTTATCCCTCGCATTACATTATTTGCCATTTGCCTCTCGTTTTCCTCTCCCCCACTTCATCTTTACTGTTTTCTTCACCCCTCTTCCGTTCATCCTTCTGTTTGCTCGTGTTACCATGTGCCTTCTATTTGCTTGCATCTTCGCTTGCTAAAAATCTATTGATATGGATCCTCATCCTCTTGCTAATATTTTTAAAAGATCCAGTTATGATGAACCAATTGCTAGTGAGTTGAGTGCACTAGATTATCTTTATGAGGTTTTGCTTGAAATTCGTGAATTTGAAAATTGTTATGAAGTGCTTTATGAAGTGATTCACGATAGATCTTTGAATAAAAAGCATGATTGCAAGGATGTTATTATAAATTCTATTGATGTTAATTGTGTTAATGATATGCAAAACCTCAAGCTTGGGGATGCTAGTTTTGCTATGACTACTATTTGTTGCAATGATCATGATTTGGGTAATTCTTCTTTTGATCTTGAAAATTTATTTAAGCCCCATGTTGAATATGAGATTTATAATAGTGTTTGCAATATTATTGAAAGTGGGTTTGGAAGAGTGTCAACTTTAGATCCCACATATTTGGATAATGTTCAATCTTATAAAGTTTTTGATAAAAGTGGGTTTGGAGAGGTCATGACTTTAGTTAATGTTAATCCCACTATTTTGGAAGAGTGCCAACTTTGCATGCATGTGGATCATGTTGAAAATATTTTATGTGATAGCTATTTTGTTGAATTTGCTTACAATCACACATGTAATTATTATGAGAGAGGAAAATATGATTGTAGAAATTTTCATGTTACTAAATTATCTCTCGTTATGTTGAGATTGTTATTTTTTCTTTCCCCTTCCTTGCATATGCTAGTTTTTGTTTGCTATGATAATTTGTTTGCCTATAAGATGCCTATGCATAGGAAGTATGTTAGACTTAGATGTGTTTTTCACGTGTTTCATGATGCTCTCTTTGTGCTTCAATTCTTGTCTTTCATGCGAGCATCATTGAAATTATCAATGCCTAGCTAGGGGCGTTAAATGATAGCGCTTGTTGGGAGGCAACCCAATTTTATTTTTGTTCTTTACCTTTTGTTCCTGTTTAGTAATAAATAATTCATCTACCCTCTTTTATGATTGTGTTTTTTATGTTTTAATTAATGTTTGTGCCAAGTAAAGCCTTTAGGATCTTCTTGGATAATTGTTATTTGATCTTGCTGGAAAAAAAGGAAGTATGCGCTCACGAGAATAATTTTCATTTTTACCAGAGAGCGATCAAATACCAATTCCAACTGCAGTAGATCAATATACAAATTATTTAGGGTGTCCTAATTTCTCAGGATTTTTGGAGTTACAGAAGTATTCGAAACTTCCAGTTTGCTACAGACTGTTCTGTTTTTGACAGATTCTATTTTCCGTGTGTTATTTGCTTATTTTGATGAATCTGTGGCTAGTATCGGGGGGTATGAACCATAGAGAAGTTGGAATACAGTAGGTTTAACACCAATATAAATAAAGAATGAGCTCATTGCAGTACATTAAAGTGGTGGCTTGTTTTCTTATACTAACAGAGCTCATGAGATTTTCTGTTGAGTTTTGTGTTGTGAAGTTTTCAAGTTTTTGGGTAAAGATTTGATGGATTTTGGAACAAGGAGTGCCAAGAGCCTAATCTTGGGGATGCCCAAGGCACCCCAAGGTAAAATTCAAGGACAACCAAAAGTCTAATCTTGGGGATGCCCCGGAAGGCATCCCCTCTTTCGTCTTCATCTATCGGTAACTTTACTTGAGGCTATATTTTTATTCACCACATGATATGCGTTTTGGTTGGAGCGTCTTGTATGATTTGAGTCTTTGCTTTTTAGTTTACCACAATCATCCTTGTTGTACACACCTTCAGGATAGACACACATAAATCGGAATTTTTTAGAATACTCTAGTGCTTCACTTATACCTTTTTAGACCACGGTGGTGGTTTTATTTTATAGAAATTATTGATCTCTCATGCTTCACTTGTATTATTTTGAGAGTCTATTAGAATAGCATGGTAATTTTCTTTGGCTATAAAATTAGTCCTAATATGATAGGCATCTAGGATGGGTATAATAAAAACTTTCATATAGAGTGCATTAAATACCATGAGAAGCTTGATACTTGATAATTGTTTTGAGATATAAAGGTGGTAATTTTAGAGCTGTGCTAGTTGAGTAATTGTGGAATTGAGAAATACTTGTGTTGAAGTTGGCAAGTCCCGTACCATGCACGTATGGTAAATGTTGTGTGACAAATTTGAAGCATGAGGTGTTCTTTGATTACTTTCCTTATGAGTGGCGGTCGGGGACGAGCGATGGTGTTTTCCTACCAATCTATCCCCCTAGGAGCATGCACGTAGTGCTTGGTTTTGATGACTTGTAGATTTTTGCAATAAGTATGTGAGTTCTTTATGACTAATTTTGAGTCCATGGATTATACGCACTATCACCCTTCCATCATTGCTAGCCTCTTCGATACCGTGCATTGCCCTTTCTCACCTCGAGAGTTGGTGCAAACTACGCCAGTGCATCCAAACCCCGTGATATGATACGCTCTATCACACATAAGCCTCCTTATATCTTCCTCAAAACAGCCACCATACCTACCTATTATGGCATTTCCATAGCCATTCCGAGATATATTGCCATGCAACTTTCCACCGTTCCGTTTATTATGACACGCTCCATCATTGTCATATTGCTGTGCATGATCATGTAGTTTACATCGTATTTGTGGCAGAGCCACCTTCATAATTCTTTCATACATGTCACTCTTGATTCATTGCATATCACGGTACACCGCCGGAGGCATTCACATAGAGTCATATTTTGTTCTAAGTATCGAGTTGTAATTCTTGAGTTGTAAGTAAATAAAAGTGTGATGATTTTCATTATTAGAGCATTGTCCCATGTGAGGAAAGGATGATGGAGACTATGATACCCCCACAAGTCGGGATGAGATTCCAGACGAAAAAAAAGAGGCGTAAAAGAAAAAAGAGAAAAAGGCCCAAATAAAAAATGAGAGAAAAAGAGAGAAGGGGCAATGTTACTATCCTTTTTCCACACTTGTGCTTCAAAGTAGCACCATGATCTTCATGATAGAGAGTCTCTTATGTTGCCACTTTTTTTATCAAAAGACTGTAAGGGAACCCCCTACAGTATAATTGGTGGAACAAACCCAAATTGCAAGTACCAAGCCTTGAACCTGGGTGGGTGGGAAGGCATCAACCCCTTCCCACCACTAGGCTATGCATTAGTCTGCTATGTTGTCACTTTCATATACTAGTGGGAATTTTTCATTATAGAACTTGGCTTGTATATTCCAATGATGGGCTTCCTCAAAATGCCCTAGGTCTTCGTGAGCAAGCAAGTTGGATGCACACCCACTTAGTTTCTTTTGTTGAGCTCTCATATATTTATAGCTCTAGTGCATCCGTTGCATGGCAATTCCTACTCCTTGCATTGACATCAATTGATGGGAATCTCCATAGCCCGTTGATTAGCCGCGTCAATGTGGGACTTTCTCCTTTTTGTCTTCTCGCACAACCTCCATCATCATATTCTATTCCACCCATAGTGTTATGTCCATGGCTCGCGCTCATATATTGCGCGAAAGTTGAAAGAGTTTGAAAAGGCTAAGTATGAAACAATTGCTTGGCTTGTCATCGGGGTTGTGCATGATGGGAGCATTTTGTGTGACGAAAATGAAGCATGGCCAAACTCTATGATTTTGTAGGGATAAGCTTTCTTTGGCTATGTTATTTTGATAAGACATAATTGCTTGGTTAGCATGCTTGAAGTATTATTATTTTTATGTAAATATTAAACTTTTGTCTAGAATCTTTTGGATCTAAACATTCATTCTGCAATAAAGAGGATTACATTGACAATTATGTTAGGTAGCATTCCACATCAAAAAATTTGTTTTTATCATTTACCTACTTGAGGACGAGCAGGAATTAAGCTTAGGGATGCTTGGTACGTCTCCAACGTATCTATAATTTTTGATTGTTCCATGCTATTATATTATCTATTTTGGATGTTTAATGGGCTTTATTATGCACTTTCATTTTTTGGGACTAACCTATTAACCGAAGGGCCAGTGCAGATTGCTATTTTTTGCCTATTTCAGTGTTTCGCAGAAAAGGAATATCAAACGGAATCCAAATGGAACGAAACCTTCGTGAGGATCTTTTTTGGAACAAACACAATCCAGGAGACTTGGAGTGGAGGTCAAGGAAGCAACGAGGCGGCCACAAGGTAGGGCGGCGTGCCCAGGGGGGAGGCACGCCCCCACCCTCGTGGGCCCTCCACCGACCTACTTCTTTCGCCTATATATACTCTTATACCCTAAAAACATCTAGGGGAACCACAAAAACACTTTTCCACCGCCGCAACCTTCTGTACCCGTGAGATCCCATCTGGGGACTTTTTCTGGCGATCTGTCGGAGGGGGATTTGATCACGGAGGGCTTCTACATCAACACCATAGCCTCTCGTATGATGTGTGAGTAGTTTACCACAGACCTTCGGGTCCATAGTTATTAGCTAGATGGCTTCTTCTCTCTCTTTGGATCTCAATACAAAGTTCTCCTCGATGTTCTTCGAGATCTATTCGATGTAATTATGTTTGCAGTGTGTTTGTCGAGATCCGATGAATTGTGGGTTTATGATCAATATTATCTATGAACAATATTTTTATGCAAGATTTGGTATCTTTGCAAGTCTCTTCGAATTATCAGTTTGGTTTGGCCTACTAGATTGATCTTTCTTGCAATGGGACAAGTGCTTAGCTTTGGGTTCAATCTTGCGGTGCTCGATCCCAGTGACAGAAAGGGAACCGACACGTATTGTATTGTTGCCATCGAGGATAAAAAGATGGGGTTTATATCATATTGCTTGAGTTTATCCCTCTACATCATGTCATCTTGCCTAATGTGTTACTCTGTTCATATGAACTTAATACTCTAGATGCATGTTGGATAGCGGTCGATGTGTGGAGTAATAGTAGAGATGCAGAATCATTTCGGTCTACTTGACACGGACGTGATGCCTATGTTCATGATCATGCCTAGATATTCTCACAACTATGCGATTTTCTATCAATTGCTCGGCAGTAATTTGTTCACCCACCGTAATATATGCTATCTTGAGAGAAGCCACTAGTGAAACCTTTGGCCCCTGGGTCTACTTTACATCATATAAGTTTCCGATCTATACAACAAAAATACCAAAAATATTTACTTTCCAATCTATACAACAAAAATATCAAAAATATTTATCTTATTATCTTTATCAGATCTAACTTTCATAAGTGACCGTGAAGGGATTGACAACCCCTTTATCGCGTTGGTTGCGAGGTTCTTGTTTGTTTGTGCAGGTACTAGGCGACTTGCGTGTAGTCTCCTACTGGATTGATACCTTGGTTGTCAAAAACTGAGGGAAATACTTACACTACTTTGCCGCATCACCCTTTCCTCTTCAAGGGAAAACCAACGCATGATAAAGCGGTAGCACTCTCCACCGAGACTGGATCATTCGTGTACACCACCAAGAGAGCCTTCCCCCTCACGTGGGTGTCCACGACGTGTTGCGTGGTGAACTGCCCGCCGTTGTCGTCGTCGGCCACTTGGAGCGCCATTGGAGCCACGAGGAGCGCCATTGGAACCGTTGGATGTCCTCTCTCTATGTGTCCTCGTGGGTGTGCTTATTGTGTCATGTGATACGAGAGATGAAGGTAAATGGCCATAGGAATAAAGGGGGGTTGGGCGGCGTGGATTCTCGGCGCGTCCGCATGGCAGTTTTTGCAGCGGGTAACTACATCGTCGTGCCGCGCTCGGTGCAACCACATGCGCACGAACGTGTGTGGTCGTGCGCCGGCCCCAAACACTTGCAGCGCGTGTGGAGGGACGAGGGCAGAGCACCCGGAGGGACCCAAGAAGAGAGCGTGCACGGCGGGACGCGAGCAGAGCACTCCGCGGCCGCCTGAACCGCAAGCAACCACACGCATAGAGCAGTTGAACACATAGGAAATGGTTGCCTACAAGCCGGCCGACAGTTGTGTCGCTGCGTACAGAGCGGCCGTGTGCTACCACCTCCGTCTAGTCTATAGTCCCCTTTATATTTTGTGCCATACTTTGCCCTCAAATTTAACCAACAAAATGTTAATGCATGTTATCAAAATTATATAATTGGAAACTATGTTCAAATACGAATCCAACTACATAATCTTTGGCGACATGTATTCGTATTTTATTAGTTAAATCATACTTATAAACCAGGACAGGGGTATAGTAGGTAATTAAATCGCAAACATTTTTTATTAACCGTATGTGTACATGGCCTTTCGTCCTCTCGCACGTCTTGTCACCCCGCTGCCGCAGACGGTTTACAGCGCAAGCTTGTGCAACGCGCGGGGGCGTTCTTTTGGCCAAACGGTGGCGCCATTGAATCATCGGTGAGCCTATTCCCTCACAACCTCGTAGGTTCCTGCGCAAGCTTCCCGCCCGAGTCGGTGAAATCCCCCAAAATCCCAATGCTTATCGGCCTACTATAAAAACCCTCACGGCCGGCGAGTCATGCGTCGCATTTTCCGCTCCCTTCCTGTAGCTTATCTTTTCTGCTTCTCCCACAACCGCCAATGGCACCGGTCCGTCATCGTCGCTTAGCCACTCTGCCATCATCAGAGGACATCTCCAGCTGGGAGGCTACACCGCGGCGGCGGCACAGTCCCCGTCGTAGTGTAGTGCGCATGGCGTCCCTGTTGGGTGTGCGCGGAACACCCACCACACGCTCCGGCGCCGGTGCCCGTTAGCAGCTGTTGCCGGCCGCCGTTGCCGCCACACCACCGTCGAAAGCCAGGGCCATCGCCCGCTCCGACGCCGCGGCCCAAATGCAAGAGGTGGCCATCGTGGCCGCCACCCCACTGCGGCCACCGTGGCCATCACCCGCTCCGCCACCGTGGTCCGAAGGCGGGAGGTGGTGGTCGTGGCCGCCTCCCCGTCGTCGGCCACCGTGGCCGCCAGCCCACCATCGACTGTCAGGGTCATCACCCGCTCCACCACTGCCGCCCGAAGGCAGGAGGCGGAGGTGGATGCCCGACCGTGCGTCAGTGACCTTGCGCGCTACACCGAGTTCCTGCAGGAGGAGGAGGAGCGCCTCGTCGAGCATGCAAAGAGCCTTACTGCCGTCGTGGCTGCGGCACACACCACCTTAGAGGCGAGGAATCAGGAGATCTACGAGGAGAGCCACCGCTTTGAGAGGGGTCGTCTGGAGCGGTAGAGGGCATTCGAGGTGAGCGTCGCCGAAGCTGGAACAGCGGTAGGCACCATATTGTGGTTGCCCAGCTCGTTGGTAGGCTCCTCCTCTGCCTCTTACTGAGCGTGCTCGGTAGAGGAGAGGCAGTCGGAAGTAGTACAAGGCCCCTCCACAGTAATAGTAGTAGTATCTAGGGGCTATTTTGTTCAGTTCATCTGACTATAGATGTGGTGGAACTATACAACGTACTTAAAATTAGCTAGTATATATAGTTGAACTAGCTATTTCAGTACATGGTTGGCAACAATTGGGGAAAAGTTTGGTTAGTTCAGCTGTCGAGTTGAACTATTTGTATAAATTAAGAACGAATGCTTAATGTATGAATGAAATCTATGTTTAATTACTGAATTTTAGTTGCAAAGATTAGATACTGCTTGTGATTTTTAGCTTCATACTTTAACAAATTGCAGTGTTACAAGGTTGACAAATGGCAATGTTACTAGACCAACAAATGTCAATCTTTCTAGTTTGACAAATGGTAACATACCCAATATGACAGATGCAAATTGCACCAAATTGTTTGTAAGTGGTTGCACACGGGTCATCCAAAAGAACCGTTTGCGTTGAAGAGATGCACAAATCCTGCTCTCACTTTGCATCATGTCATCCCGGGGTCGACAGGCATGGGGTGGGAGGACGGCAGCTGGCTGAGAGGTAGCGTTCGACGGCGGCGTCCCATGGCGCTGAGGGGGGCGCGCGCACGGAGAGGAAGGCGGGCAGACATGGAAGTCAAAGGGCTCGCTTCCCAGTGAGTCTGCGCAGCGTACAGATCGCACGCTTCCCAGTGAGCATGCGCATTCGAGGACAGCTTGCACTCCTCTCGGTCAGCCTGCGCACCGGACTATGCTCGCATGCCTCCCGTTCAGTCAAGGTCAAGCAGCTGTCCGCACGACACCTCCTACAGCCATTAAAACCAAGACACATGGCGTCACGTGAATGGTTAAAAGAACGCACACGAATTGTATTATACAAACGTTTGAGATATTAAAGTGGCAGCTATTTTTTTTAAATGCCTTTCTTGGTTGTCATTATTCGAGTGCGCCTTCTCTCAAAATGGACATGAAAAATACCACATCATGCCGGGTACCATTCCATGATAGCATGCCAAGTTTCATGAATTTCAGACGAGTTTTGGATTTACTAGAATTTAAAAACCAGACATCTCAATGTTTTGCCGGCAATCAACGGTGCCCTGGTGTTTGAAATTCATTCCCATTTCTTGCATGGGACCTAAGCATGCACCCAAGGACACAGATTTGATTTTTCAACCAATTTATATGCACTGGAGCATGTGCATGTAGTTCAAATTATAATTATGCACATAAATGCATTGAAAACTCAGTTAATGCATAAAAATGTCCAAACAACCCCCGAAAAATCACAAAAATTGAAACAACACTCCTGTTGTTCTATGTTGACACGAGAAAAAATTTGGAGGCAATAAGAGGCAATGGATATCGTTTCGCCCCCAAAGGTGGGGGGTTCCCTACCGAAACTGTCATGCTTGTTGTGAGAAGCTCTGGTTTGTGAGAAGCATATACCCAAACCTGCCCCAAACGGGACAAAATTTTTACCATGGCATGTTGATGCCGCTCCATTAAAGCATGCCGACTTTCATGAATTTCAGACGAGTTTTGGATTTACTAGAATTTAAAAACCAGGCATCTCAATGTTTTGCCGGCAATTAACGGTGCCCTGGTGTTTGAAATTCATTCCCATTTCTTGCATGGACATAAGCATGCACCCAAGGACAAGGATTTGATTTTTCAACCAATTTATATGCACTAGAGCATGTGCATGTAGTTCGAATTTGAATTATGCACATAAATGCATTGAAAACTCAGTTAATGCATAAAAATATCCAAACGAACCCCGAAAAATCACAAAAAATGACACAACACTCCTGTTGTTCTATGTTGACACGAGAAAATTTTTGGAAGCAATAAGAGGCAATGGATATCGTTTCGTCCCCAAAGGTGGGACGTTCCCTACCGAAACATGCTTGTTGTGAGAAGCTCTGGTTTGTGAGAAGCATATACCCAAACCTGCCCCAAACGGGACAAAAATTTTACCACGTCATGTTGATGCCGCTCCATGAAAGCATGCCAAGTTTCATGAATTTCAGACGAGTTTTGGATTTACTAGAATTAAAAAACCAGGCATCTCAATGTTTTGTTGGCAATCAATGGTGCCCTGATGTTTGAAATTCATTCCCGTTTCTTGCATGGGACCTAAGCATGCACCCAAGGACACGGTGATTTTTCAACCAATTTATATGCACTGGAGCATGTGCATGTAGTTCAAATTTGAACTATGCACATAAATGCATTGAAAGCTCAGTTAATGCATAAAAATATGCAAACGAACCTCGAAAAATCACAAAAAATGACAGAACACTCTTGTTGTTCTATGTTGACACGAGAAATAAAATTGGAAGCAATAAGAGGCAAGGATATCGTTTCGTCCCCAAAGGTGGGACGTTCCCTACCCAAACCATCATGCTTGTTGTGAGAAGCTCTGGTTTGTGAGAAGCATATATCCAAACCTACCCCAAATGGGACAAAAATTTTACCACGGCATGTTGATGCCGCTCCATGATAGCATGCCAAGTTTCATGAATTTCAAACGAGTTTTGGATTTACTAGAATTTAAAAACCAGGCATCTCAATGTTTTGCCGGCGATCAACGGTGCCCTGGTGTTTAAAATTCATTCTCATTTCTTGTATGGGACCTAAGCATGCACCCAAGGACACAGATTTGATTCTTCAACCAATTTATATGCACTGGAGCATGTGCATGTAGTTCAAATTTGAATTATGCACATAAATGCATGGAAAACTCAGTTAATGCATAAAATGTCCAAACGAACCCCGAAAATCACAAAAATTGACACAACACTCCTGTTGTTCTATGTTGACACGAGAAAAAAATTGGAAGCAATAAGAGGCAATGGATATCGTTTCGTCCCCAAAGGTGGGACGTTCCCTACCCATACCATCATGCTTGTTGTGAGAAGCTCTGGTTTGTCAGAAGCATATACCTAAACCTGCCTCAAATGGGACAATTTTTTTACCACAGCATGTTGATGCCGCTCCATGATAGCATGCCAAGTTTCATGAATTTCAGACAAGTTTTGGATTTACTAGAATTTAAAAAGCGGGTTTCTCAATGTTTGTGGCCGAGTGACGGTGGCAGGGTGTTTGACATTCATTCCCATTTCTTGCATGGGACGTAAGCAGGCAACCAAGGACACAGATTTAAATTTTCAACCAATTTATATGCATTAGAGCATGTGCCTGTAGTTCAAATTTGAATTATGCACATGAATGCACAGAAAACTTAGATAATGTATAAAAATGTCCAAGCGAACCCCGAAAAATACCAAAAATTGACACAACACTTCTGTTGTTCTATGTTGACACTAGGAAAAATAATTGAAATTGAGAAGAGGCAACGGATATCGTTTCGTCCAAAAAGGTGAAACGTTCCCTACAGAAACCATCACACTTGTTGTGTGAGAAGCTCTGGTATATGAGAAGCTTATTCCCAAACCTGCCGCAAATGGGACAAAAAATTTACCATGGCATGGTGATGCCGCTCCATTATAGCATGTCAAGTTTCATGAATTTCGGACGAATTTTGGATTTACTAGAATTACAAAAGCAAGTACATCGACGTTTTCCGGAGAGCCACGGTGTCGTGTTGTTCGAATCTCATCCCCATTTCTTGCCTGAGAGATAAGCATAAACCCATGGACACATATATGATTTTACAACCCATGTTGGTGCACCAGAGCATGTGCATTTAGTTTAATTTTGAATTGTGCACCTGAAATGGCTAGAAACCCAATTTAATGTATAAAATGTTCAAACGAACCCTGAATAATTCCAACTCTTTTATGACACACATATATGTATGTTCACTCTAGATAAAAGGCCTAGCAATTCAAACACCGTCCATTGCCGCTGTGACCCCATTATGTAATTCAAATCAAGATGAAAAATCAAGTAGATCGCACACAGTTTATTATCACCAACCGTATGAGATGCAACACAAAATATCCTGGAGCACCATCGGTGTATAGTACGCCTATGGCTTACGCGAGAAGGTGATTCGGCTACAATCCACAGCTGGCGTCTCAAGCACACTAGCTCGCTCCCCAAATATCATTTCACTATTCAATCGTCGCCGGTGAAAGATAGGCACGTGGACCTGCGTCGTGAGGGAAACTTCGGTGGCCCACTCCGGCGGGAGCGCGGCCACAGCCGCCATGCGCATGCTAACAAGGTGCATGAGTGCGGCCGCAATCTGCAACCGGGCGGCTATGGCAGCACAAACGGCCACTGTTGCTTCTCATGTGGCGGCAGCAACATCTGGCTCGGGGATAACAACTGGCGAGAGCAGCACAACAGCTGTCTGTTCCGTAGCGGCGGCCTTAGCCCTGATGGAGGGCGCCCACGACCATGTCGAGGCCGCCCACGCCTAGCTCCTGGCGGTCACCGCACAAATCGAACGAAGCTTCTCTGACAACGGTCGGCAACCCACGGCCGAAGAGCTGGCAATCACCGAGAGCGTCCGAGCAGCCGTCCGTTCCTCCACCACATACCTTGCGACGACGGAGCCCGTCCAAGCCCAGATCGCATCCGCCCACGCCCAGCTCGTGGTGGCCTTTTCCAAAGAGATGGCAGACACGGATGGTGATATGCTTGTCGAGTATGGTGCGATGGATGCGATGGAGCCCCTTCCCCAGGAGACCATCGGGCGCGAGCTGGACATGGAGGCGGCGGCGGAGATCGACGAGCACGAGCCGTAGTAGTACTCTTTGTTTTGTTTAATTAAGAGGGCCGGTCTTTAATTTGTTAGAGTAATGTTTAGGTCAGCTAGCTTTGTTTAATTGTTGAACTTGCTCGATTAAGAAGTTAGTCTCCTTTGTGTACCCAAATTATGCAATGACGTGGATGACCACTGTAACCAGGGAAATTCGAACCAAATTTTTTTATGTTCAAACTCATCACACATGGGTTAAGCTATCTGAATCATTTGTGATGTTCACATATCATAAATAGTTCTGAATAAGGGACCGTGTCTGATGACACTTTGTGCTCCAGTTTTTTCGCTAAAGCGATTCCAAATTTTCGACTTCCGCAGAAATATCTACCTCCCCTCCCCCTCCCCCTTACCAAAAGCCACATTTCCCTTGTTTCCGCCTTACTTTCCAAGTTGAAACCTCCACTCCTTGCTTGCAGCGCCGCCGCCTCCTTGCCAGTGACCCTCCTTCATGCTGCTCGGCCTCGCCTATCCAGACAGGTAATCCACACCCGACCACCATCCTCCACCTCCTTCCACATCCCACATGCCCCGACCGCCAACGTGAACGCGACACCTTCCACCCAAATCACCGACCCCTCCACCAAATAAGCGTGGCCCTAACCCATGGTGTGCGTAATATAGCCAGGATCTCAAGGAGCATTTCGCAGCGGAGAAGCAAATCGCGGCCACACGCGCGGATGAGGTCGCTATGGCTGCTATTCGTGCCGACCCCCATATCTTGGAGGAACACCTTGCCATTTGCTAGCTACGTCGGTTAAGCATGCTCGGTTTACCCGTTGTGTGTGCTGCTCCTGCATTTCCTTCACAAATTCTAGTGAATTGTGCTATCTAATTTTACCATGCAATCTGTTGCTGTAGTGTATATGTTCTATATGTCGTGCAGTGTGGTGCTCATTTATTAACTGTTTTGTTAATTAGTAGTTGTCGTCTTTAGTTAACTGTTTGGTTCAATTCTGCAAATATGATGTTCAATTCTTCAGGCTGCAATTTTGTATTGTCTTCCATGTAAGAAATAAATCAAATTTATCTTTACAAAATACATGAGAAACGAATACAATTTGATACGGAGCATCCTACGGACATCACCATGTCAAGAGTCTGTTTGACAAGTGACACGTTCGACATCCACTTCACATACACAAAGGTGAATCATCTCCTTTACGCGTGTTCACTTGACCCCTTCGACGATGGTATACTACTTGAAACTCCACTTGTGTGCATGCATAGGTATTGTCGGAACACTACGGATGACAAGGAGGAGTGTGAGAGCAAGTGTACAACTACACCATCCGCGAGGGAAGCATGGAAACGAACACGCAAGAAGAAGCTCCAGCGAGCGGACGTCCGGACGACACCGGACGACCAGCCCCTCCTAGTGAGCGGACGTTCGGCCCCCACTGGACGACCGACACATCTACACCCGAGCCAAATCAGCGAAAGACCGACGACACCAGATGACCGCCAGCTACCGGACGTCCGGTGCCACCTCAACCGAGCCAAAGTGAGCGGAAGTTCGGCGACTACCGGACGTCCGGAAGCCCACGAGCCATCGGACGTCCGGTACCTGTCTGTGTACAAAGATCGGGCACAAGGCCCATGTATCCCTCTCCCACTTACCCCTTCGTGGACTGAGGGAGTCCTGGATTAGGGGGTGTTCGGGTAGCCGGACTATACCTTCAGCCGGACTCCTGGACTATGAAGATACAAGATTGAAGACTTCGTCCTGTGTCCGGATGGGACTTTCCTTGGCGTGGAAGGCAAGCTTGGCGATGCGGATATTCAATATCTCCTACCATTGTAACCGACTCTGTGTAACCCTAACCCTATCCGGTGTCTATATAAACTGGAGGGTTGTAGTCCGTAGGCAATCAACTCCATACACAACAATCATACCATAGGCTAGCTTCTAAGGTTTAGCCTCCTTGATCTTGTGGTAGATCTACTCTTGTACTACCCATATCATCAATATTAATCAAGCAGGAGTAGGGTATTGCCTCCATCGAGAAGGCTCGAACCTGGGTAAAACAAAGTGTCCCCTGTCTCCTGTTACCATCCGGCCTAGATGCATAGTTCGGGACCCCCTACCCGAGATCCGCCGGTTTTGACACCGACATTGGTGCTTTCATTGAGAGTTCCTCTGTGTCGTCGCTTTTAGGCCCGATGGCTCCTTCGATCGTCAACAGCGACGCGGTCCAGGGTGAGACTTTTTCCCCCGGACAGATCTTCGTCTTCGGCGGCTTCGCACTGCGGACCAATTCGCTTGGCCTCCTTGAGCAGATCGAAAGCTACGCCCCTGGCCATCAGGTCAGGTTTGGAAGCCTAAACTACACGGCTGACATCCGCGGGGACTTGATCTTCGACGGATTCGAGCCACAGCCAAGCGCGCCGCACTGTCTCGATGGGCATGATATAGCTCTGCCACCGAACAGCGCCTTGAAGGCCGCACACGCATCGATTCCGACCATTGATTCGGAGCCTACTGCACCGATCGAGGATCAGCGGTTAGACGCTGCCTCAGGGGCTGCGATCTCAGAGGCAATTGAGCCGAACTCCAGCCCCGCACTCCGCATGGCCCGTGACTCCGAGGAGCCAGATTCCTCTCCAAGCTCCGAGCCCCCCGCGTCCCTGCCGATCGAATCCAATTGGGCACCGATCATGGAGTTCACCGCCACGGACATCTTTCAGCACTCGCCCTTCGGCGACATCCTGAATTCTCTAAAGTCTCTCTCTTTATCAGGAGAGCCCTGGCCGGACTGCGGTCAGCAAGGTTGGGATACGGACGACGAAGAAATTCAAAGCCCACCAACCACCCACTTCGTAGCCACTGTCGACGACTTAACCGACACGCTCGACTTCGACTCCGAAGACATCGACGGCATGGACGACGATGCAGGAGACGAACAAGAACCAGCACCCGTAGGGCGCTGGAAGGCCACCTCGTCATATGACATATATACGGTGGATACTCCAAAAGATGGAGATGGCGATGGAACAGTGGGGGATGACGCCCCCAAGAAACAGCAAAAGCGCCGACGTCAGCAGCGCCGCTCTAAATCCCGCCAAAGCAAAAACGATGATTCCGGTACAAGAGATAATACTACCCCGGATAGCGCCGAAGAAAACCCACCTCAGCAAAATTCGGCACAGGAAGATGGAGAAACCAGCCCTCATGAAGAGTGGCAGACCGAGAGGTCGAGGATGATAACTATACGCCTCCCTCCGAAGACGAGGCTAGCCTCGATGACGACGAATTCGTCATACCATCAGACCCCGCTGAACAAGAGCGTTTTAAACGCAGGCTTTTAGCCATGGCAAGCAGCCTCAAGAAAAAGCAGCAACAACTTAGAGCTGCCCAAGAATTGCTAGCTGACAGATGGACTGAAGACCTTGCGGCCAAAGAGTATGAACTCGAACGCCCCTCCAAGAGTTACCCGAAGCGCAGGCCGCTACCCCGATCAGAGGAGGAAGCACCTACATCACCAGCGCATGACATGGCAGACCGGCCACCTCGCGGCCGCGACAGAGAGGCCTGTCGGCCCTCCACCCAAGCCATGCCCCCACGCTGCTCAACTAAGGCACGGGAAAATGCGCTTGACCTGCGAGACATACTGGAGGATAAGGCAAGACAAACAAGATCGATCTACGGATCGCGCAGGCGCCCTACGGCATGTGACAATGATCTTCACTCCGGATACAACAAATCCGGCCGGGCCAAACACAACAGACATAGCTCTTCCGAGCTGCATCGTGATATAGCCCAGTACAGAGGCGCCGCACACCCGCTATGCTTCACGAATGAAGTAATGGATCATAAAATCCCAGAGGGTTTCAAACCCGTAAACATCGAATCATACGATGGCACAACAGACCCGGCGATGTGGATCGAGGATTATCTCCTTCACATCCACATGGCACGCGGCGATGATCTACACGCCATTAAATACCTCCCGCTCAAACTTAAAGGACCAGCCCGGCATTGGCTTAACAGCTTGCCAGCAGACTCAATCGGTTCTTGGGAGGACCTGGAAGCCGCATTCCTCGACAACTTCCAGGGCACTTATGTGCGACCGCCGGATGCCGACGACTTAAGCCACATAATTCAGCAGCCAGAAGAATCGGCCAGACAATTCTGGACACGGTTCCTAACAAAGAAAAACCAGATAGTCGACTATCCGGACGCAGAGGCCCTAGCAGCCTTCAAGCATAACATCCACGACGAGTGGCTTGCCCGGCACCTGGGACAGGAAAAACCGAAATCCATGGCAGCCCTCACGACACTCATGACCCGCTTTTGCGCAGGAGAAGACAACTGGCTAGCTCGCAGTAACAACCTGTCAAAAAACCCTGGTAATTCAGATACCAAGGACAAAAGCGGCGGGACACGTCGGAATAAGCAAAAACACCGTGTTAACAGCGATAGCAATGAAGATACGGCAGTCAATGCCGGATTCAAAGGCTATAAACCCGATCAGCGGAAAAAGCCATTCAAAAAGAATACTCAGGGCCCGTCCAGTTTGGACCGAATACTCGATCGCTTGTGCCAGATACATGGCACCCCCGAAAGGCCAGCCAATCACACTAACAGGGATTGTTGGGTGTTCAAGCAGGTAGGCAAGTTAAGGGCCGAAAACAGAGACAAGGGGCTGCACAGCGACGACGAGGAGCCCAAGCCGCCGAACAACAATGGACAGAAGGGCTTTCCCCCACAAGTGTGGACGATGAACATGATATACGCAACCCACATTCCCAAGCGGGAGCGGAAGCGTGCGCTACCGGACGTATACGCGATGGAGCCAGTCGCCCCAAAGTTCAACCCATGGTCCTCCTGCCCGATCACTTTTGATCGAAGGGACCATCCCACTAGCATCCGTCATGAAGGCTTCGCCGCATTGGTTCTCGACCCAATCATTGACGGATTTCACCTCACAAGAGTCCTCATGGACGGCGGCAGTAGCCTGAACCTGCTTTATCAGGATACAGTGCGGAAAATGGGCATAGATCCCTCAAGGATTAAGCCCACAAGAACGACCTTTAAAGGCGTCATACCAGGTGTAGAAGCCAACTGTACAGGCTCAGTAACACTTGACGTGGTCTTCGGATCCCCGGACTATTTCCGAAGCAAAGAGTTAATCTTCGATATAGTCCCGTTTCGCAGTGGCTATCACGCCCTGCTCGGACGAACCGCATTTGCAAAGTTCAATGCGGTGCCGCACTACGCATATCTCAAGCTCAAGATGCCAGGCCCTCGAGGAGTAATTACGGTCAACAGAAACACCGAACACTCCCTCCGTACGGAGGAGCATATGGCGGCTCTTGCAGCGGAGGTACAAAGTAGCCTTCTCGGGCAATTCTCCAGTCCGGCCATTAAAAAGCCAGACACTGCCAAGCGCGCCCAGAGTAATCCACAGCAGGACCGCCTGGCACGCTCTGAGCAAGCGTAGCAATGCGGCCCCAACCCCAGCTTTCGCAACATAGCGAAACCAGTACCTCGCGTACATAACTATGCCCTGGAAATAGCATGGGCACAGGGGAAGGGGCACTACAACGGCACACCCAAAATACGGCTTAAACATACTAAGGGCTGCCGGATTCTTTTTTTAATTTTTCTTACTTTCAGGACTCCATGCTTCGGACGACCTGCTCGGCAATTCAACTGCCGCACAAACGATGCAAGATCCAGGGAGGCACACAAGCCATGCCGCATTATGGAACTCCCATGTGGTCTCTGTTACGAGCGGTATACCTATTTTAAATACAATTCCGCGGCCTGCCCCTGGTCAGGACATACTGAATAGTCCAATATCTTTTGCTTGCCGCACTATTTGTATCGTTCGGCTTTGATAAATAGCCTCTCTATAAACAATGCATAGCTTTTTGTCTATTTTTTGCATTATCCTCTCTTTTATATATGTTCATTAATGACATGTTGCACCCGTACACTATGGTACGGCAAGTACGCCAGGGGCTTTAGTACCCTTTAATATGGTGTGAGAAGTCCGTACACTTTCACAAGTGCGGCACCCCGAACTTATAGCACTATATGCATCGGCTCCGAATCATGATTTGGGTCAATAGTTGGGTTTGCCCGGCTCCCATGTTTTGGTGCCTTACGTTCCACTATATCGGCTAAGGTAGCACTAGGAGAACCACTGCGATTGTGCCCCGGTTGAGCTAGGTTAAGCACCTCAGTGGAGAAAGCTAAAACTGACTGTCATGATGAGGCGAGAGACCGGTCGCTGTTCGAGAGGTTTTTCGAGTCCCTAACGACTTATGCCGCTTCGAGCGAGGAGCTGGATAACCCCAGCCAAGGCATGGATAGCGCCCCGAAATCGGTCTTCTGAACTAGGGGCTTTGCCGAAATTTAAAATTATAAAGTTCTATGGCTAAGTGAGAGTGTTCGAGAATTATAGTCCGATTGCCTGGTTCGTCGTGCTGAGCGCCTCCCTCGAAGGATCCAAACATGGGAAAAAGAGCGCACAGGTTTATCACCGAACACCCCAGCACTAGTGGCATGGGGGCAGAAGCCGACGACTGGCCATCTCTCAATTTTTGATAAACGGCCGCACAGAAAATAATATTTTAAATTCAATAAGCATTGCTTAGAGCGCATATGAACAAGTTTTCAGCACACATGATAAAATCGAGCGAGTTCATTCAAAAATTACATCCTTGGTACACTCATCCGCCACAAGGCGGGCACCCGCAAGAACATCCTTGTAATAGTTCTCGGGCTTGCGATGCTCCTCCCCCGGCGGCGGCCCGTTCTTCACAAGCTTCTCACTGTCCAGCTTACCCTAGTGCACCTTTGCACGGGCAAGGGCCCGACGGGCACCTTCGATGCAGATGGAGCGCTTGATGACCTCGAGCCTTGGACAGGCCTCCACCAGCTGCCGCACCAGCCCGAAGTAGCTCCCAGGCAGGGCCTCTCCGGGCCACAGCCGAACTATGAAGCCCTTCATAGCCTGTTCGGCCACCTTGTGGAGCTCGACCAGCTGTTTCAGCTGGTCGCTCAAGGGCACAGGGTGTCCGGCCTCAGCATACTAAGACCAGAACACCTTCTCCGTCGAGATGCCCTCTTCAGCTCGGTAGAATGCGGCAGCGTCGGATACACTGCGGGGAAGATCTGCGAATGCCCCTGGAGAGCTCCGGATTCGGGTAAGTAACAAGTAGTTTACTTTTATATTTCTGCTTTGCATAAAGAATGCCTTACCTGCTGCTATCTTTTTCACCTCCTCCAACTCTTGGAGGGCCTTTTGGGCTTCGGCCTTGGCAGACTTGGTAGTCTCAAGGGCCGCCGCGAGCTCGGACGCTTGGGTCTTTGACTCAAGCTCCAAACTCTCATGTTTTTTCATGAGATCCTGAAGCTCTCGCTGCACCCCGCCGACCTGAGCCCCAAGTTTCTCTCGCTCGGTGCGCTCCGCGGCCGTTTTCTTTTCGGCCTCAGATAGCGCCTGCTTGAGGGTCGCCACCTCAGTTGTGGCCCCTACAATAAGCAGTACAATCCTGTTATTTTTTGCAATCACGCCTCTCTATAGGCACCCTTTTCAATAAGGTATTTCTTACCTTCTTTCTCCTCGAGCTGCCACTTGGCAAGGCCGAGCTCTTGCTCGGTCCGCTCGAGGTCCTGCTTCAGGACACCCACCTCCGCAGTCAGTGCAGCGGTGGATAGCAGCAAAGCCTGCATACGCATATTGACTCTTTTTGTTAGACTCCTGCGAAATTTACTAGATCCTCTATTCGGCTTTTCTTTCCGAACGCCAAACAGAGCATCAGGGGCTACTGTCTATGCGGTAATATTTTTACATATTTTTACTTACCTCGAAGCCTGTTAGAAGGCTAGCGCAAGCTTCAGTCAGTCCGCTCTTGGCGGACTGAACCTTCTGGATCACCGTACTCATAATAGTACGGTGCTCCTCGTCGATGGAGGTGCTTTCAAGCACCTCCAGCAGATTGTCCGGCGCCTCTGGTTGGACGGAGGCCGCCGGCTCAGAAGACTTGCTCCTCTTAGAAGGAGTTTGCCTACCGCAATCCGGAACTGTTGAAGATTCCGGCGCGGTGTCCGGCATAAAGCCGGACTTGGAGCCCTGGGGGGTCTTGTCCCCTTTGCTCCTGGAGTCCGGGAGGTCGCCTTGCGGCTCCTCTAGGACCACCTCCTCCTGCCCCGGAGCTCGTTGTGACGCCACTTCGGCGTCATCCGCAGTGCAGGGGGAGACGGCGGGCGGAACTGAGCTCACGTCCGATGAATCCAGGGAGCCGCTCGACGACTCATTGAGTTCGGCCCGGGGCGGGCTGCATGATTATATTCGACATTAGGGAAAGCTGTGCAACAAAAGGAATATCATGAGTTACTCTGGTATCCGAACACTTACGATTTCGCCGGACGCCTGGCCCTGTCTGGCCACTCCTCTTCGTCCTCGTCGGCGTCGGGGGCGTAGTCCGGCGGAGGGGTCTTCCTCTTCTTGGACCCTTCGGCCTTCCCCCTTGGGGCGGCCTTCCATTTCTTTCCTCCCTCCGCTGGGGGGGGGAGAGCTTTCTTCTTCCTCCTCCTCGTTTTTACGGGAGGAGGGCGTCTCGGACTCGTCGGATGACGAGTCCGACGACACCACGTTGCAGGTACTCTTTCGAGTCCCCGTGGTCTTCTTCTTCTTGGCCTTCTTTTCCGGCACCACATAAGGCGCCGGAGCCAGCAGCTTCACTAGTAGAGCTGGGGCTGGGTCTTCGGGCAGCGGAGCTGGACAGTTAATCGGTCCGGATACCGCCCGCCAAGCCTATCAAAGGTAAGGGAGTTTAGATCCCGCATAGAGTTAAACTATGAAAAAAGCTGAACATCCTGTAAAAGGTGAAAATGGCTTACCTCGCTAGCGTGACGCTGCGAGCTGTATCCGCGGTCCTCGGAAGCGGATGTGGGAGCCTCGGCGCCTTTGGTTAGCACCTTCTAGACGTCTTCATACATCGTGTCGAAGAGCCTGTTAAGGGTTTGGTGCTGCGCCGGGACGAACTCCAACAGATTAAAATCCCGTTGTTGGCACGGGAGGATCCGGCGGACGAGCATAACCTGGATTACATTAACAAGCCGGATTGGCTTGTTCACCAGGGACTGGATGCATGTTTGCAATCCGGTCACCTCTTTTTCGTCACCCCACGATAGGCCCGTCTCTTTCCAGTACATAAGCCGCATGGGGGGTCCGGATCGGAACTCGGGGGCTGCGGTCCATTTCGGATCGCGTGGCTCGGTGATGTAAAACAACCCGGATTGCCACCCCTTTAGGGTCTCCACGAAGGAGCCCTCGAGCCATAGGACGTTGGCCATCTTGCCCGCCATGGCGCCTCCGCACTCCGCCTGGTTGCCGCGCACCACCTTGGGCTTGACGTTGAAGGTCTTGAGCCAGAGGCCGAAATGGGGGCGAACGCGGAGGAAGGCCTCGCACACGACGATAAACGCCGAGATGTTGAGGATGAAGTTCGGGGCCAAATCGTGAAAATCCAGGCCGTAGTAGAACATGAGCCCCCGGACGAATGGGTGAAGTGGAAAACCCAGTCCGCGGAGGAAATGGGGGAGGAATACTACCCTCTCATGGGGCCTTGGGGTGGTAAGAAGCTGCCCCTCTTCGGGAAGCCGGTGCGCGATGTCTTTGGATAAGTATCCGGCCTTCCTTAGCTTTTTGACATGGCCCTCCGTGACGGAGGAGACCATCCATTTGCCTCCCGCTCTGGACATTGCTGGAGAAGGTTGAGGTGGGAAGTGCGGGCTTGGGCGTTGGAGCTCGAGTGCGCAGGAGATGGATAGGCAAAGGAGGAAGAAGGCGTAGGTAAAAAGGTGGATCTTTATCCCCTTATATGGGTGGATGCGGTTGTGCGTCCCCACCTGCCTAATAAAACTCGCTTGCCTCCCAAGCGCCATGGTAAATGGCGCAGTTAGGGTTACCCACGTCCGTATTGATGAGAATCCCGTAAAAAGGGCACGCGATCTCTGCTTTGACAAGACATGCCAAGGAAACCGCCTCGCCAAACATGCTGAGGTGGAAAAGTAAAAACGATTTGAGTAAAGGACTTGGCCGTAGTGTGATAGCGCACTGCGGAATACGTCAGCAGATTTGATTTGTGTCAATATTATTCTCTCTATGGCAATATGTGGAAACTTATTTTGCAGAACCAGACACTACTCTTGGTGTTTACAAATCTTCTATGAAGGACTTGGAGGAGGAACCCGCCTTGCAATGCCGAAGACAATTTGCGTGCCGGACTCGTCGTCATTGAAGCCTGATTCAGGGGCTACTGAGGGAGTCCTGGATTAGGGGGTGTTCGGGTAGCCGGACTATACCTTCAGCCGGACTCCTGGACTATGAAGATACAAGATTGAAGACTTCGTCCCGTGTCCGGATGGGACTTTCCTTGGCATGGAAGGCAATCTTGGCGATGCGGATATTCAAGATCTCCTACTATTGTAACCGACTCTGTGTAACCCTAACCCTATCCGGTGTCTATATAAACCGGAGGGTTGTAGTCTGTAGGCAATCAACTCCATACACAACAATCATACCATAGGCTAGCTTCTAGGGTTTAGCCTCCTTGATCTCGTGGTAGATCTACTCTTGTACTACCCATATCATCAATATTAATCAAGCAGGAGTAGGGTATTACCTCCATCGAGAGGGCCCGAACCTGGGTAAAACAAAGTGTCCCCTGTCTCCTGTTACCATCCGGCCTAGACGCACAGTTCGGGACCCCCTACCCGAGATCCGCCGGTTTTGACACCGACATGGACCTAGACTATATATACTCCTCCACCTCCTCGTAGTTAGGTTAGCATTGTGTTAGCTCATTTGTGAGATAGAGCTCGCTCATACATATAGGATCTACTCCTTGAGAGAGACTGCGGCCCCTCTTCGGAGAAGATCCACCTTGGATTCAAGACCCCTTTACGGGAAGATCCCCTTGTGGATTCAAGACCTCCTCACGGAGAAGAGCCGGCTACCCTTTGTATTGTCCCATGTTGGATTTGGATCGTGTATCTCTTTGTGTTTCGAGGATCTAGCATATGTGTGACCATATCTTGTTGGTTTTAGTGTTTCTCTCGTGTCTCCCCTCGTGATTCCCCTCGTTTTCCCCCTCGTGTTCTTCGTGTTCTTCGCAGGATCTACTCCTTTCGTGAAAGATCGGCCACATAGGGTTCTACCCTACATCATCTTGGTATCATGAGCCACGTTGATCACGATTTCGGAGCCTCCCCTCTTTGTTTTCTAGCTTGATTTTGTTGTGTTCTTCCCCAAATTCGAAAATCCCCACCAAAAATAGCCCCAATTTTTTTGTGATTTGTTGGTTTGAAGAAGTTTTGTTGATTTTGATCCATGGATTTGCTTGGTTTCAAGTGGATCTAGCATCTCCCCAAGTTTCCCCATCTTTCATCCATGAAATCTCCTCAATTTTGACCCCAAAATCCCCAAAATCCGCCCAAAATCGCGCCCCAGATCTCGCATCTCGCGTTGATCCCGACCCACCGGATGACCGGCGTTTTACGGATGTCCGGACCCCTGGAACGATCGGACGTCCGCAACTTACCAGACGACCGGAACCCCCTAACCCGAGCAGAATTTATGTATTTCCGACCCGACCGAACGTCCGGCGACCGGACATCCGTCCTTTTACGGACGTCCGGCGACCAGACATCCGTCCTTTTATGGACGTCCGTAACCTGTAAAAACTGACTTCGCTGAAATTTTGTTTCGGCCATAACTAATTCATCTGAACTCCGATTTTGACATTCGTTAGCTCGCTTTGAAGCTCTTGACATCCCCCTTCCCAAAAAAACTACCATAATATTTTGACTCCATCAAATTTTGTGAATTTTGGCATCTTTTCCTAGGGCTTCCACCACATCATCCGCTACACCACCACCGACTTCCGCAACCTAACCAATTTTGTTCCCCTTCGCATTAGTGGTTGTTGTGATTTGAGTCTCATAAGGTGTTTAGGATACTTAGGGACGGTTGCTTCTTCATCAACCACCACCACTACCGCATAGGCTTACCCACCATACACTTATGCCACACCGACTTAACCCAATTTTGTTTGTGTTGTGAGTTGTGTCTCCTAAGGTGTTTCGGCTACTTAGGGACCATGCTTCCAACTCTGACACCGTGTATAGTACACCACCATACTCTCCACTTCCGCATTGCCTACTCGCATAACCCATCACACCACCACCGCATCCCGCTACCACCATTTTGACATTTGACATTTGAGATTTTGAGTTCGCGGTTTTTCCGTTTCCTAAGGTGTTTCGGCTACTTAGGGACGAGTCTCCATCATCTTGGTATCTCCATCAAGATCACCGCCACTCATCATCGCCAAGGATGGTAACCTCCATATCATCTTGGTATCGTGGTATCCCTCCATGTATATTCCCTTGCCATTGCATTGATAACCCCTAGCCCATTTTGCGTCACTTGCCTATCGAGACTAGCCATTTGAGTATTGCCGGCAACGTTACTTGTGCACATTAGTGATCATCGAGCTACATCTTCCATTACATACATACCATATCATATTGGTATCATCATATCATCTATTGTGCCTCAAGTTTGTTCCCGCATATATACAATTGCTATCTTGGTTTGTGCATCATGCAAAAGTGGCCATACAAAAAAAGAATAAGCTTTTAAGCAAAAGAGAAAGAGCAAAGAAGCTTGTAAGCAAGAGCCATAGCATCATACCACATTGCATATAAGATTGTCATATCCGATCATCTTGGATCATACCACCGGAACATCATACATAGCATACTTGGGATAGAAAGTTCATACATTTTGCATCTTATAGATTCTGCACAAGTGTCGTATCCGCCTATTGAGAAATTGTGATAGCGTCTCTCTTGAGTTGTGCAACACGAGCGTTTTTTCCGTGGATTCCACATTTTGTGCTCACTCCTTGGTTGCACGACCCCATTTATCTATCCGTGTGTGTGTGTGTGTTTTCGTGTGCCATTCATTGCTATTGGTCTACTTGTTTCACTTGTGAATTTGTGAATCTCTTTCAACTTTATTGACTCTTGCTTACATATTGCATCAAATTTTTGTGCCACTATCCTCACCGAACTGCACTATAAGCCTTATTTGTGTAGGTGTGAGAAATCGACAAGATCGGTACCAATTGTGCTATTTCCTTGTTACACTATTGAGTGATCATTAATCCATCTTCAACATCGGTCAAGGTACATTTGGTATAGTTCTTCTCTTTCTCCCACTCACATTTGCTCGAGTCTTATGATTGATAGGCAAGGCATTTCATCTTCGATCTACAACAACAACAACGAGTTCGATGCCACGATCAACCCCAACGATGCCAAGATGCAAGCTCAAATGGAGGAGATCAAAGCCCTCATCAAGTCCTACAAGTGATCTTCCTCATCTTCAAGAAGATGCTCAAGAGCACATGTCTCCGAGCTACCATCTCCGGCAAAATCACATCAGCATTGACACCATCACCAACAAGGACGTGAAGGTCAAGAGCTCAACACCAACAACCGCTCAACGACTTCACCATCTCCCTTGGAATCTTCGCCAAGCGACTTCAAGGCATCTTCTCCTAGGAACATACGACATCTTCGCCCACAAGCACCTCAAGAGAAGCTCCCCAAGCTCAAGTCCGTGACTTCCACGAGCTACTACGACCTCGACATCGACCACGTGATTCCTTTCTATGGGACTCAAGAACCCGAGGAGTATCTTGAGTGGGAGTTTTTGATGGACGACTACCTCAAGCTACATCAAGTTCCTCCCGAAGATCAAGTGAAGTGCGCCACGAGGAACTTCCACGACTACGCGTCCACATGGTGGCTTCACGCACCTTCGGAGATCTATGACATGAGTTGGCCCAAGACAAAGAGAGCTTTGCGGCGAGAGTTCGTGCCTCCAACCTACACGAAACAACTTCTACGCCAATTGGAGAACACCACCCAAGGATCCAAGTCCATCGACGAGTACTTCAAGGAGATGAAGAAAGCCTTGCGACAAGCTGGCGTGGACGACCCCATTTTGATGAAGTTCCACTTCATGATGGGATTGCACAACGAAATCTCCAAGACAATCTTCCTCGAGAACTACAAGTCCCTCGACGACAACTACATAGGTGCTCTCAAGGCGGATCAAGAAATCATGAAGGCCAAGGCTTCCCCACCCCAAACACACTTCTCGAAGACCAAGCTCCAAGAAGGTGAGCATGAGGATAGTACCACCTAGATGTCCAAGCCCGACAAGCTCCAAGACGATGCTCCCAAGTTCAACTTCACTGCCATACCTCTTTGTGGCATTGACAATGCCGAGTCTATCATGACTCTTTTTCAAGACGGTGCGGCGACGAGTACAACTACGGAGACCCTCAAGGACCAAGCTTTGGAGGCGAGCGACAAGGTGGCGAGCAAGGATGATGCTTCCATCTTAGGAGGCGAGAGTGATGATGTGCCATATTCGGCCTTCATCCACGGCGATGACAACGAGATGGTTGAGCATGGGATTTTTCCCTTAGACCACGGCGACATATGATGACTTGAGTGACTTTAACCACCATATTGAGAGCGAGAGTGACTCCATCACTAGCCCCATATATGATGTGTTGCCACAATTCCCATGTGAGGAGAGCCACAACCCCCAGCACTTGAGTGAGATGAGTGACTCCACCATACGTGAGATTGAGTGCACATACTTTGAGGGAGTGAGTGAACCACCACATAGAGAGAGTGTGATAGTTGATAGGTCTCGTGAGGCCATTTGCATTTCTAACAACTTGACCTCTACCTCTATTGTGTCTTCTCATTTGGTGCTAGGTCCCATCTATGATGACGCACCTATTCGCGATGACTACGTCCTCCCTTTGGACAAGACGATGGCCATGGTGGAATATGATGCACCCCCCACATGGTTCCATCAAGATGAAGATGCCCACAATTTGGTCTTTCCCACCTCACCTACACCACATGAGTGGAATGACAAAGGTAACATAGGTGAAGGTGATGCTCTAGTCCCACTAGTGGACATTCTTGACATTGATTGCTTGCATGATGTTGATCAACCTATTACCATACTTCATGCTAGTGCAACTTCCCCATGCGATGATTTACCCATTTATGATGAGTATGATGATTGCCATGTGGAGTCTATTAGTTGTGATGCCATGTTGCATAGGATCACTTGTGATAATTCTCTTGGTCACATCATGTTTGACAATCCGCTTGACTTGTCATATGTTATGCATGAGATCAACAATATGTCATATTTGCACTCTCTTCATAGTGATTATGCATATGCCATTAAAATGAACCCAATTTGCACTTATGGCATAGATGACAAGCCTATGGTTATTGGCATTTGTTTCTCTTGTGATGATATTGACATGCTACCTTTGCATCATTTCTCATATGATATGCCATAACCACCTAGCTTCGGGTATGCATTGTTTTGGATGTTCTCCATTTTCTCCATATGATGTTTCCGATATTGCTCATGAGGAGACCCCCATAGTTTCCTCATAAATTTTAGGAGATTTTGATTTATCCCATTCATTGCATCATCCCAATACTTGTGTGCACAATATGCTCCCCATGAATAAAAATGCTATTGTTGTGCCTTATACTTGTATGCTCAATTTGCATCCCCATCATGTTATAAACAATAACTATTCTTTCATGATGGATGACATGTTCTTATACCATGCATCAAATTTCTTTGAGCGATGCTTATCTTGTGCTAACTCTCACGTGCACATACACATCATGATGGATGATGTGTACATTACACAGAATCTCTTTTGTTTGTGTCTCTTTTGTGTAGGTACCCATGAATTCTTATCAACCTCGCAATCCCACGAGTTGACAAAACGAGCTCTAGAGAGCAATGATGACTTGGGATCCCATGGAGTGTCTTTCCACCGCTCTCTTCTCGCAAAGACTTCGTGCATTTCTTCTACATGGCCCTCAGTTGGCTATGGGTTGTTGTGCATTATATATCCTTTGCCCATCTTCCCATGTTCACTTCGCATGATATGCTCATTCCTATGCTTTTGTCATGCATTTGTGACCCATGCTTTGCATCACACATGATGATTGATTCTCATACTTGTATGTGTATTTGCAAGCTTGGTGGAGATATTGCTTGTTATTGCCATGTTTGCTTTGTACCCCATGCCTATGATGATACTTTCATCTTGCTTTGTGTTCGTGCTTGCGATATGTCATGTACATTGCCTATGACTATTATTTTCTCACATGTCATGATTGCCACGATTTCCTCTAGTATGTTGCATCTTTGCACTACTAGCTTGCACGACTTGATTCCTATGATTGCTTGCCTTGTTGCATCACCGATGATTCATACTTGCTCATTTCATGTGGTTGATGACAACCATCTACATGCTTTGCACATGATTGTTGTTGCTTCTTATCATATATCCCCATATGTTGCCTCTCTCATGCTAGATGATTTGCCATGTACTGAGTGCAACGATACATTTAGCATTGCTAATGAGATTGCCCTCATAGCATTCTCACATATGATTGGAGATTTTGACATTTTTATTGTGAAGCATGCTTGTCTTGCCTCTTTGCACCATATACCTAGTGACATGAATATAGCCATTGTTGCATCATATTATTCATGCACTTGTGCTTCTAATGGTTATGTGCAAAAGAAGAGAACCATCATGATGGATGATGTGTTTATCTACCATGTGCATACGTTCTTTTCCTTGTTTTGTGCATGTGTAGGAAACTTGGACCTCGTGTCAACTTCCACGTCACATGAGTTGACCATTCGAGCTCTTGAGAGCGAACCACCTCCTACCACGATGATTCTACATCGCACTTGCTTGTACTTCGGCATTGTGAAGGACGCACAAGGACATGCTTTCAAGGTGATATCATTCTCTTTTGATAATCCCCAAACCATGAGCATGAATATTGTGGATCATACTACTTGTGTTGCTTGCACCATGAGACTTGGACCACTTGATTGCACACTTGTTAGAGATCTTGCTTCGACTTGTCATTTTCACCATTCCATGCATCATGATATATATGCCTTGTGTGTTGCATCCAATTCTTGGATTACTTGCTCCTCTCACATGTTTGGTTGCCACAATGTCGTTTCTTCACATATGCCATGTCCCATTGATTGCTACATGCTTGCCTTGATTGCCTCACACATGATGAACAATTGCTATTTCTATTGTGTTGAGTGCCACACTATATTCACTACACCCTATGCACATTATGCTTGGATTGTCTTGCACTTGTCCCATGTGTTTACACACTTCATTTTATTTGGTGTTGTGAATGATTCCTATGCCTACCATAGACCTTTCACTGAGAAATTTGTGAATGCTTGCTATGAACTTGAGGTAGATGCTTCTTCTCTTGTCACACATATTTGCATCACTACCTCACATTCACATGCTTGCCCCCATGATTTCTTTGCTTGTGCTCAATTGATATGCGTACATGCCATGTCACAATCCTTTGTCACACCATATGCTTTGCATGATGACGACACTTGTTTGGTGAATAACCTCTTGAATGCTTGGTTTTGCACTAGTGCTAACCACATTTGTTTTTCCAAGTGTTTGTTGTCCTTAATCCTTTTGAAGGAATCACAAGACGGTGCGACATTGGAGAGTGCCCATTTTGAGCTTCAAGATGACAAGAACTTGGTAAATGTCCACTTCTACACGTCGAAGCCATCTCTTTCCCATGGTGATTTGGTTTTCGATCTGAGGTCGGATCTTTCCCAAGGGAGGGGAGATGATGTGGAGCATCCTACGGACATCACCATGTCAAGAGTCCATTTGGCAAGTGACACGTTCGACATCCACTTCACATACACAAAGGTGAATCATCTCCTTTACGCGTGTTCACTTGACCCCTTCAAGGATGGTATACTACTTGACACTCCACTTGTGTGCATGCATAGGTATTGTCGGAATGCTACGGACGACGAGGAGCAGTGCGAGCGCAAGTGTACAACTACACCATCCGTGAGGGAAGCGTGGAAACGAAGACGCAAGAAGAAGCTCCAGCGAGCGGACGTCCGGACGATCGGCCCCTCCCAGCGAGCGGACGTTCGGCCCCCACCGGACTACCGACACATCTACACCCGAGCCAAATCAGCGGAAGACCGACGACACCGGACGACCGGCGACCGGACGACCGCCAGCTACCGGACGTCCGGTGCCACCTCAACCAAGCCAAAGTGAGCGGAAGTCCGGCGACTACCGGATGTCCGGAAGCCCATGAGCCACCAGACGAACGGTCCCCAGCGGACGTCCAGTACCTGTCTACATACAGAGATCGGGCATGAAGCCCATGTATCCCTCTCCCACTTACCCCTTCGTGGACCTAGACTATATATACTCCTCCACCTCCTCCTAGTTAGGGTTAGCGTTGTGTTAGCTCATTTGTGAGATAGAGCTTCGCTCATCCATATCGGATCTACTCCTTGAGAGAGACTGCAGCCCCTCTTCGGAGAAGATACACCTTGGATTCAAGACCCCTTTACAGGAAGATCCCCTTGTGGATTCAAGACCTCCTCACGGAGAAGAACCGGCTACCCTTTGTATCGTACCTTGTTGGATTTAGATCGTGTATCTCTTTGTGTTTTGAGGATCTAGCATATGTGTGACCATATCTTGTTGGTTTTAGTGTTTCTCTCGTGTCTCCCCTCGTGATTCCCCTCATGTTCTTCGTGTTCTTCGCGGGATCCGCTCCTTTGTGAAAGATCGGCCACATAGGGTTCTACCCTACATCACAATTTCTATATTTCCAAGTTGTCAAGCATGCTTGGTTTGGTTATACATTGTGCGATGTGGTGCTCAGTTAACGTTTGGTTCATTTGTGTTGTGGTTGTCGGATTACGAGTTCCGGCAACCCTTGAGGTTCGAACACTGGGGTGTTGTAGGATCAAAAGTATGTCTAGAGGGGAGTGACCAAATAAAAATCTAGCCTTTTCCCAGTTTTAGTTCTAGGCAGATTTTAGCAACTTAGCACAAGTCAAGCAATCAACCTACACATGCAATTCTAAGAGTATAGCAGCGGAAAGTAAAACAATTGCATATGAAGGTAAAGGGAGGAGTTTGGAGTGTGCAAACGCAATTGGAGACACGGAGATTTTTGACGTGCTTCCGATAGGTGGTGCTATCATACATCCACGTTGATGGAGACTTCAACCCATGAACGGTAATGGTTGCGCGAGTCCACGGAGGGCTCCACCCACGAAGGGTCCACGAAGAAGCAACCGTGTCTATCCCACCATGGCCGTCGCCCACGAAGGACTTGCCTCACTCGGGTAGATCTTCACAAAGTAGGCAATCTTCTTGCCCTTACAAACTCCTTGGTTCAACTCCACAATCTTGACAGAGGCTCCCAAGTAACACCTAACCAATCTAGGAGACACCACTCTCCAAGAGGTAACAAATGGTGTGTTGATGATGAACTCCTTGCTCTTGTGCTTCAAATGATAGTCTCGCCAACACTCAACTCTCTCTCATAGGATTTGGATTTGGTGGAAATATGATTTGAGTGGAAAGCAACTTGGGGAAGGCTAGAGATTAAGATTTATGTGGTTGAAGTGGAATATCTTGACCTCAACACAAGTGTAGGTGGTTCTCTCTCAGAAAATGTATGTTGGAAGTGTAGGCATGTTCGGATGGCTCTCTCCACGAACGAAGAGTGGGTGGAGGGGTATAAATAGCCTCCACACAACATCTAAATGTTACACAAAAATCACCAAACTCGGTGGGACCGAATCAGGAAACTCGGTCAGACCGATTTAGTTCAAAATGTGAACGTTAGGATTTTCGATGGGACCAACATGTCAGCTCGGTGGGACTGATTTTGTTAGGGTTAGGGCATAACGTAATCTCGGTGAGACCGATTACACAAACTAGGTGAGACCGATTTTGGTAATGGACTAACAAAGAGTTGGTCAGGCAAACTCGGTGGGACCGATTTGCTCATCTCGGCTGGACCGAAATGTTACAAAAGGGAAACAGAGTGTTTGCATTGCAATCTCGGTGGGACCGATCGCTCATCTCGGTTTGACCGAAACGTTACGAAGGGAAACAGAGATATTACAATCCCATCTTGGTGAGACCGAGATCCCTATCGGTGAGACCGAAAAGACTAGGGTTTCTGGCAGTGGCTATGTCAACTGAACTTGGTGGCGTCGGATAGAAAGTTTCGGTGGGGCCGAGTTTGACTTTTGGTTTGGCACATATGTGGATGTGAGAAAATAGTTGAGGACTTTGGAGCGTATCACTAAGCACTTTGAGCAAGAAAGACATTAGGCAACACCTCATCCCCTCTTAATAGTAATGGCTTTTCCTATGGACTCAATGCGATCTTGGATCACTTAAAATGAAAATATGTAGAGTCCTGAGCTTTGAGCTTGAGCCAATTCTTTGTCCTTAGAATTTTGAGGGATCCACTTTTCTCATCCATGCCATGCCAATCATTGATCTTTCCTGAAATGTTTATCTTTAAGTAGCATTAGCTCAATGAGTTATATATTGTTAGGAATTACCAAAACCACCCAGGGATAGTTGCACTTTCAATCTCCCCCTTTTTGGTAATTGATGACAACATATAGATCAAAGCTTCGACAAATGATAAGTAAGATTGAAAAAAACATCGTCGCTTTGAGAAGTATGTGATAAGCAAGAGCTCCCCCTAAATTTGTGCATTATTTAAAATTTGCTTTTGAATGCAAATGCACAATCGATTAGGATCATGGGTTACTCTTCCATGTCACATACATCTTAGTGGAGCGCTCAAAATGATAGAGATTAAAAGCATGCACTCATCACCAAGCAAGTGAATGGTCATATAAGGATATAAGAGATGATATCATCCAACAAGCATTAAGGGTAGCATATGATCAAACACATGATCAACAAGTGTCTCACAAGGACATAAAGTATCTCACACAAGCACTCGATAAAGAAGTTCAACCAAAATAGCAAGAGAGATAAAAAGAACAACACTCTCTCTCTCGAAGCCTATGATCTATACATTTTTCTCCCCCTTTGGCAACAAGTTACCAAAAAGTTCAAAAATGCATAGTGCTAAACGACTCTCGGGCTTGATCTTTGGGAGTGGTGTAGAGAGAACTCCAAGGACGAAGGCTTCCGATGAAGTAGTTGGAGCTGATGGAGTGGCTGCTGGAGGTGGCACTAGAGCTGTGGCTGCTGGTGCTGACACTGAAGCTCGAGTATCTGTGACTGGTACTGCAACAGACCTCTAGCTTCGGGGCACTCTAGCAAAAGCATCTATAGTTGACTTGCCCTTCTTCTCCTCCACTTCCTCCTGAAGCTACTCAACTGCTGACTGAATCTCAGTTACTTTGACATCAAGATCATAGAATTTCTGCTCTATGATCCTCTCCAAGCTCTCCTGGTTTTGAGTCGGGGTGGCCAAGCCCTTCTCAATCCTCAAGGTGGATTGGATCAGATATCCAAGATGATCTTTCTTGCTCTTCAGGAAAACTTGAGATGCCTCCTCAACACTTGGCATCTTTGCAGATTTCTCTGCCCTTGCTTTTTCTCTCTTCTCATGTGCTTGAGCTGAAGATGGTTCATTTTCATCCATGACAACAGTGTTGTCTTCAAATTCAGGGTAGAGGGCAGGTGCTCCTTATCCAAAAGATATTTGCTTCTGCCCATCTTTGAGTTGATGAGCTCCTGAATTTGTGGGGCATACCCACAACTCCTCTTCTGATCAGCTGTTGTCCTTTTGATTGTCTCCACAATCACACTCATGACTTTGAATTTTTGAGGCACATCAAACAAATGTAGCAAGTTGATGGCATGTCCTCTGATCATCTTGTGATCACCTGACTTGGGTAGCAATGTGTGTCTGAGGATCCAATTTATAGTAGGCATACCAGACAACAAGAAGTGGACAGATCCAAACTTGTGAGTATCCAAAGCAGCATCTGGGATCTCTTTGTACATGTTGGCCATTGTGTTGTGGTATTTCTTCTTCTCAGCATAAACATCCAAGTCATCTTCATGCTCTGCAGGGGCATTGATCAGCTTAGCCCATTCATCAACTGTGGACTAGTACTTGGTACCCTCAGACATCCAAACTATCCTCCCATCTGGATAGAAGTGGGCAGTGGAGTAGAATTGCATGATCAACTCATCATTCCACTTGGTGAGCTTCTGGGCCACAAAGGTATCAAGTCCACATGCCTTGAAGTTGTCATATACACCTGGATAGTGATCTTCATTCTCCTTGATGTACTCTCAGTCAACCCATCTCATGTCACACACAATGGGCTTCTTGTCAAGCAGCATTGTCTCATAAAAGTCTTGTTGTTCCTTGGTGTGAAACCTGTAGTCCACAGCAGTCCTCCTCCTGATAGCATATGGATCAGACTGTCTCCATAATCTCAGTCCTGCATCCTTTCTGATTTTCATGTTTTCTGCCACAGGGTGTGTATCATTGTGGTCAGGGATCTTGGGCTTCAGCTTCCTCAACACAATTGAGTCATCTTCTTCTTCTTCAGCGGCTTCAGGCACTGGGGCCTTGTTTTTCTCCTCAATAGGAATGTTTCTCGTGCTTCTCTTGGGTTTAGGCTTCTGAGCTAGAGCAGTAGCCTTGGGAGCAGCTTTGGGTTTAGATGGAGTAGCCCCTGATCTGATTGCATCTCCCATGAGCTTTTGTGCTTTGGGTGCTGGTGCAGCATCCTCTTCCTCTTCATCCGAACCTCTCATTATTTATGATCTGCCAAGCACTCTGGCAGTGGTCTTCTTGACCCTTTCCTTCCTTTTCTTCCCTTCTCCAATTGCCTCTTCAGTTGGCTTGGAGGTTTCAGCAGTGGATGCTCTAGCCTTAGACATAGGAACTCTCTTTGCTGGTGCCTTCTTATGCATCCCTGGCTTAACTGTGGCAGCTGAGCCATACTCCTTTTTCAGCACCTTTTTCCTTGAAGTGGCCTCATCCTCAATGGCCACATAATATTCATCCTCTGAATCAGAAGTTTTCTTCTTCCTTGTCCTGGTAGCTGCCTTTGGCAAGTTACTTGGTGTGCTCCTGCTTCCCTCGTCATAGCTGCTAGAGGGATCAGAACCCTCAGTCATCTGCACCTGCTGTTCAGACTTGTTCTAGCGGTCACTTTGGTCAGACATTGTGCAGGCAAACTGTCAGCAGACCCTGTGAATAGATTATAGATGAGGTAGAGAATATGAGCATCACAAAGTAGAGGAGTTTTGCAAAACAATTGAATCAAAAAGTTTAGTTTTAGTTCTCTACAGAAGTGATCTCGGAGCTACCGAATTGACAAACTCAGTGATACCGAAGCAACACTTGGAACCTAAACTAGTGAACTCGGTAGGGCCGAGTCACAGTTTGGTGGCATCGAGATTGCTAGGGTTTCACAGAATCTTGAACTCGGTCACACCGATTTGTGCGTTTCGGTCAGACCGAAGAGCGCATGTGTAATGGCCAAGGCCGAATAGGTGAGACCGATTTCTACAGTCCGGCCGGTCCGAGATGAGTTCTGCGGAGAGCTGACCCTAAAATTTTCGAATCAATCTAGACCTAAGGAAGTTTTAGCTGGATGGATGAATCTCAATCATGGCAAGAAACATGGCATTGTCCTTGTGCTAGGAATCGGAGTGAAAAAGACAGCACAAGGGATCGAACACTTACCCTAATGTGGCATGTGTTCGCTACGGCGGCAGCGGCGGAGCAGATTGCCGTTGACGGCGGCGGAGACCAGCGGCGGGAGGTCGCTGGCGGCGAGAAGACGATCCGGAGGCCCGAAGAGGCAGAGTAGGTTATGTGTGGGCGAAGGGTTTTGGAAAAATTTCCAAAATTTGGCCCGTCAATATATATAACCTGACCCTGTCGGTGTGACCGAGTGGAACAACTAGGTGGCACCGAGATGCAAAACTGCAGGCAATTACTACAACTCGGTGTGACCGAAAGGTTCTAATTTGTTGCACCGAGATTGAAAACCTAGATCAACTAAGTGATCTCGGTAGGACCGAAAAGGATGAATCGGTCAAACCAAAATGCACAAAGAGGTTTTGGAAGTTTAAGTCTATGATGAATCGGGAACTCCGAGTGCTCCTCACACAGAGTGGTTCGAATCTGACTTGATCAAACTTTGTGATGTAGCATGAATAGAGTTTGAGATGAGAAAAGCATAGATAGCTAGAGGGAGTTCTTAGGCATTCTTGTCCATCCATTTGGCAAAAGAGAAAAAACCAAACAATCAAAGCAACAAATGGATGTCCTCGAATGAGAAAAATATGCATTCAACATGCTCACACAATTAAAATGGCAAATGAAATATGTGACGAAGCATGCACAGACACTCTAGCATCTATCAAGCAATAGGCGATGACTAGGTCATCTATATATGAGTATATTGACTTAGGAGTCAAATGAGAACATTTGATCATAGGTCATACTCATCGTTTAAGCACAAGTGGAGTTACCACTTTTACATAGAGCATTGGTGTACTCACACCATTAGAGTTGCTTTAACTCAATTGATTAGAGTAAAGCTCCCCCTAGATGTGACATCCCCCCTAAGAGGGATCAACTAACCTTGGGTTTTGTCGATGATGACTTCACGTAGGTGTTGAAGATGTGGATGCTCAATGTTGATGTAGATCATTCGGAGCAATCCTTTGGAGTGAGTTGCACTTTCAATACCTACATGGGTTAGTCCCACAAGGAACAAACAAGGATATCCATAGACATAGAGTGATGTGTACACAAGATGTCCATGGAAGCATTAGGTTACCTTGTCCCTTGTATTACCAACAAGAGGGTTTGTGACTCCTTGAACTAGTGCAAGATATGAAAGTTGTTTGCACTTGTCCTTGCAAAATGATAAGAGTGAAGTAGGTTGGCGGAGTCACCCTCAAGAACTCTCTAGTTCTTGTTCTTCGGGATCCACACCATTCTGATGGGAATCCTTGGGGTTATAGTCGTACTTGAAGTAGAACTGTAGAACTTGATGTAGTCTTGGTTCATTTGACCAAGGCCTTGGGTGCTTCCTCGAATGCATTAATCTCCTCTTGAAGCTTGTCCTTGCCTTTTTGCTTGTGGTCTTGTGGTGGAAGATCATCTTGAGATTGTGTTCCTTTGAAGGAAGTAGGATCATACTTCTCTTGTTAAGGAACAAACTTCGTCTTGGGGTATTGATCTTCTTCCCACTCAACTCCATTGGCATTGAACTTTCATTCAAAACCAACACATTGATTCTTCCGGTGTCTTCCTTGCTTGCGTACAATTTCCTCAAATTGCTTACTTCCGGCAAGGCTCTTGTAAACACCTTTCTCTATAATTCCCTTCAATAAGCTATTTTCTTGCTCAAGTGTAACTTGGCTAAGAGAATCATTAGTAGAATCAAGAGAGCTACTAGAAGCAACAACATTGGATTTAGCATGATTGTTGTTACTACTAGATGATGAATCTTTCTTGTTCTTGTTACTAGATTTAACTTGTGGCATGTAAGTAGACAAGAGTAAATGCTTGTCAATGTAAGAAGAACTTTTCTTGTGAAGATCATCATTGATTGCCTTTAAAAACTCATGTTCTTGCTCAAGGTTGAGCTTTTCAAAGCATAGCTTATCATGAGTCTTTAAAAGTTATTGATGATCTTCCAAGGTAGTTTCATGAGCTAACTTAAGAGTGTTTAGTTCTTTAGTTAGACGCTCAATCTCCTTCTTATCATCGTCATTTGTTTTATCTTGATTATCATGATTAATAGCAAGCTCATCATAGTTTTCATAACTAGAGTTGTCAACAAGTAAATCATCATCTCCTAGCAAATCATCTTCATCACTATTGAAATCAACATACTCGGGTGTGTTACCTTTGGACCTTTAGCCATGAAGCATCTCCCAATTCCTTCATTTGGTGAGTCAAATATGTCGTAGGAGTTGGTTGTCACAAGTGCTAGTCCGGCAACACCTTCATCTTGAGTATATTCGGAGTGATAACTTCTTTCGGAGTGATTGTCGGAGTCGGAACCGGATACCCATTCACCAACATGAGCTTGATGTCTTATTTTTGTGTAGGTCCTTGATGACTTGTCCTTCCTTTCCGAGTCCTTGCTTCTCCGAGAGGGTCTTCATTCATAATGATCATCTCTACTCCTTCTCTCTCTTGATGGTGATTCTTCTCTTCTATTCCTTCTTTTGGGAAAATCTTCTCTTCTTTTGTAGGGGTCGTACATTCATTGGAGTAGTGTCTGGGTCTTCAACAATTGTAGCAATTACGCTCATGACTAGAAGATATTTTGTCATTGTAGGACCTTGACTTGGAACTTCTTTCCTTGCTTCTACTCTTGTAGAACTTGTTGAAGTTCTTCACCATTAGACTCAATTCTTCATTGAAGGTTTGCTTCTCACTTGATGATGTGGGTGCATCACACGAGGCTTTGTAAGCACCACTTGACTTGTTGTGAAGCTCTTCCTTATCCTTGAGTGACATCTCATGAGCAACAATTCTTCCAATAACTTTCATTGGCTTGAGATCTTTGTAATTGGGCATCATTTGGATCAATGTGCACACGGTATCATATTTTCCATCCAAGGCTCTTAGGATCTTCTTGATGATGAATCTATCTGTCATCTCTTCACTTCCTAAGCCGGCAATCTCATTTGTGATGAGAGCAAGCCTAGAGTACATTTCAGCGACGCCATCACCATCCTTCGTTTTGAACTTGTCAAGCTGACTTTGAAGCACATCCAATTTGGATTCCTTGACAGATTCGGTACCTTCGTGCATATCAATCAAAGTATCCCAAATTTCCTTTGCATTCTCAAGACGGCTGATTTTGTTGAATTCTTCGGGGCATAATCCGTTGAAGAGAATATCAAAAGCTTGAGCACTGTATTGTAGCATCTTCAGCTCTTCCACGGTAGCTTCATGGTTTGATTATCTCCCATCAAAGAATTCACCTTGCAAGCCAATACACACAATAGCCCAAACAGCGGGGTTATGTCTAATAATATGCATTTCCATCTTATGCTTCCAACTAGCAAAATTTGTACCATCAAAGTAAGGACCTCTACGGTGGTAATTTCCCTCGCTAGACACCATACTCTCCTAGGTTGCGAAACCAAGGCTATGACCACCAAAAGCTATTGAAATCAAAGCAAATGGAGACCAGAGCTCTGATACCACTTGTAGGATCGAAAGTATGTCTATAGGGGGTGATTAGACTACTTGACCAAATAAAAATCTAGCCTTTTCCCAATTTTAGTTCTAGGCAGATTTTAGCAACTTAGCACAAGTCAAGCAATCAACCTACACATGCAATTCTAAGAGTATAGCAGCGGAAAGTAAAACAATTGCATATGAAGGTAAAGGGAGGAGTTTGGAGTGTGCAAACGCAATTGGAGACATGGAGATTTTTGGTGTGGTTCTAATAGGTGGTGCTATCGTACATCCACGTTGATGGAGACTTCAACCCACGAAGGGTAACGGTTACGCGAGTCCATGGAGGGCTCCACCCATGAAGGGTCCACGAAGAAGAAACCTTGTCTATCCCACCATGGTCGTCGCCCACGAAGGACTTGCCTCACTCGAGTAGATCTTCACGAAGTAGGTAATCTCCTTGCCCTTACAAACTCCTTGGTTCAACTCCACAATCTTGACGGAGGCTCCCAAGTGACACCTAACCAATCTAGGAGACACCACTCTCCAAGAGGTAACAAATGGTGTGTTGACGATGAACTCCTTGCTCTTGTGCTTCAAATGATAGTCTCCCCAACATTCAACTCTCTCTCACAGGATTTGGATTTGGTGGAAAGATGATTTGAGTGGAAAGCAACTTGGGGAAGGCTAGAGATCAAGATTTATGTGGTTGGAGTGGAATATCTTGACCTCAACACAAGTGTAGGTGGTTCTCTCTCAAAAAATGTATGTTGGAAGTGTAGGCATGTTCTGATGGCTCTCTCCACGAATGAAGAGTGGGTGGAGGTGTATAAATAGCCTCCACACAAAGTCTAACCATTACACACAAATCACCAAACTCGGTGAGACCGAATCATGAAACTCGGTCAGACCAATTTAGTTCAAAATGTGAACGTTAGGATTTTCCGTGGGACCGACATGTCAACTCGGTGGGACCGATTTTGTTAGGGTTAGGGCATAACGTAATCTCGGTGAGACCGATTACACAAACTTGGTGAGACCGATTTTGGTAATGGACTAACAGAGAGTTGGTCAGGAAAACTCGGTGGGACCGATTCGCTCATCTCGGTTGGACTGAAATGTTACAAAAGGGAAACAAAGAGTTTGCATTGCAATCTCGGCGGGACCGATCGCTCATCTCGGTTCGACTGAAATGTTACGTAGGGAAATAGAGAGATTACAATCCCATCTCGGCGAGACCGAGATCCCTATCGGTGAGACCATAAAGACTAGGGTTTCTGGCAATGGCTATGTCAACTGAACTCGGTGGCGCTGGATAGAAAGTTTTGGTGGGGCCGAGTTTGACTTTTGGTTTGGGACATATGTGGATGTGAGAAAGTAGTTGAGGACTTTGGAGCGTATCACTAAGCACTTTGAGCAAGAAAGCCATTAGGCAACACCTCATCCCCTCTTAATAGTATTGGCTTTTCCTATGGACTCAATGTGATCTTGGATCACTTAAAATGAAAAGATGTAGAGTCCTGAGCTTTGAGCTTGAGCCAATTCTTTGTCCTTAGAATTTTGAGGGATCCACTTTTCTCATCCATGCCATGCCAATCACTGAGCTTTCTTGAAATGTTTATCTTTAAGTAGCATTAGCTCAATGAGTTATATGTTGTTAGGAATTACCAAAACCATCCAGGGATAGTTGCACTTTTAGGTGCACATGAAGATCTCTCTCTCCCGCGAGCTCACTCTCGCAAAGGTCTCTAAGCCTAGCTCGTCGAACCCAAAGAACAAGGGACACAAGGATTTATACTGGTTCGGGCCACCGTTGTGGTGTAATACCCTTCTCCAGTGTGGTGTGGTGGATTGCCTTGTAGGATGAGGATGAACAAGTACAAGGGATGAACAGCCTCTTGAGGAGAGGTGTCCTTGAGCTCGATGAGCTTGTGTGTGTGGATTGTCTGGATCCTTTGTCCTCCCTAAGGTGGTGGCTAGTCCTATTTATAGAGGCCCTGGTCCTCTTCACAAATATAGGCGGGAAGGGATCGCACAACGGCCAGTTTGAAAGAGGACAACTAGTACAAGTTATCGTGACAAAAGGTGGTCTTCGCCTACCAAAGGCTCTGGTGGTGACACCGTCATGGGCTCCGCGGTGACCTCCGTCCTGCCGTCCTGCTGGTCTTGGTCTTGTTGCACCGATATGGAAACCTTTGCATGATGCCTCGGGACTCTCGCCTGCGCTTGCCTTCTTAGCACCAAACAGGAAACTGGCACCCTACACCCACTAGCGCCTGCCTGGCCTTGGTCATCATGGCTCACGTCACGCGGACCTCGTGAGGTACCCCTTGCATAGATATCTCCGCTCCTCAGGAGCTAGCCTAGGAAGGCTGCCCCTGAGGAGGTCTTGCGTCGTTTGCCTCGCGAGGGTCTTGAATGGTTGCTGATGAAGATGGGTTGTACCAGTCCCCTGGTGGAGCCACGCCCTGGGCCGCAGGCAGGCAAGTCTGGGTACCCCCGTTCCCAAGACGCCGACAGTGGTATTTAGTTATTTGTTTGGTTCAATTCTGCAATGCGATGTTCAATTGTTGTGGCTGCATTCTGTTATTGTATACCATGTGAGGAATAAATCGAATTTGGCTGTACTAAATACATGAGAAAAAAATACAATTGCTATATTTCCAAGTTGTTAAGCATGCTTGGTTTGCTTAACTGTTTGATCTTCTATTAGGAGTATGTTATATTATGCAATGTGGTGCTCAGTTAACATTTGGTTCATTTGTGTTGTAGTGTTTAGTTAACTGTTTGGTTCAATTCTGCAATGCGATGTTAAATTGCTATGGCTGCATTCTGTTATTGTATACCATGTCAGGAATAAATCAAATTTGGCTGCACTTCATACATGAGAAACATATACAAGTGCCATATTTCCTAGTTCTTAATCATGCTTGGTTTGGATAAATGGGTTTTCCATGTGGCTTGAATTAATCTGATGAATCTGCAATGTGCTTATTTTTCATCAACATATTTTACTGGTAGCATGTGAACCCTTACTTAACCTGATGACTAACTACCTTATATGTGTTGCAGGGAAAAATGGGAAGACTGAGGTCTACAATCAAGGTTAGCATGTGCATGGTCCGTTGTCTAATAGCAAATTATTGTGCAATTGCAGGAACCATTCTAATATTTTGGTTTTTAACAATTTGGTCTTGCACATGTAGGTCCTGCTATCAGAGGTTTTGACCCATTGTTCAACCCTTTTTGCATACGGGAAAATGAGTTGTCCATGAATATCAATCAATTCAAGAAACTCAAAACGATTGTTAGGATAAAGAAATTAGCGACAAAAAACAACAAGATCTTTGTCTGCACAATGAAGAAGACATCAGTTCACTACAAGATGGTACTAACTATTATACCTTGCCTTTTTTTATTCCTTCGCCCCATTTCCAATATAGAGAAGATATTTATGCACATCCTTGTTTTCAGGCCTTTCCAAAGTAGTTCACTGATGATTACCTCTCAACCCACCTCTATGTTCAGGAGGCGAGGAAGGTTTTCATACAACACCCACAGTTCAATATTGGAGTGTTCCTGAAGAGGACGAAGGATGGGTGGTCAATCATCCACAGGCACTGACCTAAAGTTGCAAAGACCTTCAACATGAATGAAGGCTCAATATTCGCCTTCTGCTTCATCAGTTTTCCAGATGAGATGCATCTGTCTATAACCATTTATGATGCTAACTTCGAAAGGTTCTACATGTTGCATGTGAAACTTGGTGCTGGTGCAGTTGTGTAATGGGGTAGCTGAGTGCTGAAGCTATATCATGTTGTACTCTGATGTATTTCAATTATGAAATTCTGCTTCCTTAATATGGAAATGAAATATATTATGTGTTTAATATGAATGTCAATTAGATTAATAAATGGATTATTAATAATAGGGTAATTAGCCTGCTAATGGTGAATTAGCCTGCTAATTGGGTTTTGCTATTGCAAACGGTTGTTGAAAAAATACCATGGGCGATGACCTCAGGCAACGCACACAGTTTCTAGGAATAAACTATGTTGGATCAATGAACAATCACATACGATTTTCTCTTGAAAACTGTTAGCGTTAGCCCACCTTGCGCAAACATTTACCACATAAAAACTGTATGTGATGGGCAGCCTTTGCCACACAGTTTTTTGTACGGACCGTGTGTGATACATTTAATAATGCAAATGATTTAATGAGAAAAATTGCGTGTGATGTACCTGTGAACGGAAACTTTTCCTTGGAGCAACTGTGCGGGATGTACATACGAACGGAAACGTTTAGCGGGGACTGACTGTGTGGGATGTACTTGCGACCAGAAACAATTTTGCTGTATAATTGTATTTTTTTAGCTCTATTGTATGTATTTCCGTATTTGAGCACTCGTCGGTCGCACACAACCTCATTTTGCCAAGCGTGTGTGCCAGGAGGGCATATCCCCGACAGTTTTTGGGTCGTGTGAGAAGGACCCCCCCTATCACCCACACTCACTTGGCGACGGTTCCAAATGCCGTCACGGAAAGGGGTTAAAAACCGTTTGTTTAGGACCGACGCGTACTAGTGAACACACATGGGTTAAGCTATCTGAATCATTTGTGATGTTCACATATCGTGCACAGTTCTGAATAAGGGACCGTGTCTGATGACACTTTGCGCGCCAGTTTTTTCGCTGAAGCGATTCCAAATTTTCGGCTTCCGCAGAAATATCTACCTTCCCGCCCCCTTCCCCTTACCAAAAGCCACATTTCCCCTATTTCCGCCTTCCTTTCCAAGTTGGAACCTTCACTCCTTGTTTGCAGCGCCGCCTCCTCGTCGACGACCCTCCTCCATGCTGCTCGGCCTCACCTATCCAGGCAGGTAATCCACACCTGACCCCCATCCTCCTTCTCCTTCCACATCCCACATGCCTCGCCCGACGGCGCGACACCTTCCACCCAAATCACCGACCCTCCACCAAATAAGCTCCGCCCTAAGCCATGGTGCACGCAGTATAGCCAGGATCCCAAGGACCATTTGGCAGCGGAGAAGCAAATCGCGGCCGCACGCGCGGATGAGGTCGCGATGGCTGCCATTCACGTCGACCCCCAGATCTTGGAGAAGCACCTCACCATCGAGGCCACCATCGACGCCTCGCGCGCCGACGACGCGACGCGGTTGGCTGTTTGGTTCAATTCTGCAATGCATTGTTCAATTGTTGTGGGTGCATTCTGTTATTGTATACCATGTGAGAAATAAATCGAATTTGGTTGTGCTAAATACATGAGAAACAAACACAATTGCTATATTTCCATGTTGTTAAGCATGCTTGGTTTGGTTAACTGTCTGATCTTCTATTAGGAATATGTTAAATTGTGCAATGTGGTGCTCAGTTAACGTTTGTTTCATTTGTTGTGGTGTTTAATTAACTGTTTTGTTTGGTTCAATTCTGCAATACAATGTTGAATAGTTGTGGGTGCATTCTGTTATTGTATACCATGTGAGGAATAAATTGAATTTGGTTGTAGTAAATACATGACAAAAAATACAATTGCTATATTTCCAAGTTGTTAGGCATGATTGGTTTGGTTAACTACCTGATCTTCTATTAGGAGTATATTATATTGTGCAATGTGGTGCTCAGTTAATGTTTGCTTCATTTGTTGTGGTGTTTAGCTAACTGCTTGGTTCAATTCTACACTGCGATGTCCAATTGTCATGGGTAGAATTTTGTATTGTTGTACATGTGAGAAATAAATCGAATTTGGCTGCACTTAATACATGAGAAACATATATAAGTGCTATATTTTCTAGTTGTTAATCATGATTGGTTTGGATAAATGGGTTTTCCATGTGGCTTGAATTAATCTGATGAATCTGCAGTGTGCTTATTTTTCATCAACATATTTTACTGATAGCACGAACCCTTACTTAACCTGATGACTAACTACCTTATATGTGTTGCAGGGAAACAATGGGAAGCACTGAGGTTTACAATCGAGGTTAGCACGTGCATGGTCTGTTGTCTAATAGCACATTATTGTGCAATTGCAGGAACCATTCTAATATTTAGGTTTTTAACAATTTGGTCTTGCACATGTAGGTCCTGTAGTCAGAGGTTTTGACCCACTGTTCGACCCTTTTTTGCATATGGGGAAATGAGTTGTCCATGAATATCAGTCAAGTCAAAAAACTCAGAAAGATTGTTAAGATAAAGAAATTAGCGACAAAAAACAACAAGTTCTTTGTCTGCACAATGAAGAAGACATTAGTTCACTACATGATGGTACTAACTATTATACCTTGCCTTTTTTATTCCTTTGCCCCATTTCCAATATAGAGAAGATATTTATGCACATCCTTGTTTTTAGGCCTTTCTAAAGCAGTTCACTGATGATTACCTCTCAAACCACCTGTATGGTCAAGAGGCGAGGAAGGTATTCATACAACACCCACGGTTCAATATAGAAGTGTTCCTGAAGAGGATGAAGGATGGACGGTTAATCATCCACAGGCACTGGTCTAAAGTTACAAAGACCTTCAACATTAATGAAGGCTCAATATTCGCCTTCTGCTTCAGCAGTTTTCTAGATGAGATACATCTGTCTATGTACCGTCTATGATGCTAATTTCGAAAGGTTATAGATGTTGCATGTGAAACTTGGTCCTGGTGTGGTTGTGTAATGGGGTAGCTGAGTGTTGAAGCTATATGATGTTGTACTCTGATGTATTTCAATTATTAAAATGAAATATATTGTCTGCTTAATATGAAATGTCAATTAGATTAATTAATGGATTATGAATAATTGGATAATTAGCTTGCTAATTGGGTTTTTCTATTGCAAACGGTTATTGAGAAAACACCGTGTGCGATGCATTCAATAACGCACAGTTTCTAGGAATAAACCGTGTTAGATTAATGAACAATCACACACGACATCCACTTGAAAACTGTTTGCGTTAGGCCACCTGACGCAAATGTTTACCACATAAAAACTGTGTGTGATGGACAGCCCTTGACACACATTTTCTTCTAGGCACCGTGTGTGATGAATTCAATAACGCAAAAGATAAAATTGTTAATACCGTGTGCAATGGAAACGCTATCACAAATGATTTAACCGGGAAAATTATGTGTGATGTACTTGCGAACAGAAATGTTTTCCTTTGAGCGACTGTGTGGGATGTATATGCGAACAGAAACGTTTAGCGCTGGCTGACTGTGTGGGATGTCCTTACGACCGGAAATGATTTTGCCTGTATAATTGTATTTTTTAGCACTACTGTACGTATTTTTGTGTTTGAGCGCTCGCCAGTCACACACGACCTCATTTTGCCAAGCGTGTGGGCCACGAGGGCATATCCCCGACGGTTTCTGGGTCGTGTGGGAAGGACCCCCCCCCCCCTATCACCACACTCACTTGGCGACGGTTCCAAATGCCGTCGCGGAAAGGGGTTAAAAACCGTTTGTTTAGCACCTCGTTGTACTAGTGATGTTTGGGCCTAAGGGAATGCATTGCGGAGTAGCAATTAGATGGTGGGTTGCGAGAGTGACATAAGCTTAAACCCCAGTTTAAGGGACCGATTGGATCCAAAAGTTTAATGCTATGGTTAGAATTTATTATTAATACTTTTCTCATAGTTGCGGATGCTTGCGGGAGGGTTAATCATAAGTAGGAGGTTTGTCCAAGTAATAATAGCACCTAATTATCAAATTATCAAAGTAGCGAACACGAATCAAATCAACATGATGAAAGTGAATAGATGAAATTCCCGTGTACCCTCAAGAACGCTTTGCTTATTATAAGAGACCGTTTTGGCATATCCTTTGCCTCAAAAGGATTGGGCTAACTTGCTGCATACTTGTTACTACTATCATTACTTGCCCATTAAAACTTACCTTGCTATCAAACTACTCGCTACTTACAATTTCAGCACTTGCAGACAATACCTTACTAAAAACTACTTGTCATTTCCTTCTACTCCTCATTGGGTTTGGCACTCTTACTTATCAAAAAGAGCTACAATTGATCCCCTATAATTGTGGGTCATCAGAGTGTTAACATGTGTTTTTAGTTCCTCAGACCATGAGAGTATCGTAGTCACTTCCTACCATATGGTGGACTTTGGGGTTGCTCAAACGTCATCTATAACTAGGTGATCATAACGACAACTTACACGTTCATTGGAAAGTTTGACAAGCGACTAGATAGCTCGAGAGTGGAATTTTCTCCTTCGACAATGGAGAGATATTTTTAGGTCCCTCTTGGTGTGATGGCATCGATAATCGTCTGGACAGACACATGTGACTATGTCACAGGGATGCCCGAACACACAATGAGAAAGAAGAACAAAACTGGTAACAAGGGGAACGGTATAGTGAGCATGTGGATGACTCAGGAGGATACCGACACTCCTCGGGTTTTGTAAAGTATCGGGAAGCAAAGGGAACATCACATGATAACCAAAGGTTCACTCAAATGTCATTCGTACATAGGGATCGATATGGACGTCCACGGTTCCGCTATCTGTCATTGAACGAAGGGGTTACGTTCATGTGCATAATTTACCAAACCTAAAGGTAACAAGCTTAAGGTAATCATGATATGTTGAGTGTTAGTAGGACGAGAGTATCGAGGATTTATTTGTGAAATTATTTTATTATTATTCATAATATATTTAGAGGAACCCTTTCGAGGTCACCAGAAGGGTTTCAGAGTTTATTGGGCAATACCAGGTATTACCGATAAATAATACATATATATATAGGATAACACTATTCTAATCCCAGGATTAGAATAGTTATTTGGATCACGACGCCCCTATATAGACGCGATTAGCTGTTCCCGAACTTCCTAATCACCCACGCCCCCACCGGTCCACCACTTCCCCCCGATCCCACGATCCCCACCAGCGCCCTCCGATCCCCCGATCCCCCACCAGCACCCCGGCAACCTCCCGACCCACCGCCTCCCCCTCTCCCCCGGGCCATGGATCCCGCGCGCCGCCGGCGGCCCTGGACCCGGCCTCCACCGCCCCGCCCCCGTTCCCTTGTCCAGCCAGTGCGCCGC
>NC_041380.1:307948238-308116709 GCF_002162155.2 Triticum dicoccoides | reverse complement strand
CACCTCCTATGCGGGATCAAGCATCGCCTCCGGTTTCCTCCCTAAAAGTTGTCACTGGCCTTCTAATCCGACAGTGCCACCGCGAGCGAGCCACCTCCGCCCACCTCACTGCGAGCCCATCGCCCCGGCTGCATCGGCCACCACCCCCTGCCTCCCCTTCAATGCGACACACCGACGGCCACCACCCGCCTCCCCATCGACGCCGTGCGCCGGCGGCCACTACCCAACGTCCACCGTGCCTACCTGCATCCACCTGCAGCTAGAGGAGGGCTTGGCCTGCAGCAAGAGGACGACATGACCTACATCTGGGTGTCCACATCCAATAGAGAGGATATAGGCGGTTGGGTGATGGATCTTGCACGCCGTCCTCCGGCCACGAGGCTGCCGAGCTGCTGGGTCACCGTCCACAAGCAGCAGCAGGTTGTCTTTCCTACCTCCCATACAAAACACAGACGACGCTGAGCTTCTCACCCCCTCCTCCCTCCTCTAGTGTTCCTTTGCAGAAAAACTAGCTCTGGGCCTGTTCGTCCCGACCTTCCTCTTCGACCGCAGCAGTGACGATCTCCTCCGAGCAGTGAGCTACTGTCCACAGCATCCTCTCCTCGAGCATTGTCGAGCTGTTGTTGGTGCACTACTGCTGCAGTTCAGCTTGAGTGCGAGAGGAAAGATTTCTGAGACAGATTAGTTGTTGGTGTTGTCCTTGGGATTTTTTGTTTGAACCTGCTATTGTCCGTGGTTAAAGAGGTACAATTTTGTTAAATGAACTTGCAGTACACCTCTTTTCCTAACAAAGGCGGCCAGCTATGGTTTCTGACCTTCAATTTGCTTGTGTGTCCAGTGTGTATGTATATATGTGCCAATGTTTTATATACTATATTGGTGCTGAAATTAAGTGCAAGATGTGCAGATTTTGTTTTCTAGCATGCGCGCGTGAATGTGTAGGCAAACTCCCTTTGACATTTTGTTCTCAACTGTGGCACAATTTGTCAGATAGAATATGTAGATATTTCTTCCGTTGGTGTCCAAAATTCCTAACACATACGTACGAGCAATTTTTAGTTTAGATTTTAGTTTTGCTGTGCAATTGGGTCATACTAGGCACCCCTAAGGATTGGAGAAAACTCTCTGCACAGTATGTTTTCGCATTGGATATTTTGTCAGGAAGTTTTGATGTATGTTTGGGGTACTTCTAGGCGCTAAAGTTTTTCTCCATGCTGAATTTTGTGTGGCCCAAGGTTTGCTCCAATCCCCTATATATCATAGTAAAAGAATCATAAGCGTATGTTTGGGGTACAAACGCGTACTGGCCTTCTCTCTAAACACATACTTGACCTTTAATTTTTTTGTGTGAAGGTCAAAATGTTTTGTTCGAGAAGGTCAAGTGTGTTATGTGTATCTCAGCAAGTTCAAATAATTTGAATATGCAAAATGTTGTGTTCGAGAAGGTCAAGTGTGTTATGTGCATCACCTCACCCCCATTGAATCTTTTGCATTTTTGTGTATTCTTCAAAAGTTCAGGTCATCATGAGATGCTTCGATTGAGTTACTATGAAAATGTTTTCGCTAAAAATATAGTGTAGTTTAAAAAGTTTTTTAAAAAGCAAAAATTTCATGTTTCTAAAAAACCTAGAAGTTCAATTAAAATACCAGAGAAGTTCAGTGTTTATAAGAAAACTTGGATTTCTTTAGTTCCTAAAAAATAAAACCCAAGAATTTCAAATTAAGATAACACAGAAGTTCGATGGTTATATACCATGAAGAAAAACAAACCTTCAACTATAACAGTGTTAACTTGAGAAGTTCAAATTTCATAAAGTAGAGAGTTCAAAGAAAATGTTACTGTTGTACTAAAAAATTCCCATGGATTTTCCTATTATTAAAACATGATAACTAAAAAGTTCAAACTAAAATAACAAAGTCATTCAAAATAACAAAACAATTAACTCTGAGAAGGTCAAATTAAAATAACAAAGCAATTCAAAAATATATATTTTTTAAATATCTTCTCCATTTCTATGAAAAACCTAGAAGTTCAAATTTATAAAATGAAGTGGTTCTATGTTTATTTATAAAAACAATCCCTGTTACCAAATAATAAAGCCAAGACATTCACTTTAAAGAAACGGAGGGTCTGATGTATACAAAAAAATCAGATTCTTCTCATTTCACGAAGAAATAAGTATGAAATTCAATTTGAAAAAGTAAAGTATAAAAGGATTTTCACCGTTTCTAAATAAAAAACTCTTGAAGTTCAAATTAAAATAATAAAGCATTTTGATTTTACTAAAAACTAGGTTTATTCCCATTACTAAAAAACAAGAAGTCCAAATTTAAAAAATGATGAAGTTCGGTGTAAATAAAAAAACTCATATTTTTTCGTTACTAAAGAATAAAAATAAACTCGTGAAATTCCTTATAGGGACAAACACATCCGTTTTATTTTCCACCTTTATAAAATAAATACACAGAAGTTCAAAATAAAAATGTTGAGAAGTTCAAATTCAATTAATAAAGTAGTTCAACATTTAAAACATCTTAGATTTTTTTTTGTTACTAAAATATGCTCAAAACAAGTCTTAGCATGTTCAAAACAAGTCTTAGCATGTTCAAAATATGCTCATAACTAGTCATGATTTGTTAAAAAAATCCTTTCCAATGCTATCATTTGCTCAAATTCGACGAGTGCTTTGGGTGTTAGGGACAACTATTTTACAGAGAAGTTGAAATTGAAAATGGCCAGAAGTTCACGTGCTACATGGTGTGTGTTTTCATATGAGAAAATAGAATAAAAAATTAAAGTATAAAAATTTCACTGCTAGAAGTTCAGGTGCTCAGCACGGGGAAGTTCAAAAACTTCTTGTGAGAGAGGCAATCGGCACTATATATCAGTTGTGCAACTCCGACGAACGGGTGAGAAATTACGAACAAAAAAACATGATAGAAGTTCAAGTGAAAACATCGGGAAGTGCAATGATATAGAAAACTTAGATTTTTTTCTTTATTAAAGAATGAAAAAAAAAGTTCAAAAATAAAACAACAAGAAGTTTAACTTTTAAAAATAGAGTGCTTCAAAATTCCATAAAAATATTAAAGAAATAAAATCAGGAAGTCCATATTAAAAAGATGAAGAAGTTCGATGATTATAGAAAACTCAGATTTTCCTCGTTATTAAAGATTGGAAACAAGAAGTTCAAAAATATAAAACAAGAAGTTCAACTTTTAAAAATAGAGCGCTTCAAATTTTATAAAAAAGGATTAAGAAATTCAGATAAATATTTATAAAAACTCACATATTTTCACGTAACTGAGAGAAGTTCGATTGATAACTGCCAGAAGTTCACGTACTACACGGTGTGCATTTTGTATTAAAAAGAATAAAAAAGCAAAGACTAAAAGTTTTGTTGTTATAAGTGCAACTCCTCGGTCGAACAAAGTTAAAAAAAATTATTGTGAGAGGGGTTTGTACAAAAGGAGTATCATTTCTGTAACACTAACGAATGGATGAGAAAATTAGAAACGAAAATACGTCACAGAAGTTCAACATGAAAACAACATGAAGTTCAACTACTACGCTGAATGAATTTCAGATGAAAAACTTTTAAAATCATCGCGAGTATGAAAAAACAATCAACACGGGAAAGTTAAGTGCTTACAGCAACTTTCCACCAGTATATCACTTGCTCAATTCTGGTGAGTGGATGGAGAGTTATGAGTAGTGGATGGAGACCTACGAGCAAAAAAATCATGTGAAAAACAGAGTGAAGTTTAGGTACACGCGCCGAGAAGTTCAGGTTCTTCACGTGGTGCATTTTGGAAGAATCTGTTTCGCGATAAAGGCAGAACGAATGATCTCGCTGTTTTCGAAATTACAGGAAAACGGCTAGGAATCAGAGAAAACCATCAACATGGAAAAGTTTCGCATTTTCCGTAGCTTTTCAGAGATATATTATTAGCCTCATTCCGATAAAGTTTGTAGAAATTACGGGGAAAATATGTTTTTAGACATTTTCCAAATTGACTTAAAACTGTAAGGAATTAGGAGAAACAATATATACAAAAAAGTTTCGCGTTTGTTCAATCTTTCCAACCCCATATCATTTTCTGCATTCGGACGTACGTTTAAATAATTAGCTCGAAAATACGAACTCGGTGGAACTTGTATCATTTTCAAAATTACTTTTAAACCGTTCAAAATTAGAAAAATCTTTTAACATGAAAAAGTAGCGCATTTTCATAAGCTTTCCAACGCCATATTATTTGCCTCAATTGGATTAGCCATTTAGAAATGGCATCAAAAATACAAACTCGGGTGTTCCATTTGTGAAATTCTACGATTTTCCGAATTACTCTTTAACCATAGGGAATTAGAGAAAACTTTCAACATGTGGAAGGAGCAGTTTTGCAGCAGCTTTCCAACGCCATATTATTTGCCTCATTCCGATAAACGGTTTAAAAATGCGATCAAAATACGATTCATGTTTTTTGTATGAAGAAAAAAGGTTTTCAAAACTGCTCTTAAACCGCTTACATTTTGCCAAAAATTTAACTTGGGTCATGATACTGATGGTCATAGCTTTCCAACGGTATATTGCAAGCCCCATTTGGACACCTTTTAGCTGAAGTTCAACCTAGTACTAGGGGAAGGTCAGGCGCGTTACTCAGGAAGTTCATGTTGTGATCAGAATATTATTCTGATCCCGTGATCAGAATAGTGTTTATGTGTGTGTATATATATATATATATATATGAAAAATGTTTCTGGAGATGTTAAATTATATATAATATGCTCTAGTAATTGTTAGAGGGCTTTTAAATTTAATTTAATATCAACGGGTCTTAAAAGTTCAGGAGTTGGAAGGATAATTGGGCCACGAGGGCCCAATAGGGGAGGTGCCACCCCTTTGCCCTTTTTGAGGATAAGGGGAGGCCGAATTGGAGTGGAAAACTCCTTCCTTGGCCGGCCTAAGGGGGAGGTTTCCTCCCCCACCCCTGTGGCGCCCCTCTCCCCTCCTCCAACCTATATATACTAAAGGTTTTGGGCATTTTTGAACACATAAGTTTTGGAGCCTCCTCTAGTTCATCTAGTTCTAGTTTTAGTTGGTCATAATTGACTAATAAGAGCTAGACCTAGTTCCTATAATCCTCATAATTATAAACCCAATGTTGTTCTAATCTCCTCCCTCTAATTCTCCGGCGACGATTAGCTCTGGACGGCGAAGCGCTACCGGATCATGAAGATTGTACGCTTGCAACCAAGTAGAGAGGTCATGCTTTCGGTCTTCCATTTGATGGATCATTCGAGGGCGGTTCACGGGATCATCATCAATGGTTGGAGGGACTCTAAGTACGATCTACACCGGCTTGTCTACTTCTTCTGCACTCCGGAGTCGGTAACGGTCGTTGATCGAAACCTTATATGCATCTTCGTATTGTTCTTGGGTGTTCATAGGGTGTTTTTTTGTTTTCTACTACGTTTCCCAAACAGTGCCATCAAGAATGGTTCTACGAGTAGATGAAGGTTTCGATCTAGATCACATACGGATATGATGGTTTGATGTTCTTGCTATGCTTCCCTCAAGTGTTGCTTCAATTCAGTGCAATGAAGTCATGATGTAGCTTTGTACAAAGTTCTAACAATCGGTCGACTCTGGCTGTCGACAATATGCTAGCAGTTCATTAACTTCGTCATAGTCAAGAATAGTGAACTGTCGTGTACACAATAGGGCAATGTAGATGAATGATCTTTTAGGGGTCATGCATATTAAACAAAGTTTAGTGTGGGGCTAGAGATATTTAATTAAGTCTCTTCTCTCATACATCCTGAAAGTTAATCTAGCAACAAGAATTATCACCTTGATTTTGCATGTAGGTAGTTAGTGTTATCCGAAAACCTTAGCAACCACATAATTAAATTTTGCCAAACTGTTAGAGGACGTCTAACTTGGTTTTGCACGTTTGCATGCGATGTGGTATAGTCTTTGATACATCTCCAACGTATCTATAATTTTTGATTGTTCCATGCTATTATATTATCTGTTTTGGATGTTAATGGGCTTTATTTTACACTTTTATATTATTTTTGGGACTAACCTATTAACCGGAGGCCCAGCTCAAATTGTTGTTTTTTTTGCCTATTTCAGTGTTTTGCGGAAAAGGAATATCAAACGGAGTCCAAACGGAATTCGGGAGCGCGACTTTTGGAACAAACGTGATCCAGAGGACTTGGAGTGGACATCAAGCAATCAACGAGGTGGCCACGAGGCAGGGGGCACGCCTACGCCCCCTGGGCGCGCCACCCCCCTCGTGGGCCCCTCGTGGCTCAACCGACCTACTTATTCCTCCTATATATGTTCGCATACCCCAAAAACATCCAGGAGCACCACAAAACCCTATTTCCACCACCGCAACCTTCTGTACCCAAGAGATCCCATCTTGGGGCCTTTTCCGGAGCTCCGCCGGAGGGGGCATTGATCACGGAGGGCCTCTACATCAACTCCATGGCCCCTCCGATGATGTGTGAGTAGTTTACCTCAGACCTTCGGGTCCATAGTTATTAGCTAGATGGATTCTTCTCTCTCTTTGGATCTCAATACAAATTTCTCCTCGATTCTCTTGGAGATCTATTCGATGTAATCTTCTTTTGCAGTGTTTTTGTCGAGATCCGATGAATTGTGGGTTTATGATCAAGATTATCTATGAACAATATTTGAATCTTCTCTGAATTCTTTTATGTATGATTGGTTATCTTTGCAAGTCTCTTCGAATTATCAGTTTGGTTTGGCCTACTAGATTGATCTTTCTTGCAATGGGAGAAGTGCTTAGCTTTGGGTTCAATCTTGCGGTGCTCGATCCCAGTGACAGAAAGGGAAACGACACGTATTGTATTGTTGCCATTGAGGATAAAAAGGTGGGGTTTATATCATATTGCACGAGTTTATCCCTCTACATCATGTCATCTTGCTTAAAGCGTTACTCTGTTCTTATGAACTTAAAACTCTAGATGCATGCTGGATAGCGGTCGATGTGTGGACTAATAGTAGTAGATGCAGGCAGGAGTCGGTCTACTTTTCACGGACGTGATGCCTATATACATGATCATACCTAGATATTCTCATAATTATTCGCTTTTCTATCAATTGCTCGACAGTAATTTGTTCACCCACCGTAATACTTATGTTATCTTGAGAGAAGCCACTAGTGAAACCTATGGCCCCCGGGTCTATTTTCCATCATACAAGTTTTCAATCTATTTTATTTTGCAATCTTTACTTTCAATCTATATTATAAAAATAGCAAAAATATTTATCTTATGATCATTATCTCTATCTGATCTCACTCTTGCAAGTGGCCATGAAGGGATTGACAACCCCTTTATCGCGTTGGTTGCGAGGTTCTTATTTGTTTGTGCAGGTACGAGGTGAGTCGCGCATGGTCTCCTACTGGATTGATACCTTGGTTCTCAAAAAATGAGGGAAATACTTCCGCTGCTTTGCTGCATCACCCTTTCCTCTTCAAGGGAAAACCAACGCATGTTCAAGAGGTAGCAAGAAGGATTTCTGGCGCCGTTGCCGGGGAGATCTACGCCAAGTCAAGACATACCAAGTACCCATCACAACTCTTATCCTTCGCATTACATTATTTGCCATTTGCCTCTCATTTTCCTCTCCCCCACTTCACCCTTGCCGTTTTATTCGCCCTATTTTCCTTTCACTCTTTCTTTTACTTGCTTAGTCATTATGGCTAGTCCTTTATATAATCCTTTATCTCCAAGAATGAGGTCCTTAATTTTAAACAAAGGGGGGGAGAAAATCTAAAACATGCTTGGTACAGAATTTGCAATGCACAAAATAGATCTACTAGGAAGCAATCTACTTCCGTTCTTCTTTGCAATTTTTATGTAGGCATCACTCCTTGGAATAGATATATTCTTGATACCATTACCAGAGGAAATTTCTTGGGTAGCCATACTTTTGATTCTTATAATGCTATGATAGATTTGTTTGGCTCACCACCTCTTTTGGTTAATGGAACTATTTTAACTTTGGAACATATGATGCAACGACTTGAAATTATTGAAAATAAAGTTGCCACTGTAGAGTTAATTGAAAATTTGGATAGAAAAATTTGTAACCAAATTACCCAATACGGATCTAAGGTAGGAGTTGCTCTTAAATTTTTTAAAGAAAAGGGACCTATGGTTAATGAAAAGATAGATCAAGATTCCACTGGAATTGATAAAATTGAGGGTATTATTACCAACCTTGGGTTTGCCTTTTCTTCCGTGAAGAACACTCCTCCTAGTGCTAAGATTTCCAAATTGATGTATGTTCCTAAAAATAAGGGTGAAACTTCTAGTAAGGGAAATGCGGACCTCAAATCCATAAGTGTTCACCCGAACTTTCTCTCACTATCCTTAAGGAACCTTTTGCTACAAATGATTTTCTTGATTTCATGCCTAGGATTTTGATAATTAATAAAAAGAAAGAAACTCCTAGGAGTTATAGGTGTCTTATTGAAGAATTGCCTGCCAAAGATGGCAATACCTAGATCTATCTTTGCTTTTATGCCTGGCTAGGGGCGTTAAACGATAGCGCTTGTTGGGAGGCAACCCAATTTTATTTTTATTCCTTGCTTTTTGCTCCTGTTTAGTAATAAATAATTTATCTATCCTCTATTTTGGTTGTGTTTTTTGTGTTTAGTTAGTGTCTGTGCCAAGTAGAACCGTTGGGAAGACTTGGGGAAAGTCTTTTTAATCTTGCTGTAAAAAACAGAAACTTTAGCGCTCGCGAGAATTGCTGCCATTTTTTATTGGAGAGTGATATTTAGTTAATTATTTTTGCAGATGGTTAATAGATAAATTCCTCACGTCCAGCAATTTATTTTAGAATTTTTGGGGTTCCAGAAGTTTGCGTTAGTTACAAATTACTACAGACTGTTCTGTTCTTTGACAGATTCTGTTTTTCGTGTGTTGTTTGCTTATTTTGATGAATCTATGGCTAGTAATGGAGTTTATAAACCATAGAGAAGTTGGAATACAGTAGGTTTAACACCAATATAAATAAAGAATGAGTTCATTACAGTACCTTGAAGTGGTTTTTTGTTTTCTTTCGCTAATGGAGCTCACGAGATTTTCTGTTAAGTTTTGTGTTGTGAAGTTTTCAAGTTTTGGGTAAGGATTTGATGGATTATGGAACAAGGAGTGGCAAGAGACTAAGCTTGGGGATGCTCAAGGCACCCCAAGGTAAAATCCAAGGACACCAAAAAGCCTAAGCTTGGGGATGCCCCGGAAGGCATCCCCTCTTTCGTCTTCGCCTATCGGTAACTTTACTTGGAGCTATATTTTTATTCACCACATGATATGTGTTTTGCTTGGAGCATCTTGTATGATTTGAGTCTTTGCTTTTTAGTTTACCACAATCATCCTTGCTGTACACATATTTTGAGAGAGACACACATGAATCGTAATTTATTAGAATACTCTATGTGCTTCACTTATATCTTTTGAGCTATATAATTTTTGCTCTATGTGCTTCACTTATATCTTTTAGAGCACAGTGGTAGTTTTATTTTATGGAAATAATTGATCTCTCATGCTTCATTTATATTATTTTGCGAGTCCTTTTGAACAACATGGCAATTTTATTTTAGGAATAATAAAAACTATCATAAAAAGTGCATTGAATACTATGAGAAGTTTGATACTTGATGATTGTTTTGAGATATGGAGGTAGTGATATTAGAGTCATGCTAGTTGAGTAGTTGTGAATTTGAGAAATACTTGTGTTGAAGTTTGTGATTCCCGTAGCATGCACGTATGGTGAACTGTTATGTGATGAAGTCGGAGCATGATTTATTTAGTGATTGCCTTCCTTATGAGTGGAGGTCGGGGACGAGCGATGGTCTTTTCCTACCAATCTATCCCCCCAGGAGCATGCGCGTAGTACTTTGTTTCGATAACTAATAGATTTTTGCAATAAGTATGTGAGTTCTTTATGACTAATGTTGAGTCCATGGATTATACGCACCCTCACCCTTCCACATTTGCTAGCATCTCTATTACCGCGCACCTTTCACCGGTATCATACACCCACCATGTACCTTCCTCAAAACAGCCACCATACCTACCTATTATGGCATTTCCATAGCCATTCCGAGATATATTGCCATGCAACTTTCTACTGTTCTGTTTGTTATGACACGCTTCATCATTGTCATATTGCCATGCATGATCATGTAGTTGACATCGTATTTGTGGCAAATCCATCGTTCATAATTTTTTTTCATACATGTCACTCTTGATTCATTGCATATCCCGGTACACCCCTGGAGGCATTCACATAGAGTCATATATTGTTATAAGTATTGAGTTGTAATTCTTGAGTTGTAAGTAAAAAAAAGTTTGATGATCATCATTATTAGAGCATTGTCCCAGTGAAGAAAGGATGATGGAGGCTATGATTCCCCCACGGGTCGGGATGAGACTCCGGACGAAAAATAAAAAAAGGAAAAAAAAGAGGCCAAAAGAAAAAAAAGAAAGAAGGCCCAAATAAAAAAATGAGAGAAAAAGAGAGAAGGGACAATGTTACTATCCTTTTTCCACACTTGTGCTTCAAAGTAGCACCATGATCTTCATGATAGAGAGTCTCCTATGTTGTGACTTTCATAAACTAGTGGGAATTTTACATTATAGAACTTGGCTTGTATATTCCAATGATGGGCTTCCTCAAATTGCCCTAGGTCTTCGTGAGCAAGCAAGTTGGATGCACACCCACTTAGTTTCTTTTGTTGAGCTTTCATACACTTATAGCTCTAGTGCATTCGTTGCATGGCAATCCCTACTCACTCACATTGATATCTACTGATGGGTCCATAGCCCATTGATATGCCTAGTTGATGTGAGACTATCTTCTCCTTGTTGTCTTCTCCACAACCATCATTCTATTCCACCTATAGTGCTATGCCCATGGCTCACGCTCATGTATTGCGTGAAAATTGAAAAGGTTTGAGAACATCAAAAGTATGAAACAATTGCTTGGCTTGTCATCGGGGTTGTGCATGATTTAATATTTTGTGGGATGAAGATGGAGCATAGCCAGACTATATGATTTTGTAGGGATCACTTTCTTTGGCCATGTTATTTTGAGAAGACATAATTGCTTAGTTAGTATGCTTGAAGTATTATTATTTCTATGTCAATATTGAACTTTTATGTTGAATCTTTCGGATCTGAACATTCATGCCACAATAAAGAAAAATTACATTGAGAAATATGTTAGGAAGCATTCCACATCAAAAATTCCATTTTTATCATTTACCTACTCGAGGACGAGCAGGAATTACGCTTGGGGATGCTTGATACGTCTCCAACGTATCCATAATTTTTTATTGTCCCATGCTATTATATTATCTATTTTGGATGTTGATGGGCTTTCTTTTACACTTTTATATTATTTTTGGGATTAACCTATTAACCGGAGGCCCAGCCCAAATTGCTGTTTTTTTGCCTATTTCAGTCTTTCGCAAAAAAGGAATATCAAACGGAGTCCAAACGGAATGAAACCTTCGGGAGCGTGATTTTTGGAACAAACGTGATCCAGAGGACTTGGAGTGGACGTCAAGCAATCAACGAGGCGGCTACGAGGCAGGGGGCGCGCCTACCCCCCTAGGCGCGCCCTCCCCCCTCGTGGGCCCCTCGTGGCTCAATCGTCCTACTTCTTCCTCCTATATATGTTCACATACCCGAAAACATCCGGGAGCACCACTAAACCCTATTTCCACTGCCGCAACCTTCTGTACCCAAGAGATCCCATCTCGGGGCCTTTTCCGGAGCTCCGCCGGAGGGGGCATTGATCACGGAGGGCCTCTACATCAACTCCATGGCCCCTCCGATGATGTGTGAGTAGTTTACCTCAGACCTTCGGGTCCATAGTTATTATCTAGATGGCTTCTTCTCTCTCTCTGGATCTCAATATAAAGTTCTCCTCGATTCTCTTGGAGATCTATTCAATGTAATCTTCTTTTGCGGTGTGTTTGTCGAGATCCGATGAATTGTGGGTTTATGATCAAGATTATCTATGACAATATTTGAATCTTCTCTAAATTCTTTTATGTATGATTGGTTATCTTTGCAAGTCTCTTCGAATTATCAGTTTGGTTTGGCCTACTAGATTGATCTTTCTTGCAATGGGAGAAGTGCTTAGCTTTGGGTCCAATCTTGCGGTGCTCGATCCCAGTGACAGAAAGGGAAACGACACATATTGTATTGTTGCCATCGAGGATAAAAAGATGGGGTTTATATCATATTGCATGAGTTTATCCCTCTACATCATGTCATCTTTCTTAAAGCGTTACTCTATTCTTATGAACTTAATACTCTAGATGCATGCTGGATAGCAATCGATGTGTGGAGTAATAGTAGTAGATGTAGGCAGGAGTCGGTCTACTTGTCACGGACATGATGCCTATATACATGATCATACCTAGATATTCTCATAATTATTCGCTTTTCTAATAATTTGTTCACCCACTGTAATACTTATGCTATCTTGAGAGAAGCCACTAGTGAAACCTATGGCCCCCGAGTCTATTTTCCATCAAACAAGTTTTCAATCTATTTTATTTTGCAATCTTTACTTTCAATCTATATCATAAAAATACCAAAAATATTTATCTTATTATCATCATCTCTATCAGATCTCACTCTTGCAAGTGGCCGTGAAGGGATTCACAACCCCTTCATCGTGTTGGTTGTGAGGTTCTTATTTGTTTGTGCAGGTACGAGGTGACTCGCGCGTGGTCTCCTACTAGATTGATACCTTGGTTCTCAAAAACTGAGGGAAATACTTACGCTGCTTTGCTGCATCACCCTTTCCTCTTCAAGGGAAAACCAACGCATGCTCAAGAGGTAGCAGTCTTCATCATGATAATAAGTTTATGTATGGGCTGATTATATGATGCAACATTAAGTGTAATTAGGAGTACTATGTTACCACATGTTTAAGTACGTGAGATGGTTATATGATGCAACGTTACGAGGAGTACTATGTTACCACATGTCTCTCTTTCCCATTAATTACTTGCCATATCATCTATTTTGCCTAAATATATGTGATGTTATCACTTATACTACTCCCACTATGGGTAGTTCATGGATGCAATCTTCGTGTTTACTCCATGGCACTGTAATAACCAACCAAGTGAGGCCACGTCATCCATAACTATCAATTATGTTAGACTAGTCACAGTGAAGAGTAACTTACACTATTAACATACACGCTACCTTAGGCTATGTTACTACCTTCATAGTGGGTAGTAACATATGTGTTGTGTCATGTAAAGTTTCATTTATTATGTTATAGACTCATATTGTCTTGGGATATGTGATGTTACGGTAACTAGCTAAGTTACTCACCGCCACATAGGCAAATTTGCTGAGTTGAACCCAATATTACTCTTGAAGTTAGGCCAACTGCAACACACGACCCCAAACGGACGTCCGTTTCGTCCGTTTGGGGTGGCAATGGGGTCGTGTCCGCCCGGATTTGTGGATGCGTCGGACGTGCTCCCAATGCACGGCCGCATTTTGGCCGCATCTCGTTTGTTCGAGAATATAACAAATATCTGGAATTAAACATGGCAATAGTTGCATGTCCGAAATAGTCTTATTACAACCCAATCGAATTAAAAATAATATCAAATAGTCTTATTACAATCCAATTGAAAAATGTTTGCACGTAAAGAAATTAAACCGATAGATAGATCTATTGGTTGTCAATGTGAGTCCACATGTGCTCAACCAAGTTATCCTGGAGCTGGACATGAGTAATGACAATCACACAATTCCTGATGAAACTCGACAAACTGTTCAATGGTTGCAAGAGGTGCATGCTCAGGCTCAACATTTTCACCCTGAAAATCAAACCCTTGGTCGTAGATGATATCATCGCGCTCATCCTCCACGATCATATTGTGCATGATCACACAAGCAGTCATCACCTCCCAAAGCTTCTTTGTGCTCCATGTCAATGCAGGGTTACAAACGATACCCCACCAAGACTTAAGCACACTGAAAGCATGATCCACATCCTTCCTAGCACTCTCCTGCATTTGGGCAAACCTCTATCTCTTCTCTTTTTGCGGATTGGGTATGGTCTTCACAAGAGTGGACCACTGAGAATAGATACCATCAGCTAGGTAATATCCCTTGTTGTAATGGTGGCCATTGACCTCAAAGTTGACCTCCAGGGAGTGGCCTTCTGCAAGCCTTGCAAATGCAGAGACCGCTGAAGAACACTAATATCTTTCTGAGAACCAGACATGTTGAAGAAAGCATACCATATCAATACATCTCCAACGTATCTATAATTTATAAGTATTCATGCTGTTATTTTATCATTCTTGGATGTTTTACAATCATTTTATAGCAACTTTATATCATTTTTTGGGACTAACCTATTGACCCAGTGCCTAGTGCCAATTGTTGTTTGTTGCCTATTTTTTACATTGCAGAAAATCAATATCAAACAGAGTCCAAACACCGAGAAACTTTTTGAGGATTTTCTATGGACCAGAACACTTCCAATGGGCCAGAGCTGCACCTGGGGGGTGCCTCGAGGGGGGCACAACCCACCAGGGCGCGCCTGGGCCCCCAGGCACGCCCTGGTGGGTTGTGCCCACCACGGTGGCCTCCCGTACCCCCTCTTTGCACTATAAATTCCCAAATATTCCGAAACCCTTCGGGGTTAACCTAGATCAGAAGTTCCGCCGCCGCAAGGCTCTATAGCCACCGAAAACCAATCTAGACCCTTTTCGACACCCTGCCAGAGGGGGGAATCATCTCTGGTGGCCATCTTCATCATCCCGGCGGCCACCACGATGAGGAGGGAGTAGTCCACCCTCGGGGCTGAGGGTTTGTACCAGTAGCTATGTGTTTAATCTCTCTCTCTTGTGTTCTTGAGATGTCATGATCTTGATGTATCACGGGCTTTGTTAATATAGTCGGATCATATGGTGTTTTCCCCTCTCTATCTTGTTGTGATGAATTGAGTTTTTCCCTTTGAGATTTCATTGTTATCGGATTGAATACTTTTATGGATTTGAGAGCACTTGATATATGTCTTGCATATGAATACTCGTGGTGACAATGGGGTATCATATTGATTCACATGATATGTGTTTTGGCATTCAACTCGCGGATTCCCGCGGTGACATTGGGGTAATCTATGCATAGGGGTTGATGCACGTTCTCGTCTTTTGTTTCTCTAGTAGAAATCTTGGGGCACTCTTTGAGGTTCTTGTGTTGGATTGAGTATTATGAATCTGAAATTATTTGGTGTTATTTTAGTACAAACTCTTGGATAGATCAATCGGAAGGAATAGCTTCGAGGTGGTTTTGTACCCTGCAAATAATCTCTTCTTTTGTTCTCCACTAGATAGGAACTTTGGAGTGATTCTTCATCGCACTTTGAGGGGTGGTTATATGATCCAATTATATTAGCATTGTTGAGAGATTGCACTAGGCCTCATTTTCAAGCATTGCAATACTGTTTTTGTGCCTGTTTACTATTTGCTACCTTGCTGTTTTTATTTATTAAGATTATAAAAATATATTTATACCATCCATATTACACTTTTATCACCATCTCTTCGCCGAACTACTGCACCTATACAATTTGCCATTGTATTGGGTGTGTTGGGGACACAAGAGATTTCTTGTATTTGGTTGCAGGGTCGTTTGAGAGAGACCATCTTCATCCTACACCTCCCACGAATTGATAAACCTTAGGTCATCCACTTGAGAGAAAATTGCTACTGTCCTACAAAACTCTACACTTGGAGGCCCAACACAAGTCTACAAGAATAAAGTTGCATAGTAGACATCACATACACAGATATCTTGTGAAGCCACAGCTTCGAGTATAATAGTGGCACCTTTCACATGCAGCTTGTACTGCCCCTGCCAAGCAAATGGATAGTTCTTCTACTTCCAGTGCATACAATCTATACTACCCAGCATGCCCAAAAGCCCCTCTCGGCATTGATCACCAACAACCTCTCTGTATCAATGCCTGCTACCTCTTGAGCATGCGTTGGTTTTCCCTTGAAGAGGAAAGGGTGATGCAACAAAGTAGCATAAGTATTTCCCTCAGTTTTTGAGAACCAAGGTATCAATCCAGTAGGAGACAATGCACAAGTCACCTAGTACCTGCACAAACAATCAAGAACCTTGCAACCAACGCGATAAAGGGGTTGTCAATCCCTTCACAGCCACTCCCAAAAGTGAGATCTGATAAAGATAGTAAGATAAATATTTTTGGTATTTTTGTTGTATAGATTGGAAAGTAAAGATTGCAAAATAGTAAATGAGATGCGATGTAAATAAAAGAGATGCAATATAATAAGAAAGAGACCCGGGGGCCATAGATTTCACTAGTGGATTCTCTCAAGATAGCATGTATTACCGTGGGTGAACAAATTACTGCTGAGCAATTGATAGAAAAACACATAGTTATGAAGATATCTAAGGCAACGATCATGAATATAGGCATCACGTCCGTGTCAAGTAGATCGAAACGATTCTGCATCTACTACTACTCCACACATCGACCGCTATCCAGCATGCATCTAGAGTATTAAGTTCATAAGAACAGAGTAACGCATTAAGCAAGATGACATGATGTAGAGGGATAAACTCAAGCAATATGATATAAACCCCATCTTTTTATCCTCGATGGCAATAATACAATATGTGCCTTGCTGCCCCAACTGTCACTGGGAAAGGACATCGCAAGATTAAACCCAAAGCTAAGCACTTCTCCCATTGCAAGAAAGATCAATCTAGTAGGCCAAACTAAACCAATAATTCGAAGAGACTTGCAAAGATATCAAATCATGCATATAAGAATTTGATACGTCTCCGTCGTATCTATAATTTTTGATTGTTCCATGCCAATATTATTCAACTTTCATATACTTTTTGGTAACTTTTTATATTATTTTTGGGACTAACATATTGATCCAGTGCCCAGTGCCAGTTCCTGTCTGTTGCATGTTTTTGGTTTCACAGAATATCCATATCAAGCGGAGTCCAAATGGGATAAAAACGGACAGAGCTTATTTTTGGAAAATATGGAAAATTCGGAAGGAAAATCAACGCGAACCAGTGCCCGAGGTGGTCACGAGGTAGGGGGGCGCCCCCCTTAGGGCGTGCCCCCTACCCTCGTGAGCCCACCGTAAGGCAGATGACGCTCTTCTTTTGCCGCAAGAAAGCTAATATTCAGAAGAAAAAAATCACGGCGAAGGTTTCAGGCCAATCGGAGTTACGGATCTCTATATATATACGAAACGGTAAAACAGAGCCAGAAGAGAATGCAGAACCAGAGAGAAACAGATAGATAGATCCAATCTCAGAGGGGCTCTCGCCCCTCCCACGCCATGGGAGCCAAGGACCAGAGGGGAAACCCTTCTCCCATATAGGGAGGAGGTCAAGGAAGAAGAAGAAGAAGGAGGGCCTCTCCCCCTTGCTTCCGGTGGCGCCGGAGCGCTGCCGGGGCCATCATCATCACCGCCATCTTCACCAACAACTTCACCACCATCATCACCAACTTTCCCCCCCTCTATGCAACGCTGTAACCTCTCTCTTACCCGTTGTAATCTCTACTTAAACATGGTGCTCAACGCTATATATTATTTCCCAATGATGTACGGCTATCCTATGATGTTTGAGTAGATCTGTTTTTTCCTAATGGCTATTTGATGATCAAGATTGGTTTGAGTTGTATGTTTTATTATTGGTGCTGTCCTATGGTGCTCTCCGTGTCGCGCAAGCATGAGGGATTCCCGCTGTAGGGTTTGCAATATGTTCATGATTTGCTTATGGTGGGTGGCGTGAGTGACAGAAGCACAGACCCGAGTAAGTAGGTTGCTTGCGTATGGGATAAAGGGGACTTGATACTTTAATGCTATGGTTGGGTTTTACCTTAATGAATCTTTAGTAGTTGCGGATGCTTGCTAGAGTTCCAATCATAAGTGCATATGATCCAAGTAGAGAAAGTATGTTAGCTTATGCCTCTCCCTCAAATAAACTTGCAATAATGATTACCGGTCTAGTTATCGATTGCCTAGGGATAAATAACTTTCTTGTTGACAAGAGCTCTCTATTAAAAATAATTTAGTTGTGTCTTTATGTAAGCAGCCCCTAGTTTTATTTACATGCTCTTTACTTTCTTGCAAGCTTATCCAAAAACACCTACAAAGTACTTCTAGTTTCATACTTGTTTCCGGTAAAGCGAACGTCAAGCGTGCGTAGAGTTGTATCGGTGGTCGATAGAACTTGAGGGAATATTTGTTCTACCTTTAGCTCCTCGTTGGGTTTGACACTCTTACTTATCGAAAGAGGCTACAATTGATCCCCTATACTTGTGGGTTATCAAGACCTTTTTCTGGCACCATTGCCGGGGAGCAATAGCGTGGGGTGAATATTCTCGTGTGTGCTTGTTTTCTTTAGCACTAAGTAATTTTTATTTGTTGTTCTTAATTGTTTTCTATCTTTATTTATGGGTAGAAAATGCAAAATACCAAAAAAATAGTTGTACCTACTGAACCAATGGTTGAAGAACCACTCAAAATCTATCACACTGCTGAAGCTTTTTACTTGGATCATCTTCGATCCCTTTGTGCTCGTGCCGAAACCCCAACTAGCTTAGTTGAGGGCAAATCTTTAGATGAGTATGCTTGTTATGTGCGACACCGTATATCTAAAAAAGGGAAACTATTATGGGGTCAAATTCAACGTTTGCAATGCTATGCTTGGAATTTATGTGAAATATATGATTTTACTTGTTGTTCTGAAAACCCTAAGAAACACCTTCCCTGTCAATGTGAGTTTAGTGATAATGGAATTGTATCTTCGTATGCTAAGGGTGTTTACAATTACTATGATGTTCAACAAATTGAAGAATTTGTTGCTTTTGAGGGTGCTTATGAAATTGCTTCTTTGATTGAAAAGTATGATGCTACTTTTCACAAATCTGAAATTTTTGCTATACTTAAATATTGCTATGGTAATTATGCTTCTAATACCTATGTTAAACAATATATTGAGGAATACTCCGCTGTCCAAGAAGAGATTAATATTTTGCAGGAGTCTATGGAAGAAGAAATTGATGAAACCGTGAGCTCATTGGATGAAAAAGATGATGAGGAGAGCGAAGAACAAAAGGAGGAGAGCGGATTGATCACCCATGCCCACCTTCTAATGAGAGTAACTCTTCAACTCATACATTGTTTAATTCCCCTTCGTGCTTACCGAAGGATGATTGCTATGATGACTATTACGATCCCTATGATTCTTTTGAAATATCCCTTTTTGATGATGCTTGCTATACTTGTGGCCAAGATGCCAATATGAATTATGCTTATGGAGATGAACTTGCTATAGTTCCTTATGTTAAACATGAAATTGTTGCTATTGCACCCACGCATGATAGTCCTATTATCTTTTTGAATTCTCCAAACTACACTACATCGGAGAAGTTTGCACTTATTAAGGATTATATTGATGGGCTGCCTTTTATCATTGCACATGATGATTCTGATGAATATAATATGCATGTGATTTCTGCTCCTACTTGCAATTATTATGAGAGAGGAACTATATCTCCACCTCTCTATGTTTCCAATATGACAAAATTGCAAGAAACTATTTATACTATGCATTGGCCTTTACTATGTGTGCATGAATTGTTCTTTTATGACATGTCGATGCATAGGAAGAGAGTTAGACTTATTCATTACATGATATATGTTGCTTTGTGCTCATTACTAAATTACAAATCATTGCTAATTAAAATTGGCTTTGATATACCTTGGGATCCGGGTGGATTCACTACTTGAGCACTATATGCCTAGCTTAATGGCTTTAAAGAAAGCGCTGCCAGGGAGACAACCCGGAAGTTTTAGAGAGTCATTTATTTCTGTTGACTGCTTTTATATAGTTTAAAAACAACAAAAATAAAGAGGGAAACCCAAAACTTTTTCAAAAAGGAAAGTGAAAGTGATAGAGACAAGCATTGTTGAAGTGGGAGCTAGCCTTGAACTTTGTTCATGCTCACGGCAACTTTGTGAATCTTGATTACAGAAACTTTTCAACAAAAATAATTATCCCCTTGTACAATTCCATTGTATTATAAAAATAATGTGCCAAGGTTTGCCTTTAGGGTGTTTACATTTGCTTGATGGTTTGTTCGGTGCAGGACAGAAACTTTGGCTGTAGTGCGTGATTTTATATTTTTAGCTGGAACATCAAATGGTTCTGATTCTTTTTGCAATGTCTTCCTATACAAATTTTTTATTTTTCCTAATTTTGGCAGAATTTTTCAAGTAACAGAAGTATGGTTAATGTTCAGATTGCTACAGATTGTTCTGTTTTAGACAGATTCTGTTTTTGATGCATAGTTTGCTTGTTTTGATGAAACTATCAATTTATATCAGTGGATTAAGCCATGAAAAAGTTATATTACAGTAGACACAATACAAAAACAAAATATGAATTGGTTTTCAACAGTACTTAGAGTAGTGATTTGCTTTATTATACTAACGGATCTTACCGAGTTTTCTGTTGAAGTTCTGTGTGGATGAAGTGTTCGATGATTGAGAAGGTCTCGATGTGAGAAGAAGGAAGAGAGGCAAGAGCTCAAGATTGGTGATGCCCGAGGCACCCAAAGTAAATATTCAAGGAGACTCAAGCGTCTAAGCTTGGGGATGCTGGGGAGGCATCCCCTCTTTCTTCAACAAATATCGGTATGTTTTCGGATTCGTTTCGTTCATGCGATATGTGCAAGTCTTGGAGCGTCTTTTGCATTTAGGTTTTTATTTTTCTTTTTATGCACCATGCTGGTATGAGATAGTCCTTGGTTGATTTATAGAATGCTCTTTGCACTTCACTTATATCTTTTGAGTATGGCTTTATAGATGCTTCATGTGCTTCACTTATATCATTTGAAGTTTGGATTGTCTGTTTCTCTTTACATAGACAACCGCCATTTGTAGAATGCTCTTTTGCTTCACTTATACTTGTTAGAGCGTGGGCATATATTTTGTAGAAAGAATTAAACTCTCTTGCTTCACTTATATCTATTTAGAGAGATGACAGGAATTGGTCATTCACATGGTTAGTCATAAAATCCTACATAAAACTTGTAGATCACTGAATATGATATGTTTGATTCCTTACAATAGTTTTGCGATATAAAGATGGTGATATTAGAGTCATGCTAGTGGATAGTTGTTTATTGTAGAAATACTTGTGTTGAGGTTTGTGATTCCCGTAGCATGCACGTATGGTGAACCGTTATGTGATGAAGTCGGAGCATGATTTATTTATTGATTGTCTTCTTTATGAGTGGCGGTCGAGGATGAGCGATGGTCTTTTCCTACCAATCTATCCCCCTAGGAGCATGCACGTAGTACTTTGTTTCGATAGCTAATAGATTTTTGCAATAAGTATATGAGTTCTTTATGACTAATGTTGAGTCCATGGATTATACGCACTCTCACCCTTCCACCATTGCTAGCCTCTCTAGTACCGCGCAACTTTTGCCGGTACCATAAACCCACCATATACCTTTCTCTAAAGAGCCACCATACCTACCTATTATGGCATTTCCATAGCCATTCCGAGATATATTGCCATGCAACTTCCATCATCGTCATATACATGACTTGAGCATTTATTGTCATATTGCTTAGCATGATCGTAAGATAGCTAGCATGATGTTTTCATGGCTTGTCCATTTTTTGATGTCATTGCTACACTAGATCATTGCACATCCCGGTACACCGCCGGAGGCATTCATATAGAGTCATATCTTTGTTCTAGTATCGAGTTGTAATATTGAGTTGTAAGTAAATAAAAGTGTGATGATCATCATTATTAAAGCATTGCCCAAAAAAAGGAGAGGCCAAAGAATCCTAAATAAAAAAGGGGGCCAAAGAAGCCCGCAAAAAAATAAAAAAAGGGCAATGTTACTATCCTTTTATCACACTTGTGCTTCAAAGTAGCACCATGTTCTTCATATAGAGAGTCTCTTGAGTTAACACTTTCATATACTAGTGGGAATTTTCATTATAGAACTTGGCTTGTATATTCCAACGATGGGCTTCCTCAAATGCCCTAGGTCTTCATGAGCAAGCAAGTTGGATGCACACCCACTTAGTTTCAGTTTGAGCTTTCATATACTTATAGCTCTAGTGCATCCGTTGCATGGCAATCCGTACTCACTCACATTGATATCTATTGATGGGCATCTCCATAGACCGTTGATACGCCTAGTTGATGTGAGACTATCTTCTCCTTTTTGTCTTCTCCACCATCATATTCTATTCCACCTATAGTGCTATGTCCATGGCTCACGCTCATGTATTGCGTGAAAGTTGAAAAGGTTTGAGAACGTCAAAAGTATGAAACAATTGCTTGGCTTGTCATCGGGGTTGTGCATGATGTGAATATTTTGTGTGGTGAAGATGGAGCATAGCCAGACTATATGATTTTTTAGGGATAACTTTCTTTGGCCATGTTATTTTGAAAGACATGATTGCTTTATTAGTAGGCTTGAAGTATTATTGTTTTTATGTCAAATGATAGACTATTGCTTTGAATCACTCATGTCTTAATATTCATGCCATGATTAGACATATGATCAAGATTATGCTAGGTAGCATTCCACATCAAAAATTATCTTTTTTATCATTTACCTACTCGAGGACGAGCAGGAATTAAGCTTGGGGATGCTGATACGTCTCCGTCGTATCTACAATTTTTGATTGTTCCATGTCAATATTATTCAACTTTCATATACTTTTTAGCAACTTTTTATATTATTTTTGGGACTAACATATTGATCCAGTGCCCAGTGCCAGTTCCTGTCTGTTGCATGTTTTTGGTTTCGCAGAATATCCATATCAAACGGAGTCCAAATGGGATAAAAATGGACGGATCTTATTTTTGGAAAATATGGAAAATTCGGAAGGAAAATCAACGCGAACCAGTGCCCGACGTGGTCACGAGGCAGGGGGGCACGCCCCCCCCCCCTTAGGGTGCGCCCCCTACCCTCGTGAGCCCACCGTAAGGCGGTTGACGCTCTTCTTTTGTCGCAAGAAAGCTAATATTCGGAAAAAAAATCACGGCGAAGATTTCGGGCCAATCGGAGTTATGGATCTCCATATATATACGAAACAGTGAAACAGAGCTAGAAGAGAACGCAGAACCAGAGAGAAACAGAGAGATAGATCCAACCTCGGAGGGGCTCTCGCCCTTCCCACGCCATGGGAGCCAAGGACCAGAGGGGAAACCCTTCTCCCATATAGGGAGGAGGTCAAGGAAGAAGAAGAAGAAGGAGGGCCTCTCCCCCTTGCTTCCGGTGGCGCCGGAGCGCTGCCGGGGCCATCATCATCACCGACATCTTCACCAACAACTTCACCATCATAATCACCAACTCTTCCCCCCTCTATGCAGCGGTGTAACCTCTCTCTTACCCGCTGTAATCTCTACTTAAACATGGTGCTCAACGCTATATATTATTTCCCAATGATGTATGGCTATCCTATGATGTTTGAGTAGATCTGTTTTTCCTAATGGCTATTTGATGATCAAGATTGGTTTGAGTTGTATGTTTTATTATTGGTGCTGTCCTATGGTGCTCTCCGTGTCGCGCAAGCGTGAGGGATTCCCGCTGTAGGGTTTGCAATATGTTCATGATTTGCTTATGGTGGGTGGCGTGAGTGACAGAAGCACAGACCCGAGTAAGTAGGTTGTTTGCGTATGGGATAAAGGGGACTTGATACTTTAATGCTATGGTTGGGTTTTACCTTAATGAATCTTTAGTAGTTGAGGATGCTTGCTAGAGTTCCAATCATAAGTGCATATGATCCAAGTAGAGAAAGTATGTTAGCTTATGCCTCTCCCTCAAATAAAATTGCAATAATGATTACCGGTCTAGTTATCGATTGCCTAGGGACAAATAACTTTCTTGTTGACAAAAGCTCTCTATTAAAACTAATTTAGTTGTGTCTTTATCTAAGCAGCCCCTAGTTTTATTTACGTGCTCTTTACTTTCTTGCAACCTTATCCAAAAACACCTACAAAGTACTTCTAGTTTCATACTTGTTTCCGGTAAAGCGAACGTCAAGCGTGCGTAGAGTTGTATCGGTGGTCGATAGAACTTGAGGGAATATTTGTTTTACCTTTAGCTCCTCGTTGGGTTCGACACTCTTACTTATCGAAAGAGGCTACAATTGATCCCCTATACTTGTGGGTTATCAGAATTCAGAGAAGAACCAAATAATATTCATAGATAATCAAGTTCATAAATCCACAATTCATCGGATCTCGGCAAACACACCGCAAAAGAGTATTACATCGAATAGATCTCCAAGAACATCTAGGAGAACTTTGTATTGAAGATCAAAGAGAGAGAAGAAGTCATCTAACTAATAACTATGAACCTGAAGGTCTGTGGTAAACTACTCATGCTTCATCGGAGAGGCTATGGTGTTGATGTAGAAGCCCTCCATGATTGATTCCTCCTCCGGCAAATCGCCGGAAAAGGTCCCTAGATGGGATCTCACGGGTACAGAGGGTTGCGGCGGTGGAAAAGTGGTTTCGTGGCTCCCCCCGATGTTTCTAGGGTATAAGAGTATATATAGGCGAAAGAAGTACGTTGGTGGAGCTTCATGGGGCCCACGAGCGTGGGGACTGCGCCTAACCCCCTTGGGCGCACCCTCCTACCTAATGGCCACCTCACGGAGTTCCAGACTTCAACTCCAAGTCTTCTGGTTTGCTTTCGGTCCAAGAAAGATCATTGCGAAGGTTTCATTCCATTTGGATTCTGTTTGGTATTCCTTTTCTGAGAAACTCTAAAATAGGTAAAAAAACAGAAACTGGCACTGGGCCTCCGGTTAATAGGTTAGTCCCAAAAATAATATAAAAGAGCATATTAAAGCCCATTAAACATCCAAAATAGATAATATAATAGCATGGAACAATCAAAAATTATAGATACATTGGAGACGTATCAAGCATCCCCAAGATTAATTCTTGCTCGCCCTCGAGTAGGTAAATGATAAAAACAGAATTTATGATGTCGAATGCTACCTAACATATTTACCAATGTAATTTTCTTTATTGTGGCATGAATGTTCATATCTGAAAGATTCAAGACAAAAGTTTATATTGACATAAGAATAATAATACTTCAAGCATACTAACAAAGTAATTATGTCTTCTCAAAATAACATGGCCAAAGAAAGTTCATCCCTGCAAAATCATATAGTTTGGTTATGCTCCATCTTCGTCACACAAAATATTCAAATCATGCACAACCCTGATGACAAGCCAAGCAATTGTTTCATACTTTAGTATTCTCAAACTTTTTCAACTTTCACGCAATACATGAGTGTGAGCCATGGACATGGCACTATAGGTGGAATAGAGTGGTGGTTGTGGAGAAGACAAAAAGGAGGAAGATGGTCTCACTAGAGCTATAAATGTATGAAAGCTCAACAAAAGAAACTAAGTGGATGTGCATCCAACTTGCTTGCTCACGAAGACCTAGGGAATTTGAGGAAGCCCATTGAGGGAGTCCTGGATTAGGGGGTGTTCGGGTAGCCGGACTATACCTTCAGCCGGACTCCTGGACTATGAAGATACAAGATTGAAGACTTCGTCCCGTGTCCGGATGGGACTTTCCTTGGCGTGGAAGGCAAGCTTGGCGATGCGGATATTCAAGATCTCTTACCCTTGTAACCGACTCTATGTAACCCTAACCCTATCCAGTGTCTAAATAAACCGGAGGGTTGTAGTCCGTAGGCAATCAACTCCATACACAACAATCATACCATAGGCTAGCTTCTAGGGTTTAGCCTCCTTGATCTCGTGGTAGATCTACTCTTGTACTACCCATATCATCAATATTAATCAAGCAGGAGTAGGGTATTACCTCCATAGAGAGGGCCCGAACCTGGGTAAAAAACATCATGTCCCTTGTCTCCTGTTACCATCCAGCCTTGACGCACAGTTCGGGACCCCCTACCCAAGATCCGCCGGTTTTGACACCGACATTGGTGCTTTCATTGAGAGTTCCTCTGTGTCGTCGCCTTTAGGCCCGATGGCTCCTTTGATCATCAACAACGATATGGTCCAGGGTGAGACTTTTCTCCCAGGACAGATCTTCGTCTTCGCGGCTTCGCTCTGCGGGCCAATTCGCTCGGCCACCTTGAGCAGATCGAAAGCTACGCCCCTGGCCATCAGGTCAGGTTTGGAAGCCTAAACTACACGGCTGACATCCACGGGGACTTGATCTTCGACGGATTCGAGCCACAGCCAAGCATGCCGCACTGTCTCGATGGGCATGATATAGCTCTGCCGCCGAACAGCGCCTTGGAGGCCGCACACGCATCGGTTCCGACCCCTAACTCGGAGCCTATTGCGCCAACCGAGGATGAGCGGTTGGACGTCACCTCGGGGGCTGCGATCCCAAAAGCGATCGAGCCGAACGCTAGCCCCGCACTCTGCACGACCCATGACTCCGAGGATCCGGACTCCTCCCCGGACTCCGAATCCCCCGCGCCCCTGCCAATCGAATCCGATTGGGCGCCGATAATGGAGTTCACCGCCGCAGACATCTTTCAGCATTCGCCTTTTGGTGACATCCTGAATTCTCTTAAGTCTCTCTCTTTATCAGGAGAGCCCTGGCCGGACTACGGTCAGCGAGGGTAGGATACGGACGATGAGGAAATTCAAAGCCCACCCACCACCCACTTTGTAGCCACTGTCGACGATCTAACCGACATGCTTGACTTCAGCTCCGAAGACATCGACGGCATGGACGACGATGTAGGAGACGAACAGGAACCAACACCTGTAGGGCGCTGGAAGGCCACCTCGTCATATGACATATATATGGTGGATACTCCAAAAGATGGAGATGGCGATGGAACAGTGGGGGATGACGCCCCCAAGAAACAGCCAAAGCACCGGCGTCAGCGGCGCCACTCTAAATCCCGCCAAAGCAAAAACGGTGATTCTGGCACGGGAGATAATACTACCCCGGATAGCGCCGAAGAACACCCACCTCAGCAAGATTCGGCACAGGAAGATGGAGAAGCCATCCCTCATGAGAGAGCGGCAGACCGAGAGGTCGAGGATGATAACTATACGCCTCCCTCCGAACACGAGGCAAGCCTCGATGACGATGAATTCGTCATACCATCAGACCCCGCCGAACAAGAGTGTTTTAAACGCAGGCTTTTAGCCACGGCAAGCAGCCTCAAGAAAAAGCAGCAACAGCTTAGAGCTGCCCAAGATTTGCTAGCTGACAGATGGACTGAAGTCCTTGCGGCCGAAGAGTATGAACTCGAACGCCCCTCCAAGAGTTACCCGAAGCGCAGGCCGCTACCCCGATCAGAGGAGGAAGCACCTACATCACCAGCGCATGACATGGCAGACCGGACACCTCGCGGCCGCGACAGAGAGGCCTCTCGGCCCTCCACCCAAGCCATGCCCCGACGCCTCTCAACTAAGGCACGGGAAAATGCGCCCGACCTGCGAGACATACTGGAGGATAAGGCAAGACAAACAAGATCGATCTACGGATCGCGCAGGCGCCCTACGGCATGTGACAATGATCTTCACGCCGGATACAACAAATCCGGTCGGGCCGAACACAACAGACATAGCTCTTCCGAGCTGCTCGTGATATAGCCCAGTACAGAGGCGCCGCACACCCGCTATGCTTCACGAAACCATCATGCTTGTTGTGAGAAGCTCTGGTTTGTGAGAAGCATATACCGAAACCTGCCCCAAACGGGACAAAAATTTTACCACGTCATGTTGATGCCGCTCCATGAAAGCATGCCAAGTTTCATGAATTTCAGACGAGTTTTGGATTTACTAGAATTAAAAAACCAGGCATCTCAATGTTTTGTCGGCAATCAATGGTGCCCTGATGTTTGAAATTCATTCCCGTTTCTTGCATGGGACCTAAGCATGCACCCAAGGACACGGTGATTTTTCAACCAATTTATATGCACTGGAGCATGTGCATGTAGTTCAAATTTGAACTATGCACATAAATGCATTGAAAGCTCAGTTAATGCATAAAAATATGCAAACGAACCTCGAAAAATCACAAAAAATGACAGAACACTCATGTTGTTCTATGTTGACACGAGAAAAAAAATTGGAAGCAATAAGAGGCAATGGATATCGTTTCGTCCCCAAAGGTGGGACGTTCCCTACCCAAACCATCATGCTTGTTGTGAGAAGCTCTGGTTTGTGAGAAGCATATATCCAAACCTACCCCAAATGGGACAAAATTTTTACCACGGCATGTTGATGCCGCTCCATGATAGCATGCCAAGTTTCATGAATTTCAGACGAGTTTTGGATTTACTAGAATTTAAAAAACCAGGCATCTCAATGTTTTGCCGGCAATCAATGGTGCCCTGGTGTTTAAAATTCATTCTCGTTTCTTGTATGGGACCTAAGCATGCACCCAAGGACACAGATTTGATTTTTCAACCAATTTATATGCACTGGAGCATGTGCATGTAGTTCAAATTTGAATTATGCACATAAATGCATGGATAACTCAGTTAATGCATAAAATGTCCAAACGAACCCCGAAAAATCACAAAAATTGACACAACACTCTTGTTGTTCTATGTTGACACGAGAAAAAATTTGGAAGCAATAAGAGGCAATGGATATCGTTTCGTCCCCAAAGGTGGGACGTTCCCTACCCATACCATCATGCTTGTTGTGAGAAGCTCTGGTTTGTCAGAAGCATATACCTAAACCTGCCTCAAATGGGACAAATTTTTTACCACGGCATGTTGATGCCGCTCCATGATAGCATGCCAAGTTTCATGAATTTTAGACAAGTTTTGGATTTACTAGAATTTAAAAAGCGGGTTTCTCAATGTTTGTGGCCGAGTGATGGTGGCAGGGTGTTTGACATTCATTCCCATTTCTTGCATGGGACGTAAGCAGGCAACCAAGGACACAAATTTAAATTTTCAACCAATTTATATGCATTAGAGCATGTGCCTGTAGTTCAAATTTGAATTATGCACATGAATGCACAGAAAACTTAGATAATGTATAAAAATGTCCAAGCGAACCCCGAAAAATACCAAAAATTGACACAACACTTCTGTTGTTCTATGTTGACACTAGGAAAAATAATTGAAATTGAGAAGAGGCAACGGATATCGTTTAGTCCAAAAAGGTGAAACGTTCCCTACCGAAACCATCACACTTGTTGTGTGAGAAGCTCTGGTATATGAGAAGCTTACTCCCAAACCTGCCGCAAATGGGACAAAAATTTTACCACGGCATGGTGATGCCGCTCCATTATAGCATGTCAAGTTTCATGAATTTCGGACGAATTTTGGATTTACTAGAATTACAAAAGCAAGTACATCGACGTTTTTCGGAGAGCCACGGTGTCGTGTTGTTCGAATCTCATCCCCATTTCTTGCATGAGAGATAAGCATAAACCCATGGACACATATATGATTTTACAACCCATGTTGGTGCACCGGAGCATGTGCATTTAGTTTAATTTTGAATTGTGCACCTGAAATGGCTAGAAAACCAATTTAATGTATAAAATATTCAAATGAACCCTGAATAATTCCAATTCTTTTACGACACACATATATGTATGTTCACTCCAGATAAAAGGCCTAGCAATTCAAACACCATCCATTGCCGCTGTGACCCCATTATGTAATTCAAATCAAGATGAAAAATCAAGTAGATCGCACACAGTTTATTATCACCAACCGTGTGAGATGCAACACAAAATATCCTGGAGCACCGTCGGTGTATAGTACGCCTATGGCTTACGCGAGAAGGTGATTCGGCTACAATCCACAGCTGGCGTCTCAAGCACACTAGCTCGCTCCCCAAATATCATTTCACTATTCAATCGTCGCCGGTGAAAGATGGGCACGTGGACCTACGTCGTGAGGGAAACTTCGGTGGCCCACTCCGGCGAGAGCGCGGCCACAGCCGCCATGCGCATGCTAACAAGGTGCATGAGCGCGGCTGCAATCTGCAACCGGGCGGCTATGGCCGCCCAAACGGCCACTGTTGCTTCTCATGTGGCGGCAGCAACATCTGGCTCGGGGATAACAACTGGCGAGAGCAGCACAACAGTTGTCCGTTCCATAGTGGCGGCCTTAGCCCTGATGGAGGGCGCCCACGACCATGTCGAGGCCGCCCACGCCTAGCTCCTGGCGGTCACCGCACAAATCGAACGAAGCTTCTCTGACAACGGTCGGCAACCCACGGCCGAAGAGCTGGCAATCGCCAAGAGCGTCCGAGCAGCCGTCCGTTCCTCCACCGCATACCTTGCGACGACGGAGCCCGTCCAAGCCCAGATCGCATCCGCCCACGCCCAGCTCATGGCGTCCTTTTCCAAAGAGATGGCAGACACGGATGGCGATATGCTTGTCGAGTATGGTGCGATGGATGCGATGGAGCCCCTTCCCCAGGAGACCGTCGGGCGCGAGCTGGACATGGAGGCGGCGGCGGAGATCGACGAGCACGAGCCGTAGTAGTACTCTTTGTTTTGTTTAATTAAGAGGGCCGGTCTTTAATTTGTTAGAGTAATGTTTAGGTCAGCTAGCTCTGTTTAATTGTTGAACTTGCTCGATTAAGAAGTTAGTCTCCTTTGTGTACCCAAATTATGCAATGACATGGATGACCACTGTAACCAGGGAAATTCGAACCAAATTTTTTTATGTTCAAACTCATCACACATGGGTTAAGCTATCTGAATCATTTGTGATGTTCACATATCATACATAGTTCTGAATAAGGGACCGTGTCTGATGACACTTTGTGCTCCTATTTTTTCGCTAAAGCGATTCCAAATTTTTGACTTCCGCAGAAATATCTACCTCCCCTCCCCCTCCCCCTTACCAAAAGCCACATTTCCCTTGTTTCCGCCTTACTTTCCAAGTTGAAACCTTCACTCCTTGCTTGCAGCGCCGCCGCCTCCTTGCCGGTGACCCTCCTTCACGCTGCTCGGTCTCGCCTATCCAGGCAGGTAATCCACACCTGACCACCATCCTCCACCTCCTTCCACATCCCACATGCCCCGACCGCCGACGTGAACGCGACACCTTCCACCCAAATCACCGACCCCTCCACCAAATAAGCGTGGCCCTAAGCCATGGTGTGCGTAATATAGCCAGGATCTCAAGGAGCATTTGGCAGCGGAGAAGCAAATCGCGGCCGCACGCGCGGATGAGGTCGCGATGGCTGCTATTCGTGCCGACCCCCATATCTTGGAGGAACACCTTGCCATTTGCTAGCTACGTCGGTTAAGCATGCTCGGTTTACCCGTTGTGTGTGCTGCTCCTACATTTCCTTCACAAATTCTAGTGAATTGTGCTATCTAATTTTACCATGCAATCTGTTGTTGTAGTGTATATGTTCTATATGTCGTGCAGTGTGGTGCTCACTTATTAACTGTTTTGTTAATTAGTAGTTGTCGTCTTTAGTTAACTGTTTGGTTCAATTCTGCAAATATGATGTTCAATTCTTCAGGCTGCAATTTTGTATTGTCTTCCATGTAAGAAATAAATCAAATTTATCTTTACAAAATACATGAGAAACGAATACAATTTGATGCGGAGCATCCTACGGACATCACCATGTCAAGAGTCTGTTTGACAAGTGACACGTTCGACATCCACTTCACATACACAAAGGTGAATCATCTCCTTTACGCGTGTTCACTTGACCCCTTCGAGGATGGTATACTACTTGACACTCCACTTGTGTGCATGCATAGGTATTGCCGGAACGCTAAGGATGACAAGGAGGAGTGTGAGAGCAAGTGTACAACTACACCATCCGCGAGGGAAGCGTGGAAACGAAGACGCAAGAAGAAGCTCCAGCGAGCGGACGTCCGGACGACACCGGACGACCGGCCCCTCCTAGCGAGCGGACGTGCGGCCCCCACCGGACGACCGACACATCTACACCCGAGCCAAATCAGCGAAAGACCGACGACACCGGACGACCGCCAGCTACCGGACGTCTGGCGCCACCTCAACCGAGCCAAAGTGAGCAGAAGTTCGGTGACTACCGGACGTCCGGAAGCCCACGAGCCACCGGACGTCCGGTCCCCAGCGGACATCCGGTACCTGTCTGTGTACAAAGATCGGGCACGAGGCCCATGTATCCCTCTCCCACTTACCCCTTCGTGGACTGAGGGAGTCCTGGATTAGGGGGTGTTCGGGTAGCCGGACTATACCTTCAGCCGGACTCCTGGACTATGAAGATACAAGATTGAAGACTTCGTCCCGTGTCCGGATGGGACTTTCCTTGGCGTGCAAGGCAAGCTTGGCGATGCAGATATTCAAGATCTCCTACCATTGTAACCGACTCTGTGTAACCCTAACCCTATCCGGTGTCTATATAAACCGGAGGGTTGTAGTCCGTATGCAATCAACTCCATACACAACAATCATACCATAGGCTAGCTTCTAGGGCTTAGCCTCCTTGATCTCGTGGTAGATCTACTCTTGTACTACCCATATCATCAATATTAATCAAGCAGGAGTAGGGTATTACCTCCATCGGGAGGGCCCGAACCTGGGTAAAACAAAGTGTCACCTGTCTCCTGTTACCATCCGGCCTAGACGCATAGTTCGGGACCCCCTACCCGAGATCCGCCAGTTTTGATACCGACATTGGTGCTTTCATTGAGAGTTCCTCTGTGTCGTCGCTTTTAGGCCCGATGGCTCCTTCGATCATCAACAACGACGCGGTCCAGGGTGAGACTTTTCCCCCCGGACAGATCTTCGTCTTCGGCGGCTTCGCACTGCGGACCAATTCGCTTGGCCTCCTTGAGCAGATTGAAAGCTACGCCCCTGGCCATCAGGTCAGGTTTGGAAGCCTAAACTACACGGCTGACATCCGCGGGGACTTGATCTTCGACGGATTCGAGCCACAGCCAAGTGCGCCGCACTGTCTCGATGGGCATGATATAGCTCTGCCACCGAACAACGCCTTGAAGGCCGCACACGCATCGGTTCCGACCATTGATTCGGAGCCTACTGCACCGATCGAGGATCAGCGGTTAGACGCTGCCTCAGGGGCTGCGATCTCAGAGGCGATTGAGCAGAACTCCAGCCCCGCACTCCGCATGGCCCGTGACTCCGAGGAGCCGGATTCCTCTCCGAGCTCCGAGCCCCCCGCGCCCCTACCGATCGAATCCGATTGGGCACCGATCATGGAGTTCACCGCCGCGGACATCTTTCAGCACTCGCCCTTCGGCGACATCCTGAATTCTCTAAAGTCTCTCTCTTTATTAGGAGAGCCCTGGCCGGACTACGGTCAGCAAGGTTGGGATACGGACGACGAAGAAATTCAAAGCCCACCCACCACCCACTTCGTAGCCACTGTCGACGACTTAACCGACACGCTCGACTTCGACTCCGAAGACATCGACGGCATAGACGACGATGCAGGAGACGAACAAGAACCAGCACCCGTAGGGCGCTGGAAGGCCACCTCGTCATATGACATATATATGGTGGATACTCCAAAAGATGGAGATGGCGATGGAACAGTGGGGGATGACGCCCCCAAGAAACAGCAAAAGCGCCGAGGTCAGCAGCGCCGCTCTAAATCCCGCCAAAGCAAAAACGGTGATTCCGGCACGGGAGATAATACTACCCCGGATAGCGCCGAAGAAAACCCACCTCAAAAAAATTCGGCACAGGATGATGGAGAAACCAGCCCTCATGAAAGAGTGGCAGACCGAGAGGTCGAGGATGATAACTATACGCCTCCCTCCGAAGACGAGGCTAGCCTCGATGATGACGAATTCGTCATACCATCAGACCCCGTCGAACAAGAGCGTCTTAAACGCAGGCTTTTAGCCATGGCAAGCAGCCTCAAGAAAAAGCAGCAACAACTTAGAGCTGCCCAAGAATTGCTAGCTGACAGATGGACTGAAGACCTTGCGGCCAAAGAGTATGAACTCGAACGCCCCTCCAAGAGTTACCCGAAGCGCAGGCCGCTACCCCGATCAAAGGAGGAAGCACCTACATCACCAGCGCATGACATGGCAGACCGGCCACCTCGCGGCCGCGACAGAGAGGCCTGTTGGCCCTCCACCCAAGCCATGCCCCCACGCCGCTCAACTAAGGCACGGGAAAATGCGCCCGACCTGCGAGACATACTGGAGGATAAGGCAAGACAAACAAGATCGATCTACGGATCGCGCAGGCGCCCTACGGCATGTGACAATGATCTTCACTCCGGATACAACAAATCCGGCTGGGCCAAACACAACAGACATAGCTCTTCCGAGCTGCGTCGTGATATAGCCCAGTACAGAGGCGCCGCACACCCGCTATGCTTCACGAATGAAGTAATGGATCATAAAATCCCAGAGGGTTTCAAACCCGTAAACATCGAATCATACGATGGCACAACAGACCCGGCGGTATGGATCGAGGATTATCTCCTTCACATCCACATGGCACGCGTCGATGATCTACACGCCATTAAATACCTCCCGCTCAAACTTAAAGGACCAGCCCGGCATTGGCTTAACAGCTTGCCAGCAGACTCAATCGGTTCTTGGGAGGACCTGGAAGCCGCATTCCTCGACAACTTCCAGGGCACTTATGTGCGACCGCCGGATGCCGACGACTTAAGCCACATAATTCAGCAGCCAGAAGAATCGGCCAGACAATTCTGGACACGGTTCCTAACAAAGAAAAACCAGATAGTCGATTGTCCGGACGCAGAGGCCCTAGCAGCCTTCAAGCATAACATCCGCGACGAGTGGCTTGCCCGGCACCTGGGACAGGAAAAACCGAAATCCATGGCAGCCCTCACGACACTCATGACCCGCTTTTGCGCGGGAGAAGACAGCTGGCTAGCTCGCAGTAACAACCTGTCAAAAAACCCTGGTAATTCGGATACCAAGGACAAAAGCGGCGGGACACGTCGGAATAAGCAAAAACGCCATGTTAACAGCGATAGCAATGAAGATACGGTAGTCAATGCCGGATTCAAAGGCTATAAACCCGGTCAGCGGAAAAAGCCATTCAAAAAGAATACTTAGGGCCCGTCCAGTTTGGACCGAATACTCGATCGCTTGTGCCAGATACATGGCACCCCCGAAAGGCCAGCCAATCACACTAACAGGGATTGTTGGGTGTTCAAGCAGGCAGGCAAGTTAAGGGCCGAAAACAGAGACAAGGGGCTGCACAACGACGACGAGGAGCCCAAGCCACCGAACAACAATGGACAGAAGGGCTTTCCCCCACAAGTGCGGACGGTGAACATGATATACGCAACCCACATTCCCAAGCGGGAGCGGAAGTGTGCGCTACGGGACGTATACGCGATGGAGCCAGTCACCTCAAAGTTCAACCCATGGTCCTCCTGCCCGATCACTTTTGATCGAAGGGACCATCCCACTAGCATCCGTCATGGCGGCTTCGCCGCATTGGTTCTCGACCCAATCATCGACGGATTTCATCTCACAAGAGTCCTCATGGACGGCGGCGGTAGCCTGAACCTGCTTTATCAGGATACAGTGCGGAAAATGGGCATAGATCCCTCAAGGATTAAGCCCACAAGAACGACCTTTAAAGGCGTTATACCAGGTGTAGAAGCCAACTGTACAGGCTCAGTAACACTTGACGTGGTCTTCGGATCCCAGGACAATTTCCGAAGCGAAGAGTTAATCTTCGATATAGTCCCGTTTCGCAGTAGCTATCACGCCCTGCTCGGACGAACCGCATTCGCAAAGTTCAATGCGGTGCCGCACTATGCATATCTCAAGCTCAAGATGCCAGGCCCTCGAGGAGTAATTACGGTTAACGAAAACACCGAACGCTCCCTACGTATGGAGGAGCATACGGCGGCTCTCGCAGCGGAGGTACAAAGTAGCCTTCTCAGGCAATTCTCCAGTCCGGCCATTAAAAAGCCAGACACTGCCAAGCGCGCCCGGAGTAACCCACAGCAGGACCGCCTGGCACACTCTGAGCAAGCATAGCAATGCGGCCCCAACCCCAGCTTTTGCGACATAGCGAAACCAGTACCTCGCGTACATAACTACGCCCTTGAAATACCATGGGCACGGGGGAAGGGGCACAATAACGGCACGCCCAAAATACGGCTTAAAACGTACTAGGGGCTGCCGGATTCTTTTTTTTAATTTTTTCTTACTTTCAGGACTCCATACTTCGGACGACCTGTTCGGCAATTCGACTGTCGCACAAACGATGCAAGATCCAGGGAGGCAGACAAGCCATGCCGCATTATGGAACCCCCAGGTGGTCTCTATTACGAGCAGTATACCTATTTTGAATACAATTCCGCGGCCTGCCCTTGGCTAGGACATGTTAAATACTCCAATATCTTTACCTTATAATACCACTTGTATCGTTCTGCTCTGACAGCAGCCTTTATATAAACAATGCATAGCTTTTGTCTACTTTCTGCATTACTCCCTTTTATATATGTTCATTAATGACATGTTGCAACCGTACACTGTGGTACGGCAAGTACGCCAGGGGCTTGAGTACCCTTTAATATGGTGTGAGAAGTCCGTACACTTTCACAAGTGCGGCACCCCGAACTTATAGCACTATATGCATCGGCTCCGAATCATGATTTGGGTCAATAGTTGGGTTTGCCCGGCTCCTATGTTTTGGTGCCTTACGTTCCGCTATATCGGCTAAGGTAGCACTAGGAGAACCACTGCGATTGTGCCCCAGTTGAGCTGGGTTAAGCACCTTAGTGGAGAAAGCTAAAACTGACTGTCATGATGAGGTGAGAGACCGGTCGCTGTTCGAGAGGTTTTTCGAGTCCCTAAAGACTTATGCCGCTTCGAGCAAGGAGCCGGATTTGTCTGGCCAAGGCGTGGATAGCGCCCCGAACTCGGTCTTCCGAACTAGGGGCTTCGCCGAAATTTAAAATTATAAAGTTCTATGGCTAAGTGAGAGTATTCAAGCATTATAGTCTGATTGCCTGGTTCGTTGTGCTGAGCGCCTCCCTCGAAGGACCCAACTATGGGAAAAAGAGCGCTCAGGTTTATCCCGAACACCCTAGCACTAGTGGCATGGGGGCAGAAGCCGACGACTGGCCATCTCTCAATTTTTTGATAAACGGCCGCACAGAAAATAATATTTTAAATTCAACAAGCATTGCTTAGAGCGCCTATGAACAAGTTTTCAGCACACAGGATAAAAACGAGCGAGTTTATTCAAAAATTACATCCTTGGTACATTCATCCGCCACAAGGCGGGCACCCGCAAGAACATCCTTGTAATAGTTCTCGGGCTTGCGATGCTCCTCCCCCGGCGGCAGCCCGTCCTTCACAAGCTTCTCACTGTCCAGCTTACCCCAGTGCACCTTTGCACGGGCAAGGGCCCGACGGGCACCTTCGATGCAGACGGAGCGCTTGATGACCTCGAGCCTTGGACAGGCCTCCACCAGCTGCCGCACCAGCCCGAAGTAGCTCCCAGGCAGGGCCTCTCCGGGCCACAGTCGAACTATGAAGCCCTTCATGGCCTGTTCGGCCGCCTTGTGGAGCTCGACCAGCTGTTTCAGCTGGTCGCTCAAGGGCACAGGGTGTCCGGCCTCAGCATACTGAGACCAGAACACCTTCTCCGTCGAGCTGCCCTCTTTAGCTCGGTAGAATGCGGCGGCGGCGGATACGCTGTGGGGAAGATCTGCGAATGCCCCTGGAGAACTCCGGATTCGGGTAAGTAACAAGTAGTTTACTTTTATATTTCTGCTTTGCATAAAGAATGCCTTACCCGCTGCTATCTTCTTCATCTCCTCCAACTCTTGGAGGGCCCTTTGGGCTTCGGCCTTGGCAGACTTGGCAGTCTCAAGGGCCGCCGCGAGCTCGGACGCTTGGGTCTTCGACTCAAGCTCCAAACTCTCATGTTTTTTCATGAGAGCCTGAAGCTCTTGCTGCACCTCGCCGACCTGAGCCCCAAGTTTCTCTCGCTCGGTGCGCTCCACGGCCGTTTTCTATTTGGCCTCGGACAGCGCCTGCTTGAGGGTTGCCACCTCAGTCGTGGCCCCTATAATAAGCAGTGCAATCCTGTTATTTTTTTGCAATCACGCCTCTCTATAGGCACTTTTTCTGTAAGGTATTTCTTACCTTCTTTCTCCTCGAGTTGCCGCTTGGCAAGGCCGAGCTCTTGCTCGGTCCGTTCGAGTCCCTGTTTCAGGGCACCCACCTCCGCAGTCAGTGCGGCGGTGGCTAGCAGCGAAGCCTGCATACGCATATTGACTCTTTGTTGTTAGACTCCTGCGAAATTTAATAGATCCTCTATTCGGCTTTTCTTTCCGAACGCCAAACAGAGCATCAGGGGCTACTGTCTATGCGGTAATATTTTTACATATTTTTTTACTTACCTCGAAGCCTGTTAGGAGGCTAGCGCAAGCTTCACTCAGTCCGCTCTTGGCGGACTGAACCTTATGGATCACCGTACTCATAATAGTACGGTGTTCCTCATCGATGGAGGCGCCGTAAGCACCTCCAGCAGATTGTCCGGCACCTCCGGTTGGACGGAGGCCGCCGGCTCAGAAGGCTTGCTCCTCTTGGAAGGAGTTCGCCTACCGCGGTCCGGAACTGTTGAAGATTCTGGCGCGGTGTCTGGCACAAAGCCGGACTTGGAGCCCTGGGGGGTCTTGTCCCCTTTACTCCTGGGGTCCGGGAGGTCGCCTTGCGGCTCCCCCAAGACCACCTCCTCCTGCCCCGAAGCTTGTTGTGACGCCACTTCGGCGTCGTCCGCAGTGCGGGGGGAGACAGCGGGCGGAACTAAGTTCACGTCCGATGAATCCAGGGAGCCGCTCGATGACTCGTTGAGTTCGTCCCGGGGCGGGCTACATAATTATGTTCGACATTAGGGAAAGTTGTGCAACAAAGGAACATCATGAGTTATTCTGATATCCAAACTTACGATTTCGCCGGACGCTTGGCCCTGTTTGGCCACTCCTCTTTGCCCTCTTCGGCGTTGGGGGCGTAGTCCAGCGGAGGGGTCTTCCTTTTCCTAGACCCCTCGGCCTCCCCCGTTGGGGCGGCCTTCCTCTTCTCTCCTCCCTCCGCTAGGGGGGGAGAGTTTTCTTCTTCCTCCTCCTCGTTTTCACGGAAGGAGGGCGTCTCGGACTCGTCAGATGATGAGTCCGACACCACCATGTTGCGGGCACTCTTTCGAGTCCTCGTGGTCTTTTTCTTCTTGGCCTTCTTCTCCGGCACCACATAAGGCGCCGGAACCAGCAGCTTCGCTAGTAGAGCTGGGGCTGGGTCTTCGGGCAGCGGAGCCGGACAGTTAATCGGTCCGGATATCGCTCGCCAAGCCTGTCAAAGGTAAGGGAGCTTAGATCCCGCATAGAGTCAAACTATGAAAAAAGCTTAACATCCTGTAAAAGGTGAAGATAGCTTACCTCGCTAGCTTGACGCTGCGAGCTGTATCCGCGGTCCTCGGAAGCGGATGCGGGAGCCTCGGCGCCCTTGAATAGCACCTTCCAGGCATCTTCGTGCGTTGTGTCGAAGAGCCGGCTAAGGGTTTGGTGTTGCGCCGGGTTAAACTCCCACATATTAAAATCCCGTTGTTGGCACGGGAGGATCCGGTGGACGAGCATGACCTGGATTACATTAACAAGCCAGATTGGCTTGTTCACCAGGGACTGGATGCATGTTTGCAATCCGGTCACCTCTTTTTCGTCGCCCCACGACAGGCCCGTCTCTTTTCAGGACATAAGCCGCGTGGGGGGTCCGGATCGGAACTTGGGGGCTGTGATCCAGTTCGGATCGCGTGGCTCGGTGATGTAAAACCACCCGGATTACCACCCCTTTAGGGTCTCCACAAAAGAGCCCTCGAACCATAGGACGTTGGCCATCTTGCCCGCCATGGCGCCTCCGCACTCCGCCTGGCTGCCGTGCACCACCTTGGGCTTGACGTTAAAGGTCTTGAGCCAGAGGCCGAAATGAGGGCGGACGCGGAGGAAAGCCTCGCACACGATGATAAACGCCGAGATGTTGAGGATGAAGTTCGGGGCCAGATCGTGGAAATCCAGGCCGTAGTAGAACATGAGCCCCCGGACAAATGGGTGTAGTGGAAAACCCAGTCCGCGGAGGAAGTGGGGAAGGAATACTACCCTCTCATGGGGCCTTGGGGTGGGGAGAAGCTGTCCCTCCTCGGGAAGCCGGTGCGCGATGTCTTTGGACAAGTGTCCGGCCTTCCTTAGCTTTTTGACATGGCCCTCCGTGATGGAGGAGACCATCCACTTGCCTCCCGCTCCGGACATTGCTGGAGAAGGTTGAGGTGGGAAGTGCGGGCTTGGACGCTAGAGCTCGAGTGCGCAGGAGATGGATAGGCAAAGGAGGAAGAAGGCGTAGGTAAAAAGGTGGATCCTTATCCCCTTATATGGGCGGATGCGGTTGTGCGTCCCCACCAGCCTAGTAAAACTCACTTTTCTCCCAAGCGCCATGATAAATGGCGCGATTGGGTTACCCACATCCGTATTGATGAGAATCCCGTAAAAGGGGTACACGATCTCTGCTTTGACAAGACGTGCCAAGGAAACCGCCTCGCAAAACACGCTGAGGTGGAAAAGTAAAAACGATTCGAGTAAAGGACTTGGCCGTAGTGTGATGACGCACTGCGGAATACGTCAGCAGATTTGATTTGTGTTAATATTATTCTCTCTATGGCAATATGTGGAAGCTTATTTTGCAGAGCCGGACACTACTCTTGGTGTTTACAATCTTCTATGAAGGACTTGGAGGAGGAACCCGCCTTGCAATGCCGAAGACAATTTGCGCGCCGGACTCGTCGTCATTCAAGCCTGGTTCAGGGGCTACTGAGGGAGTCCTGGATTAGGGGGTGTTCGGGTAGCCGGACTATACCTTCAGCCGGGCTCCTAGACTATGAAGATACAAGATTAAAGACTTCGTCCCGTGTCCAGATGGGACTTTCCTTGGCGTGGAAGGCAAGCTTGGCGATGCGGATATTCAAGATCTCTTACCCTTGTAACCAACTCTGTGTAATCCTAACCCTATCCGGTGTCTATATAAACCGGAGGGTTCTAGTCCGTAGGCAATCAACTCCATACACAACAATCATACCATAGGCTAGCTTCCAGGGTTTAGCCTCCTTGATCTCGTGGTAGATCTACTCTTGTACTACCCATATCATCAATATTAATCAAGCAGGAGTAGGGTATTACCTCCATCGAGAGGGCCCGAACCTGGGTAAAAAACATCATGTCCCTTGTCTCCTGTTACCATCCGGCCTTGACGCACAGTTCGGGACCCCCTACCCGAGATCTGCCAGTTTTGACACCGACACCCATCGTTGGAATATACAAGCCAAGTTCTATAATGAAAATTTCCCACTAGTATATGAAATTGACAAAATAAGAGACTCCCTATCATGAAGATCATGGTGCTACTTTGAAGCCCAAGTGTGGAAAAAGGAGAGTAGCATTGTCCCTTCTCTCTTTTTCTCTCTCTTTTTTTTCTTGGCTTCTTTGGCCTCTTTTTTCTCTTTTTTTCCTCACATGGGACAATGCTCTAATAATGATGATCATCACACTTCTATTTATTTACAACTCAAAGATTACAACTCGATACTTAGAACAAAAATATGACTCTATATGCGTGCCTCCGGCGGTTTACCAGGATGTGCAATGCATCAAGAGTGACATGTATGAAAAAATTATGAATGGTGGCTTTGCCACAAATACGATGCCAACTACATGATCATGCAAGGCAATATGACAATGATGGAGCGTGTCATAATAAACGGAACGGTGGAAGGTTGCATGGCAATATATCTCGGAATGGCTATGGAAATGCCATAATAGGTAGGTATGGTGGCTGTTTTGAGGAAGGTAAATGGTGGGCTTATGGTACCGGCGAAAGTTGCACGGTACTAGAGAGGCTAGCAATGGTGGAAGGGTGAGAGTGCGTATAATCCATGGACTCAACATTAGTCATAAAGAACTCACATACTTATCCCAAAAATCTACAAGTCACCAAAAACCAAGCACTACGCGCATGCTCCTAGGGGGATAGATTGGTAGGAAAAGACCATCACTCATCCCCGACCACCACTCATAAGGTAGACAATCAAAGAAATACCTCATGCTTCAAATTTGTTACACAACGGTTACCATCCGTGCATGCTACGGGACTTGCAAACCTCAACAGAAGTATTTCTCAAATTCACAATTACTTTACTAGCATGACTCTAATATCACCATCCTCATGTCTCAAAACAATCATCAAGCATCAAACTTCTCATAGTATTCAACGCACTTTATATGAAAGTTTTTATTATATCCATCTTGGATGCCCATCATATTAGGACTAGTTTTATAGCCAAAGCAAATTACCATGCTGTTCTAAAAGACTCTCAAAATAATATAAGTGAAGCATGAGAGATCAATAATTTCTATAAAATAAAACCACCACCATGCTCTAAAAAGATTTAAGTGAAGTACTAGAGCAAAATTGTATAGCTCAAAAGATATAAGTGAAGCACATAGAGTATTCTAATAAATTCCGATTCATGCGTGTCTCTCCCAAAAGGTGTGTACAGTAAGGATGATTTTGGTAAACTAAAAATCAAAGACTCAAATCATACAAGACGCTCCAAGCAAAACACATATCATGTGGTGAATAAAATATAGCCTCAAGTAAAGTTACCGATGGACAAAGACGAAAGAGGGGATGCCTTCCGGGGCATCCCCAACTTAGGCTTTTGGTTGTCCTTGAATTTTACCTTGGGGTGTCTTGGGCATCCCCAAGCTTAGGCTCTTGCCACTCCTTCCAAAATCCATCAAATCTTTACCCAAAAACTTGAAAACTTCACAACACAAAACTCAACAGAAAATCTCATGAGCTCTGTTAGTATAAGAAAATAAACCACCACTTTAAGGTACTGTAATTAACTCATTCTTTATTTATATTGGTGTTAAACCTACTATATTCCAACTCCTATATGGTTCATACCCCTCGATACTAGCCATAGATTCATCAAAATAAGCAAACAACACGCGAAAAACAGAATATGTCAAAAATAGAGCAGTCTGTAGCAATCTGTAGGTTCCGAATACTTCTGCAACTCCAAAAATTCTGGAAAATTAGGACGACTAGGAAAATTTGTATATTGATCTACTGCAGTTGGAATTGGTATTTTATTGCTCTATGGTAAAAACATTAAAATTATTTTCGTGAGCGCATACTTTCTGTTTTCATCAGTAAGATCAAACAACAATCGCCCAAGAAGATCCTAAAGGATTTACTTGGCACAAACACCAATTAAAACATAAAAACACAATCATAACAGAGTCTAGATGAATTATTTATTACTAAATAGGAACAAAAAGCAAAGAACAAAAATAAAATTGGGTTGCCTCCCAACAAGCGCTATCGTTTAACGCCCCTGGCTAGGCATATAAGCAAGAATAGATCTAGGTATTGCCATGATAATGATAAGGGAAATCGCAAAAACTCATCTCATACTCCCTATGTTCAACAACAAGTTTTCTTTGTGGCAAGCAAAAGTAATCAAAGGACTAATTTTAATGGGACAAAAGTGAAGGAAATATACCCTAGAGGCAATAATAAAGTTGTTATTTATATTTCCTTATATCATGATAAATGTTTATTATTCATGCTAGAATTGTAATAACCGGAAACTTAGTACATGTGTGAATACATAGACAAACAGAGTGTCACTAGTTTTCCTCTACTTGACTAGCTCGTTGAATTAATGATGGTTATGTTTCCTAACCATAGACATGAGTTGTCATTTGATTAACGGGATCACATCATTAGAGAATGACGTGATTGACTTGACCCATCCGTTAGCTTAGCACGATGATCGTTTAGTTTTTTGATATTGCTTCTCCATAACTATACATGTTCCTATGACTATGAGATCATGCAACTCCCAAATACCGGAGGAACACTTTGTGTGCTACCAAATGTCACAACGTAACTGGGTGATTATAAAGGTGCTCTATAGGTGTCTCCGATGGTGTTTGTTGAGTTGGCATGGATCAAGATTAGGATTTGTCACTCCAATTGTCGGAGAGGTATCTCTAGGCCCTCTCGGTAATGTACATCAAAATAAGCCTTGCAAGCAATATAGCTAATGAGTTAGTTATGGGATGTAGCATTACGAAACGAGTAAAGAGACTTGCCGGTAACGAGATTGAACTAGGTATTGAGATACCGACGATCGAATCTCGGGCAAGTAACATACCGATGACAAAGGGAACAACATATATTGTTATGCAGTTTGACCGATAAAGATCTTCATAGAATATGTAGGAGCCAATATGAGCATCCAGGTTCCGCTATTGGTTATTGACTAGAGACATGTCTCGGTCATGTCTACATAGTTCTCGAACCCGTAGGGTCCGCACGCTTAACGTTCGGTGACGATCGGTATTATGAGTTTATGTGTTTTGATGTACCGAAGGTAGTTCGGAGTCCCGGATTTGATCACGGACATGACGAGGAGTCTCGGAATGGTCGAGACGTAAAGATTGATATATTGGAAGCCTATATTTGGACATAAGAATGGTTCCGGGTGGTTCGGGCATTTTTCCGGAGTACCGGGAGGTTACCGGAACCCCCCGGGGAGTATATGGGCCTTATTGGGCCTTGGTGGAGTAGAGGAGAGGGAAGGTAAAAGAGGGAGGCGCACCCCCCCAAGCCCAATCCAAATTGGGAGGGGGCCCGGCCCCCCTTTCCTTCCTCCCTCTCTCCTCCTTCCTTCCTCTCCTACTCCTACTTGGAAGGGGGGAATCCTACTCCCGGAGGGAGTAGGACTCCCCTAGGGTGCGCCATAGAGAGGGCCGGCCCTCCCCCTCCTCCACTCCTTTATATACGGGGGAGGGGGGCACCCCATGGACACACAAGTTGATCATTGATCTTTTAGCCGTGTGCGGTGCCCCCCTCCACCATAATCCACATTGGTTATATCGTAGCGGTGCTTAGGCGAAGCCCTGTTCCGGTAGCAACATCATCACCGTCATCACACCGTCGTGCTGATGAAACTCTCTCTCTCTCTCTCGAAGCTCTACTGGATCGTGATTTCGCGGGACGTCACCGAGCCAAACGTGTGCAGATCGTGGAGGTGTCGTACCTTCGGTGCTAGATCGGTCGATCATGAAGACGTACGATTACATCAACCGCGTTGTCATAACGCTTCCGCTTATGGTCTAGGAGGGTACATAGACGATACTCTCCCCTCTCGTTGCTACGCATCACCATGATCTTGCGTGCGCGTAGGATTTTTTTTGAAATTGCTGCGTTCCCCAACAAAAAGTCCCCAAAATCAACCTCGGGAGGTATTGGTTCCTCCTTTGGCCCCTCATATTGCACAACCAATTCATCATTATAAGCATTCTTTTGGCAAAAAGTCATGAGCCTTTGTTCAAGATAAAATCCTAACCCATTGTTCTGGATAGCAAAATTATCATTAAGTTCAGAAATCTTGTCAACTAAAACATCGGTAGGAACCTTTTTTCTAAGGTTTTCATTAAAAGCAACATGATCTAAAGATCGTAAACGCATTATGCCTTCTTGATAAAAAAAGATTGCTTCTATGGGAGGACGGCCGACATCCACCCTATAATGCACAAAAATTTCGTTGGCCTCTTTTATTATAAATTTGAACTCATGAGCTAAAAAGATGGTAGTTGCTCGCTTAATAGAAGAATGCTCAACATTGGAAAATTCTAGAAAAATCCTTTGTATGCAAGGATGCATGTGGATAAATTGTCTTTCAAGTTCAACCACGAATAGAGATATAGCATCTGCAAGACTACTAGTTTTATGAAAAATAGACCCGCCCATAGTGGGCAAAGCACCGGTGCAAGTAAAGAAATCTTGAATAACTCCTTTTCCAATAATATTACCACTACCAATCCGAAACTTTTTAGTGTGTAAAATAGTAGGTTCTTCATGAGGATTATTAAAAGCATCCAAGTTTCCCTCATCGTTACTACTATCCTTTTCAATGATAACCTCCCCAGTTTCAGACATGATGGCAACAAACCGCACTAAGAACGAACACACAAGAGGCAAGCGGAAAGAGGCGAATGGAAGAGGGCGAATAAAATGGCAAAGGTGAAGTGGGGGAGAGGGAAACGAGAGACAAATGGCAAATAATGTAATGCGAGGGAGAAGAGTTTATGATGGGTACTTGGTATGTCTTGACTTGGCATAGATCTCCCCGGCAACGGCGCCGAAAATCCTTCTTGCTACCTCTTGAGCATGCGTTGGTTTTCCCTTGAAGAGGAAAGGGTGATGTAACAAAGTAGCATAAGTATTTCCCTCGGTTTTTGAGAACCAAGGTATCAATCCAGTAGGAGACAACGCACAAGTCACCTAGTACCTGCACAAACAATCAAGAACCTTGCAACCAACGTGATAAAGGGGTTGTCAATCCCTTCACAGCCACTCGCAAAAGTGAGATCTGATAAATATAGTAAGATAAATATTTTTGGTATTTTTGTTGTATAGATTGGAAAGTAGAGATTGCAAAATAGTAAACGAGATGCAATGTAAATAAAACAGATGCAATATAGTAAGAAAGAGACCTGGGGGGCGTAGGTTTCACTAGTGGCTTCTCTCAAGATAGCATGTATTACGGTGGGTGAACAAATTACTGTCGAGCATTGATTGAAAATCGCATAGTTATGAAGATATCTAAGGCAATGATCATGAATATAGGCATCACGTCCGTGTCAAGTAGATCGAAATGATTCTGCATCTACTACTATTACGCCACACATCGACCGCTATCCAGCATGCATCTAGAGTATTAAGTTCATAAGAACAGAGTAACGCATTAAGCAAGATGACATGATGTAGAGGGATAAACTCAAGCAATATGATATAAACCCCATCTTTTTATCCTCGATGGAAACAATACAATATGTGCCTTGCTGCCCCTATTGTCACTGGGAAAGGACACCGCAAGATTGAACCCAAAGCTAAGCACTTCTCCCATTGCAAGAAAGATCAATCTAGTAGGCCAAACTAAACCGATAATTCGAAGAGACTTGCAAATATATCAAATCATCCATATACGAATTCAGAGAAGAACCAAATAATATTCATAGATAATCAAGTTCATAAATCCACAATTCATCAGATCTCGGCAAAGACACCGCAAAAGAGTATTACATCGAATAGATCTCCAAGAACATCGAGGAGAACTTTGTATTGAAGATCAAAGAGAGAGAGAAGAAGCCATCTAGCTAATAACTATGGACCCGAAGGCTTGTGGTAAACTACTCACGCTTCATCGGAGAGGCTATGGTGTTGATGTAGGAGCCCTCCGCGATCGATTCCTCCTCCGGCAGATTGCCGAAAAAGGTCCCAGATGGGATCTCATGGGTACAGAAGGTTGCAGCGGTGGAAAAGTGGTTTCGTGGCTCCCCCCGATGTTTCTAGGGTATAAGAGTATACATAGGCGAAAGAAGTATGTCGGTGGAGCTTCGTGGGGCCCACGAGGGTGGGGGCGCGCCTACCCCCCTGGGCACGCGCTCCTGCCTTGTGGCCCCCTCACGGAGTTCCAGACTTCAACTCCAAGTCTTCTAGTTTGCTTTCGGTCCAAGAAAGATCATCGCGAAGGTTTCATTCCGTTTGGTATTCCTTTTCTGCGAAACTCTAAAATAGGCAAAAAAAGAGAAACTGGCATTGGGCCTCTGGTTAATAGGTTAGTCCCAAAAATAATATAAAAGAGCATATTAAAGCCCATTAAACATCCAAAATAGATAATATAATAGCATGGAACAATCAAAAATTATATATAAGTTGGAGATGTATCAGCGCGAGTTGGCTCTCTGAGGTACTCAGGGCCGAAGACTTTCACCACGTCCGCACAAAAACTATACATTGGGAAGAGACATATGGACTCACTCATACGGACATACTCATCCACAAGATCACCAGGAATTCCATATGCAAGCATGTGGTGCATTTCTGGTATGAAGAGAAACCAGGCTTGCCTAGGGCATCCTCTTTGCACTCGAAGTATGGGTCATGCGTGCCCACTCCCTCGCGAATACGATTGAACACATGTCTTCTCATTCGGAATCGACGATGAAATTGATGTGGTCTGAAGAGTGCACCATCCTTAAAGTAATCAGCATAGAGAAGGGTGTGGCCTTTTGAAGAAAATATGCCCTACAGGCAATAATAAAGTTATTATTTATTTCCTTATTTCATGATAAATGTTTATTATTCATGCTAGAATTGTATTAACCGGAAACTTCGTACATGTGTGAATACATAGACAAAACAAAGTATCCCTTGTATGCCTCTACTTGACTAGTTCGTTTATCAAAGATGGTTATGTTCCCTAACCATAGACATGTGTTGTCATTTGATGAACGGGATCACATCATTAGGAGAATGATGTGATGGACAAGACCCATTCGTTAGCTTAGCACTATGGTCGTTACAGTTTCATTGCTACTGCTTTCTTCATGACTTATACATTTTCCTCGGACTATGAGATTATGCAACTCCCGAATACCGAAGGAACACCTTGCGTGCTATCAAACGTCACAACATAACTGGGTGATTATAAATATGCTCTACAGGTGTCTCCGATGGTGTTGGTTGAGTTGGCATAGATCGAGATTAGGATTTGTCACTCCGTGTATCGGAGAGGTATCTCTCGGCCCTCTCGGTAATGCACATCACTATAAGCCTTGCAAGCATTGTGACTAATGAGTTAGTTGTAGGATGATGCATTACGGAACGAGTAAAGAGACTTGCCGGTAACGAGATTGAACTAGGTATTGAGATACCGACGATCGAATCTCGGGCAAGTAACATACTGATGACAAAGGGAACAACGTATGTTGTTATGCGGTTTGACCGATAAAGATCTTCGTAGAATATGTAGGAACCAATATGAGCATACAGGTTCCGCTATTGGTTATTGACTAGAGATGAGTCTCGGTCATGTCTACATAGTTCTCAAACCCATAGGGTCCGCACGCTTAACGTTCTGTGACGATTTGTATTATGAGTTATGTGATTTGATGACCGAAGTTTGTTCGGAGTCCCGGATGAGATCGGGGACATGATGAGGAGTCTCGAAATGGTCGAGATGTAAAGATCGATATATTGGAAGGCTATATTCGGACATTGGAAAGGTTCCGAGTGATTCAGGTATTTTTCGGAGTACCGGAGAGTTACCGGAATTCGTATTGGGCCTTAATGGGCCATACGGGAAAGGAGAGAAAGGCCTCAAGGGTGGCCGCGCCCCTTCCCCATGGGCTGGTCCGAATTGGACTAGGGAAAGGGGGCCCTTCCTTCCTTCTCCTTCTCCCTTCTCTCTTTCCTATTACATGTGGGAGGTGGAATCCTACTAGGACTAGGGAGTCCTAGTAGGACTCCACACTTTGGGCGCGCCCTATGAGGGTTTGCCTCCTCCTCCCTCCATCATTTATATACTTGGCCAGGGGGCACCCCATAGACACACAAATTGATCATTGATCTCTTAGCCGTGTGTGGTGCCCCCCTCCACCATAATCCACCTCGGTCATATCGTAGCGGTGCTTAGGCGAAGCCCTGTTCCGGTAGCATCATCATCACCGTCATCACGCCGTCGTGCTGACGAAGCTCTCCCTCGATATTCTGTTGGATCGTGAGTTCATGGGACGTCACCAAGCCGAACGTGTGTAGATCACGGAGGTGCCGTACTTTCGGTACTAGGATCGGTCGATCATGAAGACGTACGACTACATCAACCGCGTTGTCATAACGCTTCCGCTTATGGTCTACAAGGGTACGTGGACAACACTCTCCCCTCTCGTTGCTATGCATCACCATGATCTTGCGTATGCGTAGGAATTTTTTTGAAATTACTGCGTTCCCCAACAGTGGCATCCGAGCCAGGTCTATGCATAGATGTTATATGCACGAGTAGAACACAAAGAAGTTGTGGGCGTAAGTATATACATATTGCTTGTCGTTACTAATTGATTCTTGATTCGGCGGTATTGTTGGATGAAGCGGCCCAGACCGATATTACGCGTACGCTTACGGGAGACTGGTTCTACCGCCGTGCCTCGCACACAGGTGGCTAGTGGGTGTCTGTTTCTCCAACTTTAGTTGAATCAGTTTCAATGAACAAGGTTCTTTCTGAAGATCAAAAAGCAATCACTATACTACGCTGTGGTTTTTGATGCGTAGGTAAGAACGGTTCTTGCTCAGCCTGTAGCAGCCACGTAAAACTTGCAACAACAAAGTAGAGGACCTCTAACTTGTTTTTGCAGGGCATGTTGTGATGTGATATGGTCAAGACATGATGAGATATAAATTGTTGTATGAGATGATCCTGTTTTGTTGAAGTTATCGGCAACTGGCAGAAGCCTTATGGTTGTCTCTTTATTGCATAAGATGCAAGCACCAAATAATTGCTTTACTTTATCGCTATGCGATAGCAATAGTTGCAAGAGCAATAGTTGGCGAGACGAGCATGTGACGACACGTTGATAGAGATCAAGATGATGGAGATCATGGTGTCATGCCGGCGACGATAGAGATCATGACGATACTTTGGATATGGAGATCAAAGGCGCAAGATGATCATGGCCATATCATGTCACATATTTTGATTGCATGTGATGTTTATCATTTATGCATCCTATTTTGCTTAGTTTGGCGGTAGCATTATAAGATGATCTCTCATTAAATTTCAAGGTATAAGTGTTCTCCCTGAGTATGCACCGTTGCGACAGTTCATCGTGCCGAGACACCACGTGATGATCGGGTGTGATAAGCTCTACGTTCACATACAACGGGTTCAAGCCAGTTTTGCACACGCGGAATACTCGGGTTAAACTTGACAAGCCTAGCATATGCAGATATGGCCTCGGAACACTGGAGACCGAAAGGTCGAGCGTGAATCATATAGTAGATATGATCAACATAGTTATGTTCACCATTGAAAAACTACTCCATCTCACGTGATGATCGAACATGGTTTAGTTGATTTGGATCACGTGATCATTTAGATGACTAGAGGGATGTCTATCTAAGTGGGAGTTCTTAAATAATATGATTAATTGAACTTTAATTTATCATGAACTTAGTCCTGATAGTATTTGCATAACTATGTTGTAGGTCAATAGCTCGCGATGTAGCTCCCCATTTATTTATGATATGTTCCTAGAGAAAAACTATGTTGAAAGATGATAGTAGCAATGATGCGGACTAGGTCCATGATCTGAGGATTATCCTCATTGCTGCACAGAAGAATTATGTCCTTGATGCACCGCTAGGTGAGAGACCTATTGCAGGAGCAGATGCAGACGTTATGAACGTTTGACAAGCTTGGTATGATGACTGCTTGATAGTTTAGTGAACCATGCTTTACGGTTTAGAACCGGGACTTAAAGAATGTTTTGAATGCCACAGAGCATATAAGATGTTCCAAGAGTTGAAATTGGTATCTCATACTCATGCCCGTGTCAAGAGGTATGAGACCTCTGACGGTACTTTGCCTACAAGATGGAGGAGAATAGCTCAACGAGTGAGCATATGCTCAAAATGTCTGAGTACTACAATCATTTGAATCAAGTGGGAGTTAATCTTCCTGATAAGATAGTGATTGACAAAGTTCTCTAGTCACTATCACCAAGTTACTAGAACTTCATGATGAACTATAATATGCAAGGGATAACGAAAACAATTCCCAAGATCTTCGCGATGCTAAAATCGGCAGAGGTAGAAATCAAGAAAAGCATCAAGTGTTGATGGTTAACAAGACCACTAGTTTCAAGTAAAAGGGCAAGGGAAAGAAAGGGAACTTCAAGAAGAATGGCAAGCAAGTTTCCACTCCCATGAAGAAGACCAAAGCTAGACCCAAGCCTGAAACTGAGTGCTTCTACTGCAAAGGAAATGGTCACTGGAAGTGGAACTGCCCTAGATACTTGGCGGATAAGAAGGATGGCATACTGAACAAAGGTATATTGGATATACATGTTATTGATGTGTACTTTACTAGTGTTTATAGCAACCCCTTGGTATTTGATACTAGTTCAGTTGCTAAAGAGTAGTAACTCAAAACGGGAGTTGCAAAATAAACAGAGACTAGTTAAGGGCAAGGTGATGATGTGTGTTGGAAGTGATTCCAAGGTTGATAAGATCACCATCGCACACTCCCTTTACCTTCGGGATTAGTGTTGAACCTAAAATAAATGTTATTTGGTGTTTGCATTGAGCATGAATATGATTGGATCATGTTTATTGCAATACGGTTATTCATTTAAGTCAAATAATAATTGTTGTTCTATTTACATGAATAAAACCTTCTATGGTCATACACTCAAAAAAAATGGTTTATTGAATCTCGATCGTAGTGATACACATATTCACAATATTGAAGCCAAAAGATGCAAAGTTACTAATGATAGTACAACTTATTTGTGGCACTGCCGTTTAGGTCATATTGGTGTAAAGCACATGAAGAAACTCCATGCTGATGGGCTTCTGGAATCATTTGATTATGAATCACTTAATGCTTGCAAACCATGCCTCATGGGCAAGATGACTAAGACTCCGTTCTCCGGAATGATGGAGCGAGCAACTGACTTATTGGAAATAATACATACTGATGTATGTGGTCCGATGAGTGTTAAGGCTCACGGCGGGTATGGTTATTTTCTGACCTTCATAGATGATTTGAGCAGATATGGGTATATCTACTTGATGAAACATAAGGCTGAAACATTTGAAAAGTTCAAAGAATTTTAGAATGAAGTGGAAAATCATCGTAACAAGAAAATAAAGTTTCTATGATCTGATCGCGGAGACGAATATTTGAGTTACCAGTTTGGTCTTCAACTAAAACAATATGGAATAGTTTCACAAATTCATGCCACCTGGAACACGACAGCATAATGGTGTGTCCGAACGTCATAACCGTACTTTATTGGATATAGTGCAATCTATGATGTCTCTTACCGATTTACCACTATCATTTTGGGGTTATGCATTAGAGATAGTTGCATTCATGTTAAATAGGGTACCATCTAAATCCGTTGAGATGACACCGTATGAACTATAGCTTGGCAAGAAACCAAAGCTGTCATTTCTTAAAGTTTGGGGTTGCGATGCTTATGTGAAAAAGTTTCAAACTGATAAGCTCGAACCCAAATCGGAGTAGTGCGTCTTCATAGGATACCCAAAAAGAAACTGTTGGGTACACCTTCTATCACAGACCCGAAGGCAAGATATTTTGTTACTAAGAATGGATCCTTTCTAGAGAAGGAGTTTCTCTCGAAATAAGTGAGTGGGAGGAAAGTAGAACTTGATGAGGTAATTGTACCTTCTCCCGAATTGGAAAGTAGTTCATCACAGAAATTAGTTCCAGTGATTCCTACACCAATTAGTGAGGAAGCTAGTGATGATGATCATGAAACTTCAGATCAAGTTACTACCAAACCTCGTAGATCAACCAACCCTTGAGGCCTTTCTCTCCTTTCCTATATGGCCCATTAAGGCCCAATACGAATTCCCGTAACTCTTCAGTACTCCGAAAAATACCCGAATCACTCGGAACCTTTCCAATGTCCGAATATAGCCTTCCAATATATCGATCTTTACGTCTCAATCTTTTCCGTCCGAATCATGTTAGCAATTGCCGCGTTTTATGATTATGAAATTTGGCAAATGGATGTAAAGATTTGCATTCCTGAATGGATTTCTGGAAGAAGAGTTGTATATGATGCAATCTGAAGGTTTTATCGATCCAAAGGGAGCTAACAAAGTGTGCAAGCTCCAGCGATCCATTTATGCACTGGTGCAAGCCTCTCGGAGTTGGAATAAATGTTTTGATAGTGTGATCAAAGCATATGGTTTTATACAGACTTTGGAGAAGCCTGTATTTACAAGAAAGTGAGTGGGAGCTCTGTAGCATTTCTACTATTATATGTGGATGACATATCGCTGATTGGAAATGATATAGAATTTCTGGACAACATAAAAGGATACTTGAATAAGAGTTTTTCAATGAAATACCTCGGTGAAGCTGCTTATATATTGGGCATCAAGATTTATAGAGATAGATCAAGACGCTTGATTGGACTTTCACAAAGCACATACCTTGATAAAGTTTTGAAGAAGTTCAAAATGGATCAAGCTAACAAAGGGTTCTTGCCTGTGTTACAAGGTGTGAAGTTGAGTAAGACTCAATGTCCGACCACTGCAGAAGATAGAGAGAAAATGAGAAGTGTTCCCTATGCTTCAGCCATAGGCTCTATCATGTATGCAATGCTGTGTACCAGACCTGATGTGTGCCTTGATATTAGCCTACCAAGGGAGGTACCAAAGTAATCCAGGAGTGGATCACTGGACAGCGGTCAAGAACATCCTGAAGTACCTGAAAAGGACCAAGGATATGTTTCTCGTTTATGGAGGTGACAAAGAGCTCATCGTAAATGGTTACGTTGATGCAAACTTTGACACTGATCCGGACGATTCTAAATTGCAAACCGGATACGTGTTTATATTAAACGGTGGAGCTGTCAGTTGGAGCAGTTCTAAACAGAGCGTCGTGGCGGGATCTACATGTGAAGCGGGGTACATTGCTGCTTCGGAAGCAGCGAATGAAGGAGTCTGGATGAAGGAGTTCATATCCGATCTAGGTGTCATACCTAGTGCATCGGGTCCAATGAAAATCTTTTGTGACAATACTGGTGCAATTGCCTTAGCAAAGGAATCCAGATTTCACAAGAGAACCAAGCATATCAAGAGAAGCTTCAACTCCATCCGAGATCAAGTCCAGGTGGGAGACATAGAGATTTGCAAGATACATACAAAACCGAATGTTGCAGACCCGTTGACTAAGCCTCTTCCACGAGCAAAAAATGATCAGCACCAAGGCTCCATGGGTGTTAAAATCATTACTGTGTAATCTAGATTATTGACTCTAGTGCAAGTGGGAGACTGAAGGAAATATGCCCTAGAGGCAATAATAAAGTTATTATTTATTTCCTTATTTCATGATAAATGTTTATTATTCATGCTAGAATTGTATTAACCGGAAACATAATACATGTGTGAATACATAGACAAACATAGTGTCACTAGTATGCCTCTACTTGACTAGCTCATTGATCAAAGATGGTTAAGTTTCCTAACCATAGACATGAGTTGTTATTTGATCAATGAGATCACATCATTAGGAGAATGATGTGATTGACTTGACTCATTCCGTTAGCTTAACACTTGATCGTTTGTTTACTGCTATTGCTTTCTTCATGACTTATACATGTTCTTACGACTATGAGATTATGCAACTCCCGAATACCGGAGGAACACTTTGTGTGCTACCAAACGTCACCACATAACTGGGTGATTATAAAGGTGCTCTACAGGTGTCTCCGATGGTACTTGTTGAGTTGGCATAGATCAAGATTAGGATTTGTCACTCTGATTGTCGAAGAGGTATCTCTGGGCCCTCTCGGTCATACACATCACTATAAGCCTTGCAAGCATGATAACTAATGAGTTAGTTACATGATGATGTATTACGGAATGAGTAAAGAGACTCGCCGGTAACGAGATTGAACTAGGTATTGGGATACAGACGATCAAATTTCGGGTAAGTAACATACCGATGACAAAGAGAACAACGTATAGTGTTATGCGGTTTGACCGATAAAGATCTTCGTAGAATATGTAGGAACCAATATGAGCATCCAGGTTCCGCTATTGGTTATTGACCGGAGACGTGTCTCGGTCATGTCTACATAGTTCTCGAATCCGTAGGATCCGCACGCTTAAAGTTCTGTGACGATCGGTTTTATAAGTTTATATATTTTGATGTACCATAGGTGGTTCGGAGTCCCGGATGTGATCACGAACATGACGAGGAGTCTCGAAATGGTCGAGACATAAAGATTTATATATTGGAAGCCTATATTTGGATACCGGAAATGTTCCGGGTGAAATCGGGATTTTATCGGAGTACCGGGGGTTACCGGAAACCCCCTGGGGGTTTAATGGGCCAAGATGGGCCTTAGTGGAAGAGAGGAGGGGCTGCCAGGGCAGGCCGCGCCTCCCCTCTCCCTCTAGTCTGAATTGGACAAGGAGGGGGGAGGGCGCCCCCCTTTCCTTCCTCTCCCCCTCCTCCTCCCCCTTCTCCTATTCCAACTAGGAAAGAAGGGAGTCCTACTCCCGGTGGAAGTAGGGCTCCTCCTGGCGCGCCTCCTCCTGGACGGCCGCCTCTCCCCCCTTGCTCCTTTATATACGGTGGCAGGAGGGCACCTCTAGACACACAAGTTGATCGTAGAGATCTCTCCAGCCGTGTGCGGTGCCCCCTTCCACCATAATCCACCTCGGTCATACTGTAGCGGTGTTTAGGTGAAAGCATGCTACGGTAGCTTCATCAACATCGTCACCACGCCGCCGTGCTGACGAAACTCTTCCCCGAGCTCTACTGGATCGTGAGTTCGCGGGACGTCACCGAGCTGAACGTGTGCTGAACGCGGAGGTGCCGTACGTTAGGTACTGAGGATCGGTCGATCGTGAAGACGTACGACTACATCAACCGTGTTATCATAACGCTTCCGCTTAACGGTCTACGAGGGTACGTGGATGACACTCTCCCCTCTCGTTGCTATGCATCACCATGATCCTGCGTGTGCGTAGGAATTTTTTTTGAAATTACTACATTCCCCAACAGGCCGTCCTCGACCACATCGAGACCGGCAACACGCCGCGCCTCGAGTACCCGGCGCGACCATCCTTCTCTCGCCGCCGGGGCAGCTCATGGATGTCGCGGCAAATGGAGGCGGTGACTTCCTCATCGCCGGGCTCCGGTTCACGCTCCTACGGGTCGCCGGCGCTCCGCCCCGTCAAGCCGGAGCCACAGGAGACACCGCTTGGGCGCCGCACCCGCAACGACGCCCTCGTCATCAACCAGGGTGGTCGCCCGTCCCCGCGTTCCCTCCGCCTAGTCCGGCCGAAGACCGATCCGGGGCTGCTCCCCGTGAAGCCGGAGCACGCGGAGATGGGCGCCGTCGACGAGACCGCCCTCAAGTGGGTGAAGGCGGATTACGTCCGGGAGCAGGTGGCGCGCCAGCGCCGGGCCTACGAGGAGAAGGCCCGGCATCGCGGACGCGAGGAGGGCGTCGTCGTCGTCCTCGACAGTGACGAGGAGGACGAGCCCGGGCCATCCAACCCCCCGCGCGTCGGCGACCCTGGTCAGGAGTGCAGTAGGGACGGCGGCAACTCCGGCGGGACGCAGGGCGGCGACGGCGGCGACGACGGCGGCGACTACACCCAGTTCTACAGGCTCCTCGGCATGTAGAAGGCGGGCGGCGGCCGCAGCGTAGTAGGGCTAGGCGTAGTTTGTATGTTTTTCTGTTTTTTATACAAATTTGAATGAGAAATCTCCGAGTTTGTGTCAAATTCGTATCAGATCGTCGAGTTTGCGCGATTTTGGAGGCGACCTGGGGTGACGATTGGGAATGCAATCGTCCTCACGCCGAAAATAAACGTCGATTCGGTCTCAGATGGCGCTTTTTCAGCATCGGCCGAACGGCTGGAGATGCTCTTAGTCTTAGGTGTAGCGTTGGTCTATCTCTTGTGCCCCGGGTTATACCCTAAAAGAAAAGTGCACCTGGTTATGAATTTAGGATAATTTTTTTCCTTTCGTCTTCCCCGTCCCCGTCAAAATCCATCTCTTCCCACAGCGACTTTTCCTCTGCGCCGTCCCGTTGAGAAATTTCCTCTTCTTCCCCGGTGCCCTAGCTCCAAGCTGCCGCCTTGCCGTGGCACCGCCCACGCCTCACACCCCTAAGCTCCCAACCCCACCCCTGTCACGCGCGTCGCCGCCTCCAACCTTATCGCGGCACCGCGGCCCTGCCGTATCCCCCAGCCGCCGCCGCCGACGCCGCCATCTTCGTCATTAGTTTGAAGGTACGAGCTTCTTGTTATCCAGGGAATTGCTCCCACCCTAAGTTAGCCCGCACGAATTTTGGGCGCGACAGCCGACGCACCATCTAGATCCGGCACTGGAAACTAGGTTTGTGATGCGATATGCCGGTCCCCAAGGATGGAGATTGTGTCGCGGGGGATGTAAATACTGCTTCTTTTGTTTGGCGTCTTCGATGGGTGTGACTGAAGCTGTGCGTGTGAGCAATTCTGCCCACACGCCTGGACTTGTGTGGTCAATCTGGCGCTTTTCTGAATCCAGGTCGAGATCCTTCAGTTTGCCAAACAAAATTTTATGGCTGGATGAGGTAGTGAGCTGATATGCGAGGTCAAACTGTCGTCTTTTGCTTGTTCTTCTGACCTAGATCAGTGGAGTTTCTTCAAGTCATATATATAAGCGTGCTGAAAAGGGCTAGGTCAATTTAGCGCACCTGTTTGCTTATTTGGTTATGTGTTTGTGAATTTGGCATGTTGCTTTATGTGGTGGGCTGATGCGCTATAATTATCACCATCAACTCTTACCACTTATAGATGCAAAGCCAATAGATTTCACTTCACATGGAGCTGCTGCAAGTCCCATATGCTAGGATGCCTTTTTTTTTCCTTTCTATGGATATTTGGCCTTATTCGCTCAGCATTGTAGCTTCTCTTGTTATTCTGTACATACTATAAATTCAAGCCTTATCTTTCCAGTTGCCTAACAGTCCTTCTACCATTGTAAAGCTAGGACATCTTTGCATCCATAAACTGACAGAATTATGGTTGCGTACTTATTTTGTACTCCGTCCGGAAATACTTGTCATCAAAATGAATAAAAGGGGATGTATCTAGATGTATTTTAGTTCTAGATACATCCATTTTTATCCATATTGATGACAAGTATTTTCTGACGGAGGGAGTACCATTCAGATCTCTATGCAATTATGATTGGTTAAGTTTTATGCAGTTTTACCTTCCCGTTGTAAAGCTATGTTATGATGTTAAGTCATTTATCACCACTATGCCCTCTGCATATTTCATCTTTAAGTGCTTGCTTTCACTATTCGTTCAAATTACTATGACTAATTCTTGCACTGGACTTGCACTCCAAACTCCAAGTACTTCCCGATTGATACTCTGTTTATGCAGTGTTACATGCACCATGTTTCTTTGTGCCAATTACATAGTGGTAGTGTTTCATCTGAATGAAATACAGTAGGTGGGAGCTCTGGATGAAACCGTGAGGATCTTATTAGTTTAGTACAGTTAATAGATTTGAATCTGGTAACCTACCTGTAAACAGTCATTTGACTACAAAAAATTATACCTTTTCTTGCACTTGTGAACAACCTACAGCAGTTTTCCGTAGGGCAACATGAGCATTTATCAGCAATATCTCAATTTTGAGGTACGCACAAGCGAGAAGGTTATGCATGTGTCATAATCAGACAGCTAATGGAGTAATGGAATCGTAGGGCGCCCCACACCTTCTTTGCTACCTCTACAGTTTCTTTATATTGATGGACCTTTCTTTATGTAGACTGATGGATTATGATAACTCTAGAAGACACAATCAAAGTACTTCCAAAAAGAGGACTCGTTTCAATTCTGATGATGGAAAGAGGAAACGGCTAAACTACAGGCAGGATGGCGGACATATGTCCTCTCAGCCAATAGAAACCGTTTACAGGATATTGTGCCCAGGAAAAAAGATCGGCGGTGTCTTGGGGAGAGGTGGTCATGTTGTTAAGGCCCTTAGAGACGAGACTAAAGCAAAGATACGGGTTGCTGATTCTATTCCTGGTGCAGATGAGAGAGTAATTATCATATTTGATTACCAAAATAACTCCGAACAAGCTAGTCAAAATATTTCTAATATTGATGGCCCAGAGAACATGAAGCCCCATTGTTTTGCTCAAGATGCGTTGTTGAAGATACATGATAAGATTGCTGCTGATGAAGATTCCAACGATGGAGTTACCTGTGAGAATTCTGAAACTGCTGGTGATGTGACTTCCCGAATTTTGGTTCCAGGCAATCAAGTTGGCTGCCTGCTAGGAAAAGGTGGCTCTATTATACAACAATTGCGAAATGATACCAGTGCAGGGATCCGGGTCTTACCATCCGAAAACCTTCCTCAGTGTGCACTTAAGAGTGATGAATTGGTGCAGGTAAATTTGTTTTAGTAGCAAAATATCCTTTGTTGTGTTGTGTTCCAACTTGTAATGCCTTTTGCTTGTATTGATCTCCAGGGACTTTTGTATTGGTTTTGTTTAGCTTAGATTTGGATTCATTACTCTACTGTATCATTTTATTTTACTATAGAAGTTCTCTGTTATGTTTATATTCTCTGTTAAATTCCTAAATAATTGGATTTTAGAGTTTGGTATCTGGCATGGGTTAATTGATATAGCATGTACTTCCTCCGTTCCTAAATATAAGTCTTTCTAGAGATTTCAATATGGACTACATATGGAGCAAAATGAATGAATCTATACTCTAAACCACGTCTATATACATCCGTATGTAGTCGATATTGAAATCTCTAGAAAGACTTATATTTAGGAACAGAGGGAGTAGTTTATTTTTAGATTATAGTTTACCAAGATATTTGCCAGTTCAGTTAAAATAAGATATCTGTCACTTACAACATGCTCTTTTTTGTGTGCTTTATTATCTTTAGACATGAATAATATTGATGCATAATTGCTTATATCATGTCAGATATCTGGTGCACCTTCTCTTGTAAGAAAAGCTCTCTACGAGATATCTACTCGTCTCCATCGGCATCCTCGTAAAGAAAATCCATCTCTTGAAGAAATTATAGATGCAAGCACACAAAGGAAGCGCGAGTCTCCACCACCGCTACCACATGAAAATCACATGTTACCACACCTGCATGTGGATCATCCACCACCAATGCCCTTGCTTGATCCATATAGAAACGGACCATTGCAATATCCTGTTCCTGAACCAGAAGAGTTTTCTATTAAAATTCTGTGCGCTTCTGAGCTTATTGGACCTGTTATTGGCAGAAGTGGGGCAAATGTTCGGCAGTTAGAGCAGCAGACTGGTGCTCGCATTATGGTTCAGGAATTGCACAAAGATGCTTCTGGAGAAAGGTTGATTGTTATTTCATCCAAGGAGGTAAGATGTAGATGGTTGTTTAAATTGCTATATCTCCTTATCATACCAATCTTCACAATTGAGTCCTCACAGTTTTATCTCCTATGTATTTTTTCAATCCAGATTCCGGCTGATCCAGTATCCCCAACAATTGAGGCACTTATTTTGCTCCATAGTAAAGTAAGTGAGAGCAAAGTAAGTGAACCTTCAGTAAGTGCACCTTCAGAAAGTGCACCTTCTGAGGAGCACAAATTGGTTACAAGACTTGTTGTACCATCAAAAAAAGTTGGTTGTATTATTGGGGAAGGTGGGAAGGTAATTACTGAAATGAGAAGGCGTATTGGGGCTGAAATCCGAGTTTATTCAAAAGCAGACAAACCAAAGTACTTATCTTTTCACGATGAGCTTGTGCAGGTGATTTATATTCAATTGTATCTGCATCAAGTTGTCCATATTGTTTCAATATATCTGCCTTTTTAATGTTTTTGTTTCTTGACTTGTTATTATGCTGTTACATGTGTTCCGAGCTTTCAGGTTTCTGGGTCTCCAGATATTGCAAGAGAAGCCCTCACAGAGATTGCTTCGAGGCTTAGAAATAGAATCCTCAGAGATGGAATTTCCTCTTTTGATGGTCCTCCTGCTGATATATTTCCTAGCAGGGATTTCACACTGTATGGAAGACCTGCCAATCCACCATATGGAAGGCTTGCCAATGATACCCCTTATGGAAGGCCTGCTAATGATACCCCTTATGGAAGGCCTGCTAATGATTCCCCATATCAAAGGCGGCTTGCCATTGATCAACCATACGGGCTTGCCAGTGATTCACTGTATGGAAGACCTGCCAATGATCCACTATATGGAAGACCAGCCAATGATCCACCATATGGAAGACCAGCCAATGATCCACCATATGGAAGACCAGCCAACGATGCATCATATGGGAGACCTGCCAACGATGCACCATATGGGAGACCTGCCAACGATACACCATATGGGAGACCAAACAATAAACCCCATGATTCAGTAGATTATTTCTCTAAAAGAAGAGAGTATCCTAGTGGAAGTCCATTTGCTAGCGACGCTCCACCATCTGCTTCTTATGATAGATATGCAGCATCTGCTCGCTTGCCTACTAGAGAAATGCCCTTGCCTGTTAGTCCTGGTGCTGATTATATGTCGCATCGTTCTTATCATGACCATATGCCTACTGATAGCTATTCTAGTAGAGGCATGCAGCAATTAGGCCTCTCAAGAGCTGGGAATAGTAATATGCAACAATTAGGCGTCACCAGAGCCGGAAATTCCAATGCTTATGATTACACTGAGGTACAGTTTAATGCGTCAGTTCCCCTGTTTTGCAAATGGCCCTCACCTCATAGTTTTCATTGGAAACCTGAAACTGTGTAGTGTATGCAATTTTTCCATAACTGGTTGGGATTCCTGAAGAGGGAAAAAAATATCCGTAGGTTTGCGTAGGTTATACTGATCTGCATTCATATCATTCTAGCTGTCACTTCTGTGCACTATAACTTGTTGATGTTCATTGTTTTCTTGATTGGTTGACGGTCTTTACTTATATTATCAACTTTCCTTGTCTGGCTCTGTTCATGCTGATTCACATGCGGACATGTGCATCTGAATATATTTGGTTCTCATTTGCTTCAGTGCTGAATAGATTCATATTTCACTCTTCAGGCTGCCGGGCAGATGCATGGACGTGAGGATTATCAAAGAGTGGCAGATGTTACAGGGTATGTTTTCGCAGCTCGTCTCCCTTCTGAAATGCTACGTGGGAATTGTCATTGAGAGATAATCCTTTTGGCAGGTATTCAAGTAGCTCTGTTGAACTGAGGATTCCAAATAGTTCTCTGGAATCTATTGTTGGAGCTGGTGGTGTCAATCTAGCAGAGATCCGCCAGGTACCAGCTATGCTCTGATCTTTCTGAACTACAAATGGGACTGCGTCATCCATTGAGCCAGTCTTCATTATTTTATTCCCTGTAATAGTTTAGAAGTTTTTCTCATGTATAAGTTCTCGATCTCAGATCTCTGGTGCAAGAATGAAGTTGCTTGAAGCCCGTCCTGGTTCTTCGGAATCCATCATGGAGATCCAAGGTATGCCGGACCAAGTGAGAGTGGCGCAGAGCCTTCTGCAAGGCTTCATTGGTGCCAACAGCCAGAGCGTGCAGCCATCCCAGTCTTCTCGCGACGTCCATTACCCAAGGTGGAACTAAACCCTAGAGGCTTGTTGTGAAGAACAACAGAACACCGTGCAAACTCCAGGTCGATTGCCAAGCTGCCACATTAACTAGGTTGAGCGGTGTAACTTAGATCATGTTTGTTGACCAAAATAATCTGGGCTTTGGTTATTTCCAAGGATGTACTGCTAAACGTGCTTGTTTTCTTAGTCTTTTTACCCCCTTTTGAGTGAAATACATCTGATGACAAGAGTTGCAAGTACTCTGTAGTCATTGTACACATGGAACCTGGATGGTTGAAGCTGTTGTTATATGCAGTGCTATTTACGAACTTCACACAGTCACATACTCACATCTGATTTTCTCCGAGACTGGCCTGACTCTTGCTATTTTGCTGATTGTGTTAGGAGGCCATAGTTTCGAACTTAGAATTCTGTTTGTAGCAGCAATTAAGCTGTTATTGGTTATTGCACTACATGAAACAACATTAGGTCTCCATTACCCTTTGTCAGCTTATATTATTGTCCATCACTAGACAATGCTTTGTGATTTGCTACCGAAAAAATGTATTGCTTTGTGCTCAGTAGTAACAATTATCTTGATGTATACATTTACCACATAATGGATGGCAATTAAGGTAATTTCCCGTTTGCCTTTGTGGGGTGAACAGCAAATCAGTCCATAACTGGGTTTCTAGGGCGAACATAAAACATTTAAATTTCATTATTAGTTTCAAAATATGCATTTAAATTTCACAGATCATACCATCATCTTGAACCCTTTCTCCCGCTCATTTTGCAAAACGAATCTGAAGGTAGACAGTCATAAGGCTGCCTAAGAGTACATAATGGCACATGTGGAATTCCAAAAGATAAAAAGACCCGGTGAAAAGGCAAAAGAACCCAGTAGGGTAACTAATATTCAAACAAGTTTAACATTGATTCTTTTTCTTGAGCTTTCCTTGGCCAAAAAATAGCACAATTCTTCTAGCAAAGATCAAAGGCAGCATGGCCCTGGTCCTTGGCCTTTCCTCTTGAGTCCCAATATATGACACCTGCAAAACGCAACACCTTGTCTCTATGGTCATGTTATGCGTTAAGAAAATGCAACCCCTTAATAAATAATAACTACTCCCTCTGTCCCTAGTGTAGTGTAGTGTCAAAAAAAGCATCTTACATTATGGGACGGAGGGAGTACCATAAAATACTTCAAAGGCATTTCCTGAAGGCAGCAAGCATGTCACCCTTCTACCCCCAGTCGCACCAATCAACATCCTTTGTTCCTAAATATGAGACGTTTTGGTGGTTTGAACGCATCGGCGGCGCTGGGGGTATTCCTGGAACTTCCCTGGAATACCCAAGATTCTCGTGTAAAAAAATATACTACATGTATTATACGGTGATGATTTGGCCCATGACTCAATTGCAGCCCAAACTGCAACAGCGGCAGCCACGCACGAAGCGAAGGTATTATCCAGAGTCCACTTTCCACACACTCGTTCATTGAGCGGTTCATTGCCGAGCTCGATCTTCTACAGGATGGAAAGCAGACAACTTTGCAGCCAGCCCCTTGGGAGATGAGGAAGGCACATGCAAGACCAAAAGCTCCCCCGCAGGGGTATGCCAAGATACACACTGATGGAGCGGTCTATCGAAACCGGGGCGGCTCGGCCGTTGCTATCTGCCGAGATGATGCGAGCAACTATCTAGGGAGTTCCTCCCTGGTCATTGATGGACAGATTGATCCAGCCACTCTTGAGGCAATTGCGTCAGAGAAGCGTTGGCGTTCGCGGAGGATCTTCTTGTGCATGATCTTATTATTTCCTCGGACTGCAAGCAAGTTGTTGATGACATTATAAATGGAAACCAGGGGCACTACGGATCCGTCATCACAGAGATAAAACTTCGATCTACTAGTTGAAGGAAATATGCCCTAGAGGCAATAATAAAGTTATTATTTATTTCCTTTTATCATGATAAAAGTTTATTATTCATGCTAGAATTGTATTAACCGGAAACATAATACATGTGTGAATACATAGACAAACAGAGTGTCACTAGTATGCCTCTACTAGACTAGCTTGTTGATCAAAGATGGTTATGTTTCCTAACCATGGACAAAGAGTTGTCATTTGATTAACATGATCACATCATTAGTTGAATGATCTGATTGACATGACCCATTCCATTAGCTTAGCACCCGATCGTTTAGTATGTTGCTATTGCTTTCTTCATGACTTATACATGTTCCTATGACTATGAGATTATGCAACTCCCGTTTGCCAGAGGAACACTTTGTGTGCTACCAAACATCACAACGTAACTGGGTGATTATAAAGGAGCTCTACAGGTGTCTCCAAAGGTACATGTTGGGTTGGCGTATTTCGAGATTAGGATTTGTCACTCCGATTGTCGGAGAGGTATCTCTGGGCCCTCTCGGTAATGCACATCACTTAAGCCTTGCAAGCATTGCAACTAATGAGTTAGTTGCGGGATGATGTATTACAGAACGAGTAAAGAGACTTGCCGGTAACGAGATTGAACTAGGTATGGGATACCGATGATCGAATCTCGGGCAAGTAACATACCGATGACAAAGGGAACAACGTATGTTGTTATGCGGTCTGACCGATAAAAGATCTTTGTAGAATATGTAGGAGCCAATATGAGCATCCAGGTTCCGCTATTGGTTATTAACCGGAGACGAGTCTCGGTCATGTCTACATTGTTCTCGAACCCGTAGGGTCCGCACGCTTAAGGTTACGATGACAGTTATATTATGAGTTTATACATTTTGATGTACCGAAGGTTGTTCGGAGTCCCGGATGTGATCACGGACATGACGAGGAGTCTCGAAATGGTCGAGACATAAATATTGATATACTGGAAGCCTATGTTTGGATATCGGAAGTGTTCCGGGTGAAATCGGGATTTTACCGGAGTACCGGGAGGTTACCGGAACCCCCCGGGAGCTATATGGGCCTAAGTGGGCCTTAGTGGAAAAGAGAAGGGGCAGCCCAAGATGGGCCGCGCGCCCCTCCCCTCCCTTGGTCCGAATAGGACAAGGAGAGGGGGCCGGCCCCCCTCTCTCTTTTCCCCCCTCCGCGAATCCTATTCCAACTAGGATTGGGGGGGGGGGGAATCCTACTCCCAGAGGGAGTAGGACTCCTCCTGGCGCGCCTCTCCTAGGCCGGCCGCACCCCCCCTTGAGCCTTTATATACGGAGGCAGGGGCACCCCGGAGAAACACAAGTTGATCCACGTGATCATATTCTTAGCCGTGTGCGGTGCCCCCTTCCACCATAGTCCTCGATAATATTGTAGCGGTGCTTAGGCGAAGCCCTGCTGCGGTAGTACATCAAGATCGTCACCACGCCGTCGTGCTGACGGAACTCTTCCCCGACACTTTGCTGGATCGGAGTTCGGGGATCGTCATCGAGCTGAACGTGTGCTAGAACTCGGAGGTGCCGTAGTTTCGGTGCTTGGTCGGTCGGGCCGTGGAGACGTATGACTACATCAACCAAACGCTTCCGTTGTCGATCTACAAGGGTACGTAGATCACACTCTCCCCTCTCGTTGATATGCATCACCATGATCTTGCGTGAGCGTAGGAATTTTTTTGAAATTACTATGAAACCCAACAGTGGCATCCGAGCCTAGGTTTTATATGTTGATGTTATATGCACGAGTAGAACACAAGTGAGTTGTGGGCGATATAAGTCATACTGCTTACCAGCATGTCATACTTTGGTTCGGCGGTATTGTTGGACGAAGCGGCCCGGACCGACATTACGCGTACGCTTACGCGAGACCGGTTCTCCCGACGTGCTTTGCACATAGGTGGCTTGCGGGTGACAATTTCTCCAACTTTAGTTGAACTGAGTGTGGCTACGCCCGGTCCTTGCGAAGGTTAAAACAACACCAACTTGACAAACTATCGTTGTGGTTTTGATGCGTAGGTAAGATTGGTTCTTGCTTAAGCCCATAGCAGCCACGTAAAACATGCAACAACAAAGTAGAGGACGTCTAACTTGTTTTTGCAGGGCATGTTGTGATGTGATATGGTCAAGACATGATGCTAAATTTTATTGTATGAGATGATCATGTTTTGTAACCGAGTTATCGGCAACTGGCAGGAGCCATATGGTTGTCGCTTTATTGTATGCAATGCAATCGCGCTGTAATGCTTTACTTTATCACTAAGCGGTAGCGATAGTCGTGGAAGCATAAGATTGGCGAGACGATAACGATGCTACGATGGAGATCAAGGTGTCGCGCCGGTGACGATGGTGATCATGACGGTGCTTCGAAGATGGAGATCATAAGCACAAGATGATGATGGCCATATCATATCACTTATATTGATTGCATGTGATGTTTATGTTTTATGCATCTTATCTTGCTTTGATTGACGGTAGCATTATAAGATGATCTCTCACTAAATTATCAAGAAGTGTTCTCCCTGAGTATGCACCGTTGCGAAAGTTCTTCGTGCTGAGACACCACGTGATGATCGGGTGTGATAGGCTCTACGTTCAAATATAACGGGTGCAAAACAGTTGCACACGCGGAATACTCAGGTTATACTTGACGAGCCAAAGCATATACAGATATGGCCTCGGAACACGGAGACCGAAAGGTCGAGCGTGAATCATATAGTAGATATGATCAACATAATGATGTTCACCAATGAAACTACTCCATCTCACGTGATGATCGGACATGGTTTAGTTGATTTGGATCACGTAATCACTTAGAGGATTAGAGGGATATCTATCTAAGTGGGAGTTCTTTAAGTAATATGATTAATTGAACCTAAATTTATCATGAACTTAGTACCTCATAGTATCTTGCTTGTTTATGTATGCTTGTAGATAAATGGCCCGTGCTGTTGTTCCGTTGAATTTTAATGCGTTCCTTGAGAAAGCAAAGTTGAAAGATGATGGTAGCAATTACACGGACTGGGTCCGTAACTTGAGGATTATCCTCATTGCTGCACAGAAGAATTACGTCCTGGAAGCACCGCTGGGTGCCAGGCCTGCTGCTGGAGCAACACCAGATGTTGTGAACGTCTGGCAGAGCAAAGCTGATGACTACTCGATAGTTCAGTGTGCCATGCTTTACGGCTTAGAACCGGGACTTCAATGATGTTTTGAACGTCATGGAGCATATGAGATGTTTCAGGAGTTGAAGTTAATATTTCAAGCAAATGCCCGGATTGAGAGATATGAAGTCTCCAATAAGTTCTATAGCTGCAAGATGGAGGAGAACAGTTCTGTCAGTGAGCATATACTCAAAATGTCTGGGTATAATAATCACTTGATTCAGATGGGAGTTAATCTTCCAGATGATTGCGTCATTGACAGAATTCTCCAATCACTTCCACCAAGCTACAAGAGCTTCGTGATGAACTATAATATGCAAGGGATGAATAAGACTATTCCCGAGCTCTTCGCAATGCTGAAAGCTGCGGAGGTAGAAATCAAAAAGGAGCATCAAGTGTTGATGGTCAACAAGACCACTAGTTTCAAGAAAAAGGGCAAAGGGAAGAAGAAGGGGAACTTCAAGAAGAACAGCAAGCAAGTTGCTGCTCAAGAGAAGAAACCCAAGTCTGGACCTAAGCCTGAAACTGAGTGCTTCTACTGCAAGCAGACTGGTCACTGGAAGCGGAACTGCCCCAAGTATTTGGCGGATAAGAAGGATGGCAAGGTGAACAAAGGTATATGTGATATACATGTTATTGATGTGTACCTTACTAATGCTCGCAGTAGTACCTGGGTATTTGATACTGGTTCTGTTGCTAATATTTGCAACTCGAAACAAGGACTACGGATTAAGCGAAGATTGGCTAAGGACGAGGTGACGATGCGCGTGGGAAACAATTCCAAAGTCGATGTGATCGCTGTCGGCACGCTACCTCTACATCTACCTTCGGGATTAATATTAGACCTAAATAATTGTTATTTTGTGCCAGCGTTAGGCATGAACATTATATCTGGATCTTGTTTGATGCGAGACGGTTATTCATTTAAATCAGAGAATAATGGTTGTTCTATTTATATGAGTAATATCTTTTATGGTCATGCACCCTTGAAGAGTGGTCTATTCTTATTGAATCTCGATAGTAGTAACACACATATTCATAATGTTGAAACCAAAAGATGCAGAGTTGATAATGATAGTGCAACTTATTTGTGGCACTGCCGTTTAGGTCATATCGGTGTAAAGCGCATGAAGAAACTCCATACTGATGGACTTTTGGAACCACTTGATTATGAATCACTTGGTACTTGCGAACCATGCCTCATGGGCAAGATGACTAAAACACCGTTCTCCGGTACTATGGAGAGAGCAACAGATTTGTTGGAAATCATACATACAGATGTATGTGGTCCGATGAATATTGAGGCTCGTGGCGGATATCGTTATTTTCTCACCTTCACAGATGACTTAAGCAGATATGGGTATATCTACTTAATGAAACATAAGTCTGAGACATTTGAAAAGTTCAAAGAATTTCAGAGTGAAGTTGAAAATCATCGTAACAAGAAAATAAAGTTTCTACGATCTGATCGTGGAGGAGAATATTTGAGTTACGAGTTTGGTGTACATTTGAAACAATGCGGAATAGTTTCGCAACTCACGCCACCCGGAACACCACAGCGTAATGGTGTGTCCGAACGTCGTAATCGTACTTTACTAGATATGGTGCGATCTATGATGTCTCTTACTGATTTACCGCTATTGTTTTGGGGTTATGCTTTGGAGACGGCCGCATTCACGTTAAATAGGGCACCATCAAAATCCGTTGAGACGACGCCTTATGAACTATGGTTTGGCAAGAAACCAAAGTTGTCGTTTCTGAAAGTTTGGGGCTGCGATGCTTATGTGAAAAAGCTTCAACCTGATAAGCTCGAACCCAAATCGAAGAAATGTGTCTTCATAGGATATCCAAAGGAGACTGTTGGATACACCTTCTATCACAGATCCGAAGGCAAGACTTTTGTTGCTAAGTTCGGAAACTTTCTAGAGAAGGAGTTTCTCTCGAAAGAAGTGAGTGGGAGGAAAGTAGAACTTGACGAGGTAACTGTACCCGCTCCCTTATTGGAAAGTAGTGCATCACAGAAAACTGTTTCTGTGACACCTACACCAATTAGTGAGGAAGCTAATGATAATGATCATGAAACTTCAGAACAAGATACTACTGAACCTCGTAGATCAACCAGAGTAAGATCCGCACCAGAATGGTGCGGTAATCCTGTTCTGGAAGTCATGCTACTAGACCATGATGAACCTACGAACTATGAAGAAGCAATGGTGAGCCCAGATTCCGCAAAATGGCTTGAAGCCATGAAATCTGAGATGGGATCCATGTATGAGAACAAAGTGTGGACTTTGGTTGACTTGCCCAATGATCGGCAAGCAATTGAGAATAAATGGATCTTCAAGAAGAAGACCGACGCCGACGGTAATATTACTGTCTACAAAGCTCGACTTGTCGCAAAAGGGTTTCGGCAAGTTCTAGGGATTGACTACGATGAGACCTTCTCACCCGTAGCGATGCTTAAGTCTGTCCGAATCATGTTAGCAATTGCCGCATTTTATGATTATGAAATTTGGCAGATGGATGTCAAAACTGCATTCCTGAATGGATTTCTGGAAGAAGAGTTGTATATGATGCAACCGGAAGGTTTTGTCGATCCAAAGGGAGCTAACAAAGTGTGCAAGCTCCAACGATCCATTTATGGACTGGTGCAAGCCTCTCGGAGTTGGAATAAACGCTTTGATAGTGTGATTAAAGCATTTGGTTTTATACAGACTTTTGGAGAAGCCTGTATTTACAAGAAAGTGAGTGAGAGCTCTGTAGCATTTCTGATATTATATGTGGATGACATATTACTGATTGGAAATGATATAGAATTTCTGGATAGCATACAGGGATATTTGAATAAGAGTTTTTCAATGAAAGACCTCGGTGAAGCTGCTTACATATTAGGCATAAAGATCTATAGAGATAGATCAAGACGTTTAATTGGACTTTCACAAAGCACATACCTTGACAATATTTTGAAGAAGTTCAAAATGGATTAAGCAAAGAAAGGGTTCTTGCCTGTGTTACAAGGTGTGAAGTTGAGTCGGACTCAATGCCCGACCACTGCAGAAGATAGAGAGAAGATGAAAGATGTTCCCTATGCTTCAGCCATAGGCTCTATCATGTATGCAATGCTGTGTACCAGACCTGATGTGTGCCTTGCTATAAGTCTAGCAGGGAGGTACCAAAGTAATTCAGGAGTGGATCACTGGACAGCGGTCAAGAACATCCTGAAGTACCTGAAAAGGACTAAGGATATGTTTCTCGTATATGGAGGTGACAAAGAGCTCATCGCAAACGGTTACGTTGATGCAAGCTTTGACACTGATCCGGATGATTCTAAATCACAAACCGGATACGTGTTTACATTAAACGGTGGAGCTGTCAGTTGGTGCAGTTCTAAACAAAGCATCATGACGGGATCTACTTGTGAAGCGGAATACATAGCTGCTTCGGAAGCAGCAAATGAAGGAGTCTGGATGAAGGAGTTCATATCCGATCTAGGTGTCGTACCTAGTGCATCGGGTCCAATGAAAATCTTTTGTGACAATACTGGTGCAATTGCCTTGGCGAAGGAATCCAAATTTCACAAGAGAACCAAGCACATCAAGAGACACTTCAATTCCATCCGGGATCTAGTCCAGGTGGGAGACATAAAGATTTGCAAGATACATACAGATTTGAATGTTGCAGACCCGTTGACTAAGCCTCTTCCACGAGCAAAACATGATCAGCACCAAGGCTCCATGGGTGTTAGAATCATTACTGTGTAATCTAGATTATTGACTCTAGTGCAAGTGGGAGACTGAAGGAAATATGCCCTAGAGGCAATAATAAAGTTATTATTTATTTCCTTATATCATGATAAAAGTTTATTATTCATGCTAGAATTGTATTAACCGGAAACATAATACATGTGTGAATACATAGACAAACAGAGTGTCACTAGTATGCCTCTACTAGACTAGCTTGTTGATCAAAGATGGTTATGTTTCCTAACCATGGACAAAGAGTTGTCATTTGATTAACATGATCACATCATTAGTTGAATGATCTGATTGACATGACCCATTCCATTAGCTTAGCACCTGATCGTTTAGTATGTTGCTATTGCTTTCTTCATGACTTATACATGTTCCTATGACTATGAGATTATGCAACTCCCGTTTGCCAGAGGAACACTTTGTGTGCTACCAAACGTCACAACGTAACTGGGTGATTATAAAGGAGCTCTACAGGTGTCTCCAAAGGTACATGTTGGGTTGGCGTATTTCGAGATTAGGACTTGTCACTCCGATTGTCGGAGAGGTATCTCTGGGCCCTCTCGGTAATGCACATCACTTAAGCCTTGCAAGCATTGCAACTAATGAGTTAGTTGCGGGATGATGTATTACAGAACGAGTAAAGAGACTTGCCGGTAACGAGATTGAACTAGGTATGGGATACCGACGATCGAATCTCGGGCAAGTAACATACCGATGACAAAGGGAACAACGTATGTTGTTATGCGGTCTGACCGATAAAAGATCTTCGTAGCATATGTAGGAGCCAATATGAGTATCCAGGTTCCGCTATTGGTTATTGACCGGAGACGAGTCTCGGTCATGTCTACATTGTTCTCGAACCCGTAGGGTCCGCACGCTTAAGGTTACGATGACAGTTATATTACGAGTTTATACATTTTGATGTACCGAAGGTTGTTCGGAGTCCCGGATGTGATCACGGACATGGCGAGGAGTCTCGAAATGGTCGAGACATAAAGATTGATATATTGGAAGCCTATGTTTGGATATCGGAAGTGTTCCGGGTGAAATCGGGATTTTACCGGAGTACCGGGAGGTTACCGGACCCCCCCGGGAGCTATATGGGCCTAAGTGGGCCTTAGTGGAAAAGAGAAGGGGCAGCCCAATATGGGCCGCGCGCCCCTCCCCTCCCTTGGTCCGAATAGGACAAGGAGAGGGGGCCGGCCCCCCTCTCTCTTTTCCCCCCTCCGCGAATCCTATTCCAACTAGGATTGGGGGGGGGGGGGAATCCTACTCCCAGAGGGAGTAGGACTCCTCCTGGCGCGCCTCTCCTAGGCCGGCCGCACCCCCCCTTGAGCCTTTATATACGGAGGCAGGGGCACCCCAGAGAAACATAAGTTGATCCACGTGATCATATTCTTAGCCGTGTGCGGTGCCCCCTTCCATCATAGTCCTCGATAATATTGTAGCGGTGCTTAGGCGAAGCCCTGCTGCGGTAGTACATCAAGATCGTCACCACGCCGTCGTGCTGACGGAACTCTTCCCCGACACTTTGCTGGATCAGAGTCCGGGGATCGTCATCGAGCTGAACGTGTGCTAGAACTCGGAGGTGCCGTAGTTTCGGTGCTTGATCGGCCGGGCCGTGGAGACGTATGACTACATCAACCAAACGCTTCCATTGTCGATCTACAAGGGTACGTAGATCACACTCTCCCCTCTCGTTGATATGCATCACCATGATCTTGCGTGAGCGTAGGAATTTTTTTTGAAATTACTACGAAACCCAACACTAGTTTTCATTGTAATTTTATTTTTGAGGGGCGAGCCGTCAATGGTGAGGCCCATAGTTTAGCTAAGCACTCTCTTACTCTCGGTCCGGGACGCCACGTTTGGTTGGCCAATCCCCACGATCCGAATTGTATCCCACTACATCAATAAAGCTTAGCTTATCCCTCAAAAAAAAACGCACGAAGCGAGACACGGCCGAGCGGGCGTCTGGTTAGGCGCGCGACTCGTCTGCAGCCACTGCTCGTCTCCCTCCCCAATCCCAAATCGATCCCCTTTCCCCTCTTCGAGCACTGAAGCCTGAAGGCAGCGGCGACACTGCTCCAGCGCCCAGGTCCGGCCGGCCCTCTCCTGCGCCGCCGTCTGTGTGAGATTTCTATTGAGCCAAGGCTTGGCATTTAGGGGGCATGATGAAAGTGAAGACTCGCTAAATAAAGGAAATTTCCTTGAGCTTCTAAATTGGCTAGCAGGAAATTTTGAAGAGGTTGACAGGGTTGTTCTCAAGAATGCTCCACAGAACTGCAAGATGACTCACCATGATATACAACAAGAGGTGATCAAATGTTGTGCACAAGAGACTACTAAGGCCCTGTTTGGTTTAGCTTTTATCGACGGAGCTACTTTCTTGCATGGCAGCATTTTGTCCACTTCATCTATTTGCTGCTTGGCACAAGAGAAGTTGGTTAGGCTTGCTACAAAGTTTTATGCTTCTGATTTTACAAGTGATGAACTGGCAAGACTTTCATGGCAACTAAACATGTATGTTATTAATGTGCATAGAGATGAAAGGTTTCAAAACCTGAAAAATCTGTGTCAGCTTTCAGTTATGCTTGTTGAGACAAACAAGCATGAACTATATCATATTGTTTACAAGCTTCTTAAGTTGGTATTGATTCTCCCAGTAGCTACTGCTAGTGTTGAAAGGGTATTCTCTTTAATGAGCTATGTGAAGAATAAGTTAAGGAACAAAATGGGTGATGAATATTTGAACAATTGTTTGGTTACATTTGTTGAGAGAGAATTTTTCAATCAAGTGAAGGATGAAGATGTCATCAATCTCTTCCAGAAAGGCGACCGCAAAGTTATATTGTAAGAAGGATATCATCACTTTATCAATCAAAAGGTACTTATGTATTCATGTTGTTATGGTCTGATACATTGAAATATTGCTACTGCCACTATCCTAGTGTTGTTTTGTTCATATATTGCTTGTGGTCTGTTGTTTGGTTCATATACTATGTTTAGAGCAAAAAAAAAAGGGTGAATACCCAGCCTTCATTTCCTGGAGCCGCCACTGTTTGAACGTTTCGGCAGTACCTCTCAACAACCTGAAAAATAAAAACGCATGAATGATCACTGTTGATGAAGTAGGCCAGCATTGATCTTAACACATTTGCAAGCTGACAAGTTCTTGTACAATGGATAGAGAGCTGAAGGCACTAGACAGCCAAGAACTAACGACTCACAGCCAGAGTCGGTTTCAACAGAAACAAGGCAGTGACAGCCAAGAACATCTCTCATGCTCATTTAAACCAAAGGAAACCAACAGAAGAACAAAATCAGCAGTGAGCTTATACTCGACCGAACAGAAAGAAACCCTACACAGTGGCATGCCACCGTGTCGTGTTATTATTTTTCTGCTGCTTTGTTACGGTGTCGTCTTTTTTCACCTAAAGGAACAGCGACGTTCTTCCTTTTGACACCTCTGGAAGTTCCAAAGGCCCTGGGCCAAGACAGGTTCTGAAAAAGGAATAAGTGAAACTTCAGAGGGAAACACTAATGATGGTAAGAGTGGCATGCACAGAAATGATTCACAGGGACATGTTTGGCATAACACAACAAAGAGCTCAAAAGGTTCATCTGCACCAATTGTCATAAGCAAGTATAACTTGAAACAAAAGCTACCTCGTCAGCTGAAAGCTCCACACCTGCAAAGTTACCGTCTTCAGACGCTGCCCACTTTAGCTATCCGGGCAGCATATATCGCATCAGCTAGTACTATAATTGGTTCATGTTGACCTAGTACAAGTTTTGAGGACATTAGAAGTAAACATCAGCGCCTCTAGGTGAGATCATTGCATCAAACGAGGTAAAAGTACATCACAAACAAATTCACCGTGTATTTCAACCTATTATATGTATGACCATCTACAACAAACTTAAATAAAACAACCTGAACCTTACGATCAGGTTTTAGTCGCAGTGAACAGATGGAACATATATATTAAACTGTGCACTAATTTGTCATTTTTTCTATTTAGTACATATTTCGATGGACACGTCTGATCTATATGTATGATGAAGTATCACTTCTTCGGAAAAGTGTCTGATGTATAACAAAAGAGAACTGTTTTTTGTTCGACTGCTTAGGCTGGTTAGTTATGTTGTTTGTCTTGCAGGATTATCTGGTGCAGTTTCACGTGCTAATACTTTCACATTTTCCGTTCACTCCCAATTGGAAGAGACAAGAAGCCATTTGATTTCCAAGGGAATTAGCATCTGTACGGCATTTCACCACTATGAAAAATAAACTTACTTGCATAGCTAGAGCAAAGCCATAATTAATTATGCCTTCTTCCCGCAAAAAATAATAATTAATTATGCCTTCTCTAGCTTTAGTTCACCGTTCACGTATAAAAATCTAAATAAATTGGTAGTTTCAATAAAAAAAAACTTCATTTCAGTGCTTAAAATTACAAATAGCATGCTTCTTCGGTTGATGCTAGAAGTGTATATTGTGTAATCCTGTAGCATGGACTGAAGTGCCATGAGTGTTGTGTAAGAAATACTACAGCCATCCAAAGTTAATTGAACCGTTCTCTGTTTCAAAGTTAATTAAATCGCTCTCTGTTTCAAATTGTTTCGTATTTATCAGCTGAATTTGTATATGCCTATTGATTGTTGATCTACCAGATGTACAGTGACTTTTTTATATATCTGAATGGTATTAAGTTCTACCCAAGCAGAAGTGCTGTTACAATTGGACGGCCATCATTGCCGCAAAAACTGTAAGTTAGTCTATTCATTTCATATGATTTATTTTACTGGGGTTATTACTGGGGTTAGCGAAACATATAATAAGGATACAGAAAAACAATGTATGGATCATTCTGCTGCTAGAAAGTTGCAAGATGTTCCAGGTTTCAGCAACCTATGCTTGTCAGGATCACTGAAAGTTCGATTGTAATGTACTACATCTTGGCCGTTCTAATTTTTCTCCGACATTGTACTCCCTGATTTAGTACAAAAGTTACAAATCTGTACTAAATCAGTGACACTTATTTTAGGACGGAGGGAGTATTTGATTGAGATCATGCGTGATGCGTCAGCGAGAAACTGGCGCAGCGAAGTGCCACACCATAAGCTTCTACTGTATGCTATGGTCCATGGGCTTAACAGAACAATTCTTCCACTTCATTGGTTTAGTATACTCATGTCATTCAAGAAAAAAATGGTGTGCCGTATATAGGCCATAGCAGCCATCCAAGCATATAGCTTGATTACATCAGCAAACTGACACCTCAATGGCTCCATCTATCCACTGAAACATCCAAGCAAAATTCTGAAAACCAGATAATGGAGTTGGTACACATGGCAGAAGACGATCTTCTCAACGAGCACTATTAATCCACAAATATAAGAGCGAGAATCATGTTGAGGCACAACTTTCGCTGTTGTGCATTGACTCTGCATTCAGAGGTGAAACTAGTTGGTCAGTATCTTGCGTCCAACAAGTGGAACACTATACACACTAACATCATAAAGAAAAATGTCAAATCAAGATCAACATTATGTAACTAGAAGAGAATAACTTCTTTTGAAAACATGTAACTAGAAGTCTAGAACTATATTTATTTGTCACCACTCGCAAATTTGAAATGAATTCCTGAATATATTGTACTCCCTCCGATATCTGAAAAGAAGACATAATTTTTGTTCTGAAGTCAAACAGTGCAAAGTTTGACCAAGTTTGTAGAAAACAAGAACTATGATACCAAATTAATATTGATATATTCTTTTCATATGCCTATGATATTGCATTTTTCTCCTCTCGGTGTTGGACCATGAAAATCAAACAAGATAATTAACTTTGGTAGTTTGGTTAATCTATAACTTCTTTATAGGCTACTAAATACTAGTGGTGCGGGTATAGTGAGTAGAATCACCGCATAAAAAAGGGAAGTAAGGCAAGGAAGCCTGCATAGACTAGAAAGTTACAAAAGAAAAAGATATGTAGCATCACAATGATCATTTATACAAACAAACTAAGAAGGCAAGAGCAAGCTAATTAGATTAAGTTGACATACAATAAATAATTGATATGTTAACGACGTATTCAAAATGACACTGAGTTGACATAGGTATAAAGTTTTTTTTAAAAATAGGCATAAGACAGACACTAAGCTGAGAACAGTATACATATTATTTCAGCGAAATATAGGCATAAGGCAATCAATGTGCAATCCACAATAAAAGTCTATTTTCCTTGAAAGAGGGTGAACACCCGGGGCTCGATGGAGTACATCTACAAGCATGGAAATCACACATGAAACCTGTAGAAAGTTATGGAAGCGTCTCAACCCTCCAACAGGGAGAGCCCGCAGGTTATATTGATCGAGCGAGGGTGTCTCGCGAGGAGTACAGAAAGGTTCGGTTGGAATTCAACCAACCAGAGATATTACAGAGAGAGATAGGGACAGAAGGTTAAACAGAAAAGGACTCTATCTATGGCGCAAGACAAGTCCTTACTGTCAACTATATCCCTACAATATCTCATGTTTAACGGACGCGGAGGAATTAATCACGAGCACACAGGCTCTCGGAATCTATCCCACTCGATATGTCGTCGTGATTCGTTTTACCAAACACACGTGACCGCTGCAGGGCCCAGCAGACGAGGTGGAATAGAAAAAGAAAAGGAGAAATTCTCCTGGACGGAGGGCCAGAACGGCATGTCCATTCGAGGCCGTCGCGAATTGGCGTCGGAGCCGTCGCTCGGGTCGTCAGCGTATTCCTGATCCGTGGATCAGTCTCCGGTAACGACGTCACTGGGTTGGAGTAAATGCGATATGGGTAGCTGGGTGTAGCTTGCTCCTACCTCTCCCCGCTGCCGCTCTGGTTCTATCGAGGGCGGCTCGGCGGCGAAACCTAGGGTTGCTAACTCTCTCGTCCAGCGCGCATGGAGTTCTTGATGCAGCCATTCAACAGGTGCGAATCTATCCATGTCTGTGCTTTCTCGCCCGCGATTTGGGTTTAGAGATTCTGGAGATCTAAATCTTAGTGCTGCCGGTGTGTGTGCAGTAGAACTCATAAGCCACAGGCATCTGAAAACTCCATAGAGCAGATTGATCCAAAGACCCCTGGCTGGACACGAAGGTATGAAATTTAGGCTCGCACACAAGTGCGTATAAATGAAAAAATGCTTCAGAACGAATCTCTGGCGTATGTTATAAGATGAGGACACAACTAAATTTGATAAACTGCGGAAAAATAGTTGTGGTTGTCATGATCGCATTGTGTGCAAGTGCAAGAGAGGTAGTGTATTACAGAAATTGAATACTACAAATATAATCAGCAAGGGACAGTAAATATATTCAGTTTTCCTAATTTTCAGTCATCTGTCTTTCAATTCGCTTCAGGTCGATTTTTGTAACTGTCCGATCCGACACGAATCACAGTGCACCGCTGTGCCTCATTTATTCCTCTGCCCGTGCGCGTGTCGGGCTTGTTTATTCTTGGGCTTCATTCGGCCATGAGCTCTTCAGTTCAATTATCAATTATAGTGAATCTTCAGTTTAGTTCAGTCTCCAATTTCAGTCATATTCCGTTAAATTTCTTCAGTCATATTCAGTTCCTCTTTGTTCTCCAGTCTCCCAATTAGCTTGCCTTCAGTTTTGTGTAGGTCTCTGCTTCGATCAATGAAGAAATTCATCATCAATCTTCTGTAGGTGTGTCCTCATTTGTCCTATGGTGTTCAGTCTTTCATTCTATCATTAATCTTTTCTTCATTAGCTTGCCTTTAGTTTCAGGGTTCTCTGTTTTCCACTGTTATTCAGTCTTGTCCTTTTTAGCCAATGTCTTCGGTTAATTCTATCATTAATCTTTCTTTTTCAGTGTTTCATTTCGAGTGAATTTGTCTTCCAGTGCAAATTATTTTAGCCCTATCCTATGATATTTCCAGCCTTCTTCTTAGTGGATTGTTCTTCAGTAATCTATTTCTTTCTTCAGTCTTCAGTTCAAGTGTGGCAACCATGCATTAACTTCTTATTCAGATCACTATTTATCATTATAGATCAGGGTATGTGTGTGCAGTGTTTAGTTTTCAGGTTATTACAACTACTTGTCAAGAGAAGCATTTAGCTCGTCACGGTTCAGTTTAGACATTATCTTCAGTTTTTGAGACATAAGATTCTGTCCTGTTTTCTTTTAAGAGCACAATTGCTGATGCGGATGCCGTGAGAAAGATATAACAGAGCTAGTGCAGCTCAAATGACAAACTGCAGCTCATATATAACAGACCCATCTACGTATATTTAATTATTCTTCAGTTCCATCTCAAACTATTGCGTGCACTAAGCCACCCCGACGGCTTAGTTTAGTGCAGATAATTTGCAGTAAAATACTTTATATTTTAGCATGGTTTTACTTTTTTTCTCTCAGCTTGGTTTAGTTCTTAGTATCAGTTAGCGTGTTTTAAGTTATTTGTATCAGGCATCAGTCATGTTTCTTCAGTCTGGTTTCTTCATAATTCATTTTACTTTTGTGCTATTCATTTTATTAAAAATAATTTGTGAGTTGGCAACTGACATTTTTTTTACTTCTCCTTTTAGACAGACGGCAAAAAGACCAGAAATAACCTTTTAAGGTAGCTTCCAGCCTGACAACCACCCCGACCGCAGGCATGGTTGGGCTACGCCTTGGGGGAGGTATCATAAGCACTGTCGCGTATAAGACAGTAGCAGATGGTCGTATCGCCTTCAACAAGGATGGGTGTGGTAGGAATTCATGGAGGAGAACGACCTAAAGGTTGGCAGAGCGGTGCTAATCACCATCAGGAACAGTGCACTGGACGAACTGACACATGATGGTTGTCGTCAACCCGATCTAAGATGACCATCAGGGTCAATGCTAAAGTTGTCACCGCCTTTTGTTCTGCTGTGTGTTAACTATGTGGCGCCGCAGTTTGACGAACTATGTTTGTTTTCTCTTATTTTGTTATTGCGGTGGTATGCACCGTCAAAAAGTATGTAATATGGAGTCTGAAACTTTTTTTATGATTTCGTGTGGTACTTGATTCATAGGTTATCAGTATTTCCTAGTATCTATTTTTTCCAGCAATTTCAGTTCTGCTACGACCATAGTTTTTGCCTTTTTCATTTTTGATGTAGGTTCTAAATGCTAGTCATCTGTTTATCCAGTCTTAATTTTATGTCATTGGTCAGTTATTAGACTCTTTTTTGTTAATGTCAGTATTTAGTTTTTTTTGTCCATTCAGATGTGGTTTTTCCTATGTTCTTTAGTTACTTGGTGGAGGGTGGAACAGGAGAGGCTGTGTGTTTAGTTTTCTTCAGCTTTGTTTTTCTTTTTGGAATTTTTGCACCAAGCATTTCATTGCTGGGAGTAACTTTCAATTATCTGAAATTCAGTATACTATCAAAGGACCCAAGTAAGTTCCCCTCTTACTCGAAGCACTCAAAACACTGCTATATATTCATTTTTTTTAATTCAGCGCACTAACATAAAAAATATTTTTATCCAATCCAGCATACAGGGAAAATGGAAGCTCAGGCAAAGAAGCTGGATGCTCCTTGTGCCAGTCCTCAGTCTGCTATGCCGGTAAAATCTAATCCTCCCATCATTGTTTTTTATTGAAGTTATTTGTCAGGTTTTCAGTTTCTATATGTTTTATTTTTTAGAGTTTTTCTATGTGTTTTTTATCAGTATGCAGTACAAGTAGTAACCTCATTTTGAGTTTAATCTTCACATTTTTGTTGCCACAGGGGTAATCTGCCACTAGTACTCATCATTTTGTTTGAAAAGAAATGGGAATTTAGATGCAGTCAAGTTCTTGTGTTTTCCAGTTTTTGTTTTGAGTCCTTTTTTTTTTCTTTTTTGATAAGACGCACATAGCAGTAGGTGTTACCCATGTGCTCTCCTTTTTTGTATAGAAATGGGAGGAATTCACATTTACTTTTCTTCTTTTTCAGATTTTTTCATCTATGTTTTTTCAACCTACTAAGATTATCTTCTCTGTTTTCAGTATTTTTGTTCTCTGAACTTTCGGGGTCAGTGGTGGAAATGAAAGGCTTGGACTGGGGTACTATACCAGGGGAGGTCGGGGGCTGTAGCATGGCCCACTGACAGGGGAAAGTAGGGAAGACGTGAGACTTTTTTTTGTGTGTTAACGGGTTGGCTGGGCGGCCCGTTAGGTACAGGACGACACGCTAATCAATCGAAGGCAAAGAGGCCGGTGTCGACCTGATCCCAGGAAGGAAATTGATGCTTTTTTTAAACTGAGTTTAGACCGAGTACTCAGTGTAGACACCTGTCAAACCATGTTTGGAACAAAAATGGCCTGAAACAAATATAAAAACAGACGTCTGATGTTTAGTCACTCCCAATATATTAGGCTTGAATATTTCTGTAGGATAGAAGATGACTGGTAGTTCTTGATGCTTACGTCATGCATAAAAAAATGGATTCCAACAATTGACATGCAGCAAGTAATTTTGAAGCTGTACATAAGTTGGAAAACTCTGATTGTCTGTAATGAATAATTGTGTTCAAAACGATTTATGTTATATTTCAGAGAGAACGCGTCGTACGAAGGGCTGAGTAACAACATAACAAGATTCTGCATGATTTGTCGTCGACAGGGACACAAGCGGACAACATGCCCTCATCACGGGGATGTGCCAAAGCAGCCATGGAAGCCAGGGAGATGTACAAATTTCCGTGTCGAAGGGCATCGCCGAAACAACTGGAGGAGGAGGTCGTATGGATCAAAATGGTTTCTTTCTCACTGGATCTAGTGTCACCAGCTCCAAAGACTGCTCGCTGGGTGGGTTGCTGGCGATGTAGGTAAGTCTGAACTTAGCCCTGCCAGCTTAGAAATCTACCTCTTGATCTTCAGAAGCCCATCGCTTGTGCATCTCAGGAAGGTGCAGCTTCAGAGTCATCAGTGAATCAAGGGACACAATCTCAGCCAAGCAATCCAAGTGTATATCTGGGCGCTGCAGTCCTTGCATGGAACAAGAGGCAAAATCTCGTTATAGCCTACGGACGAGGACGATGCAGACATGGCTAGGAAGAGGTGGAGCTGCTGGCAATGGCTCGAGTGGGTTCTGGTGGAGCTGCTGGGTGAGGTGTCGCCTGGATGGAGGAGATTATGAAGGAAACAATTCCTTACTTAACACTATCTTAAATTTCGTTTCCTTATTTGACACTGAAAAACTTTCCTTATATAACAACGAGTCTAAATTTTATGCCTTTTATAACACTTTCGTCTATTTTAAGCCTAAATGACAACTGAAAAGATCCTTTTGCCCCTCATGTGATATGTGTGTATGGGGCAATAACACACGCACGCAACATCAGCGCGAGGGCAGCAGCACACACAACACACACAGCAGCACGCACACACGCAGCACACACACACACACACAACACACTCACAGGTAGCAGCACACACGCACGCATCAACAACACGCAGCAACACACACAGCGAAGTACTAATATACATCCAGTATTGTAGTAAGTTCTTTCAAAATTATATCATACATGATTTTCTCCTTCATAAACTCCGCCACACCAGAAAAATATTCCTGCCTCCGCCACTGCACGCACCACGCATGCACACAACAGCATGCACGTACACACGCAGTAGCAAACTCACACACAGCAGCACGCGCGCGCGTGCACACACACACACACACATGCAGCAGTAGCACATACATACGCGCACACAAACAAACGCAACATCACAGGCACGCGCACACAAACATACCACATGAGGGCAAAATGGTCATTTCAGATGTCATTTAGGCTTAAAATGAACATAAGTGTTATAAAAGGCATAAAATTTAGACTCCTTGTCAGATAGGGAACAAATTATTTGTCAATGTCAAATAGGGCATAAATTTTAGACACGGTGTTAAAAATAAGGAATTCTCTCATTATGAAGAGGAGGAGCGTGTTCATGAAAATTGGTAGCTCCAACTGATGGATGCATTAATGAAGTAGGTGCCGGCGTTTGTCCAGAATCTGGGCAGAACCAACTCATATCGTCAGCGTATCCTGATCCGTGACGGGGATTTCTGACGGCTTAACCAGAAGTCCTTCCGACTAGTGGGCCAAAGGCCACAATAAAAAATCCAGAATCCAAAAATAGAGCTAGACCCACACTGCTATTGCTGTGCATCACGAGATAGCCATGTGGTATAGATAAAGAGAGCACTACAGCTCGGGCTCACATTAGTACTTTCGATGTTTAACACCCTCTCTTAATCTAAGCTTCTCAAGTTTAAATTATGCTTGAATTCCTCAAACGGTCCTGTAGCCAAGGCCTTTGTGAAGCCATCCGCAACTTGATCTTTTGAAGGAACAAACCGGATCTCCAATTCCTTGCTTGCAACCGTTTCTCGAACAAAGTGATAATCAATCTCAATATGCTTAGTTCTTGCATGAAAAACATGATTAGCAGAGAGATATGTAGCACCAAGATTGTCACACCAAAGACATGGAGTTCGTATGTGACATATTCCAAGCTCCTTGAGCATAGACTTTATCCCTATAATTTCGGCTGTTGCATTGGCCAATGCCTTGTATTCTGCCTCAGTACTTGACCTAGAGACAGTTGCCTGTTTCTTGGCACACCAGGAGATGAGATTAGGTCCAAAGAAAACTGCAAAACCACCTATAGACCTTCTGCCATCCAGACAACCTACCCAGTCAGAATCAGAAAATGCACTAACAAGTGTTGAAGATGACTTGCTGAAGGTGAGTCCAACACCCAAGGTGTGCTTTACATATCTCAAGATGCACTTGGCAGCAGTCCAATGAGCTAAAGTGGGTGCATGGAGAAACTGACACACTTTATTAACTGCAAAAGAAATATCAGGCCTGGTGAGCGTCAAGTACTGAAGTGCACCTACCAAACTCCTGTACTTGGTGCCATCCTCTGGATTAAGAGGAACCCCCTATGCAAGGGACAATTTCTCTAAGCTGGAGAGTGGTGTTGGAGATGGTTTACAGCCCTGCAACCCAGCCTTATTCAAGAGATCAGATGCATATTTTTCCTGAGAGAGATGAAGACCACCTTCTTTATTTCTCTTGACCTCAATTCCAAGAAAATAGTGAAGATCTCCAAGATCCTTAAGAGCAAACTCTGAATTCAAATCTTTCAAAAGAGCTGTGATAGCCTCATTTGAGGAACTAGTGACAATGATATCATCCACATAGATGAGTACAAAGATAACTATCTGTGACTTATTGTAAATGAACAGGGATGTATCAGACTTGGGAAGGAATAAAACCAAGGGTGTGCATCTTAGAACTCAAACGAGAATACCATGCACGTGGAGCTTGCTTGAGTCCATAGAGAGACTTATCAAGTCTGCAAATGTGAGATGGTTTGTGTTTATCCTCAAACCCAGGAGGTTGCTTCATATAAACTTCCTCTTCCAGAACACCATAAAGAAACGCATTCTGCACATCTAGCTGTCGGAGAGTCCATCCTCTGGACACAACAATGGATAAAACAAGGCGAATGGTAGCAACTTTAACAACAGGACTAAAGGTGTCCTCAAAATCCAGTCCATACCTCTGCTTAAAACCCTTGGCAACAAGTCTGGCTTTATATCGATCAATAGTGCCATCGGACCTGCGTTTGATTCTGTACACCCATTTGCAATCAATGACATTTCTGCCTGGACGTGATGGAACAAGATGCCATGTATGATTTTTTTGAAGAGCATGAAACTCCTCTTCCATAGCCATCCGCCACTTGGGATTAGCCAACGCCTCATTAACAGTGCGGGGTTCACCTGTGGAAACAGAAGAAACTAAGCCATACTTAGTTTTGTAGTTGATAGGTTGTATGGTGTCGTCACGAAGACGTGTACGAGGTAGTGTGGGGGCGAGTGGAGCCGCAGAAGATCCAGCAGCAGTTGCCAGCGGGTGGCAGGATCCAGATGATCCCGAGGCATCCGAAGCGCCAGGGCCCGCCGGATCGGTTGTGGCAGGGCGAGCTGATGCGGGGATGGGCGAGGCCGCAGGGGATCCGGGCGAGGCCGCAGAGGATCCAGGTGGGTTGAACGGATCTGCATCGGATCCAGTAGTGGGCCCGTCTGGCCCGCCTGGCGCAGAGGACACAAGAACCCACGTGGGGCGCCTGGCGTACGTGTGCGGGACCGGTGCGTACCGCGCGATCGGCTGGTCCCCCGACACTGATTGGTGTGCAGCGTCCGTGGAGCCCAATGTAGATGCGGGGCGACACGCGTCACCCGGAGAGAGGCGCGGGGCGGGAGATGGTGGAGGGCCCCGGGCCACCTGACTCGGCTGCGATCCCGAAGAGGATGCGGCCGGACCTGACGCGTCCATACGGGGCGATCCCGAGGATGATGGAGCTGGATCTCCTGTGTGCATGCTGGAGCCCCCTGACGCACTGTTTGCAACGCCATTTTCTTCGATGATTCTTCCTCAAACAATATACTCAGGAATAATAGGAGATATATGAGTCATAGTTTGGTCAGTACAAGTATCATCACCCGCACACGAGACACCGGAAAGATGAGATGGTAGTAGGAGAATTTCTTTCCTAAGGAGGGCACCGACATTGGGGTGTAGATGTGCAAAGGGAAACCGAGTCTCATCAAAGACTACGTCACATGAGATGTCACACGGCCGATAGAGACATCAAGGCACTTGACACCTTTGTGTTGCGCACTGTAGCCAAGAAAAACACATTGTTTGGAACGGTACATAAGTTTGCGAGCATTATAGGGACGAAGATTTGGCCAACATGCGCAACCAAAAACACGAAGAGCGGTGTAATCTGGTGTGATACGGAGAATACGTTCAGTGGGAGTTTCATGTGAGATAGTGCGACTGGGCTACATATTAATAAGATGAACAACGGTAAGAAAAGCCTCATCCCAAAATTTGAGGGGCATGGAGGCAGAAGCTAGGAGGGCTAAACCTACCTCGACAATATGTCGATGTTTATGTTCAGCAGAGCCATTCTGCTGATGTGCATGTGGGCATGAAACATGGTGAGAGATACCTATATTTTGAAAAGAAGAGTTTAGTTTCTCATACTCACCACCCCAGTCGGACTGTACAACAATGATTTTACTATTGAATTTTTGCTCTACAAGAGCTTGAAAATTGTGAAACACTTGAAACACGTCGGAACGTTTCTTAAGGAGATATATCCACGTATATTTGCTAAAGTCATCAATAAAGCTTACATAGTATTAGTGTATACCGACAGAAGTGGGTGCTGGACCCCATACATAGAAAAGATAAGTTGCACAGGTTTTGTAGAGACACTAATAGACATAGGATATGGTAGTTGATGACTTTTAGCACGTTGACAGGAATCACAAATTGTTTCTGAGTTTCTCTCACCAAGAACTGGGAGATTATTACTACTAAGAATACGATGAACAGTAGCAAACGAAGGATGTCCTAAGCGATTGTGACACCGTTCAGCAGAAAGCTTGATGGCACCATAGGCTTGTTTATTGTATCGACAATACTGCAGAAGCAAAGAGTAGAGGCCTTGCACACAAACACCTCTATGAAGAACTTTCTTCGTGACCTGATCCTTGATAAAAAAAGAATGGGTAAAACTCTAGCAACAAATTGTTGTCAAGAGCAATACGATGAACATATAACAAAGTTTTGGAAGCATTGGGAACATGCAAGATTTCATTGAGCTCAAGGTTTTTGTGTGGGGTTTTGATAAATGAGTGACTAATATGACTTATCTCCATACCCGCACCATTGGCGGCGGTGTAGACTTGATCATGGCCATAGTATTTTTCATGCATTCTCAGCTTCTCCAATTCACCAGTGATATGATTTGTGGCACTTGTGTCCATATACCAATTGGTATCGACACCATAGCACACATCAGCTACAACTGCAATTTTATTGCTTTGGGAGTTAGGATCATCGGCATAGTGCCAATCACAATCCTTTGCAAGATGATTTGTTTTCTTACAAATTTGGCAATGTCCCTCATAACCATCATACCCTTGGAAGTGACACCCCCTGTTGTTGTTGCTGGGAGGGCGCCGAGTGTTGTTGCCGCCACCAGAGGGGTTCTAGTGATAGTGATCGCCACCACCACCACCATAATGGCCTCCTCCTCCATTATTCTGATGGTAGCCACCACCAGAACCGCCGCCTGTGTGGTACCCGCCTCTACTGATGCCGTTGTAGCCCCCTCCACCAGTGTCGTAGTTGCCGCCACCAGGAGCACCGTAGCCATCGCCGTTTCCTCGAGGGCCACCGCCACCGCCGCCCTTCTGGTTGCGGTAGCCTCCCTTGACGGCGTTTGGACGACCCCTGGAAGCAGCATTTGCCAATGACTTGAAGCCACCAGCACCATGATACATCCATTTTGATCATGTTTTCTTACTGCTATTTATAATGTTTTTATCCATAATAATGCTTTTTGGAGTAATTCTAATGCCTTCTCTCATAATTTGCAAGGTACACACAAAGAGGGAGAATTCCGGCAGCTGGAAATCTGGACCTGGAAAAGCTACGTCAGGCCACCCATTCTGCACAACTCCAAACAAGCTGAAGCTTCATGGAGATTTTTTGTGGATTATTTAAGAATTATTGGAGCAAATAACTACCAGAGGAGGCCCACCAGGTGGGCACAACCCACCTGGGCACGCCCTGGTGGGTTGTGCCCTCCTCGGCCCACCTCCGGTGCCCATCTTTTGGTATATAAGTCATTTTGACCTAGAAAAAATAAGGGGGGGACTTTTGGGATGAAGTGCCTCCGCCTCGAGGCGGAACTTGGGCAGGAGCACTTTTGCCCTCTGGCGGAGTGATTCCGCCGGGGGAACTTCCCTCCCGGAGGGGAAATCATGGTCATCATCATCACCAACAACTCTCCCATCTTGGGGAGGGCAATCTCCATCAACATCTTCAACAACACCATCTCCTCTCAAACCCCAGTTCATCTCTTGTGTTCAATCTTGTTACCGGAACTATAGATTGGTACTTGTGGGTGACTAGTAGTGTTGATTACATCTTGTAGTTGATTACTATATGGTTTATTTGGTGGAAGATTATATGTTCAGATCCAATATGCTATTTAATACCCCTCTGATCATGAGCATTTTTATCATTTGTGAGTAGTTACCTTTGTTCTTGAGGTCACGGGAGAAATCATGTTGCAAGTAATCATGTGAATTTGATATGTGTTCGATATTTTGATAGTATGTATGTTGTGATTCCCTTAGTGGTGTCATGTGAACGTCGACTACATGACACTTCACCATATTCATGCCTAAGGGAATGCATTGTGGAGTATCAATTATATGATGGGTTGCGAGAGTGACAGAAACTTAAACACCAGTTTATGCGCTATTCCGTAAGGGACTGGTTGGATCCAAAAGTTTAATGCTATGGTTAGAATTTATTCTTAATACTTTTCTCGTAGTTGCGGATGCTTGCGGGAGGGTTAATCATAAGTAGGAGGTTTGTTCAAGTAAGAACAACACGTAAGCACCGGTCCACCCACATATCAAATTATCAAAGTAGCGAACACGAATCGAACCAACATGATGAAAGTGACTAGATGAAATTTCCGTGTATCCTCAAGAACGCTTTGCTTATCATAAGAGACCATTTTGGCCTGTCCTTTGCCTCAAAAGGATTGCGCTACCTTGCTGCACTTTTGTTACTACTATCGTTACTTGCCCGCTACAAATTATCTTGCTATCAAACTACTCTGCTACTTACAATTTCAGCACTTGCAGACATTACCTTACTGAAAACTGATGGGGAACGTTGCAGAAAACAAAAATTTTCCTACGGTTTCACCAAGATCCACCTATGAGTTCATCTAGCAATGAGTGATCGGATTGCATCTACATACCTTTGTATATCGCGAGCGGAAGCGTTCAAGAGAACGGGGATGAGGGAGTCGTACTCGACGTGATCCAAATCACCGGAGATCCTAGCGCCGAACGGACGGCACCTCCGCGTTCAACACACGTACGGTCAGTGTGACGTCTCCTCCTTCTTAATCCAACAAGGGGAAAGGAGAGGTTGATGAAGATCCAGCATCACGACGGCGTGGTGGTGGATGCAGCAGTCACCGCAGCAGTCACCGCAGCAGGGCTTCGCCGTTCTTCTGCGAGAGGGAGAGGTGTAGCAAGGGAGAGGGAGGCGCCAAGGGTCAAGGGTGCGGCTGCCCCTCCCTCCCCCCTCTATATAGGCTCCCTAAGGGGGGACGCTGGCCCTAGGAGATGGGATCTCCTAGGGGGGGCGGCCAAGGGGGGAGTGGCCCCCAAGGCAAGTGGGGCGCCCCCCCACCCTAGGGTTTCCAACCCTAGGCGCAGGGGGTGGGCCAAGGGGGGCGCACCAGCCCACTATGGGCTGGTTCCCCTCCCCACTTCAGCCCATGGGCCCTCCGAGATGGGTGGCCCCACCCGGTGGACCCCCGGGACCCATCTGGTGGTCCCGGTACAATACCGGTGACCCCCGAAACTCTCCCGATGGCCGAAACTGCACTTCCTATATATAATTATTCACCTCCGGACCATTCCGGAACTCCTCGTGACGTCCGGGATCTCATCCGGGACTCCGAACAACTTTTGGGTTACTGCATATTCATATCTCTACAACCCTAGCGTCACTGAACCTTAAGTGTGTAGACCCTACGGGTTCGGGAGACATGTAGACATGACCGAGACGGCTCTCCGGTCAATAACCAACAGCAGGATCTGGATACCCATGTTGGCTCCCACATGCTCCTCGATGATCTCATCGGATGAACCACGATGTCGAGGATTCAAGCAATCCCGTATACAATTCCCTTTGTCAATCGGTATGTTACTTGCCCGAGATTCGATCGTCGGTATCCCAATACCTCGTTCAATCTCGTTACCGGCAAGTCACTTTACTCGTACCGTAATGCATGACCCTGTGACCAGACGCTTGGTCACTTTGAGCTCATTATGATGATGCATTACCGAGTGGGCCCAGAGATACCTCTCCGTCATACGGAGTGACAAATCCCAGTCTTGATCCGTGTCAACCCAACAGATACTTTCGGAGATACCCGTAGTATGCCTTTATAGTCACCCAGTTACGTTGTGACGTTTGGCACACCCAAAGCACTCCTACGGTATCCGGGAGTTACACGATCTCATGGTCTAAGGAAAAGATACTTGACATTGGAAAAACTCTAGCAAACGAACTATACGATCTTGTGCTATGTTTAGGATTGGGTCTTGTCCATCACATCATTCTCCTAATGATGTGATCTCGTTATCAATGACATCCAATGTCCATAGTCAGGAAACCATGACTATCTGTTGATCAACGAGCTAGTCAACTAGAGGCTTACTAGGGACATGTTGGTGTCTATGTATTCACACATGCATTACGATTTCCGGATAACACAATTATAGCATGAATAAAAGACAATTATCATGAACAAGGAAATATAATAATAATCCTTTTATTATTGCCTCTAGGGCATATTTCCAACAGTCTCCCACTTGCACTAGAGTCAATAATCTAGTTACATTGTGATGAATCGAACACCCATGGAATTCTGGTGTTGATCATGTTTTGCTCTAGGGAGAGGTTTAGTCAACGGATCTGCTACATTCAGGTCCGTATGTACTTTACAAATATCTATGTCTCCATCTTGAACATTTTCACAAATGGAGTTGAAGCGACGCTTGATGTGCCTGGTCTTCTTGTGAAATCTGGGCTCCTTGGCAAGTGCAATAGCTCCAGTGTTGTCACAGAAGAGTTTGATCGGCCCCGACGCATTGGGTATGACTCCTAGGTCGGTGATGAACTCCTTCACCCAAATTGCTTCATGCGCTGCCTCCGAGGCTGCCATGTACTCCGCTTCACATGTAGATCCCGCCACAACGCTTTGCTTGCAACTGCACCAGCTTACTGCCCCACCATTCAATATATACACGTATCCGGTTTGTGACTTAGAGTCATCTAGATCTGTGTCGAAGCTAGCATCGACGTAACCTTTTACGACAAGCTCTTCGTCACCTTCATAAATGAGAAACATTTCCTTAGTCCTTTTCAGGTACTTCAGGATATTCTTGACCGCTGTCCAGTGTTCCTTGCCGGGATTACTTTGGTACCTACCTACCAAACTTACGGCAAGGTTTACATCAGGTCTGGTACACAGCATGGCATACATAATAGACCCTATGGCTGATGCATAGGGGATGACACTCATCTCTTCTATATCTTCTGCCGTGGTCGGACATTGAGCTGAGCTCAATTTCACACCTTGCAACACATGCAAGAACCCCTTCTTAGACTGATCCATATTGAACTTCTTCAATATCTTATCAAGGTATGTGCTTTGTGAAAGACCTATGAGGCGTCTTGATCTATCTCTATAGATCTTGATGCCTAATATATAAGCAGCTTCTCCAAGGTCCTTCATTGAAAAACTCTTATTCAAGTAGGCCTTAATGCTGTCCAAAAGTTCTATATCATTTCCCATCAAAAGTATGTCATCTACATATAATATGAGAAATGCTACAGAGCTCCCACTCACTTTCTTGTAAACGCAGGCTTCTCCATAAGTCTGCATAAACCCAAACGCTTTGATCATGTCATCAAAGCGAATGTTCCAACTCCGAGATGCTTGCACCAGCCCATAAATCGAGCGTTGGAGCTTGCACACCTTGTCAGCATTCTTAGGATCGACAAAACCTTCCGGCTGCATCATATACAATTCTTCCTCAAGGAAACCATTAAGGAATGCTGTTTTGACGTCCATTTGCCATATCTCATAATCATAGAATGCGGCAACTGTTAACATGATTCGGACGGACTTCAGCTTTGCTACAGGTGAGAAAGTCTCATCGTAGTCAACCCCTTGAACTTGTCGATAACCCTTAGCGACAAGCCGAGATTTATAGATGGTCACATTACCATCCGCGTCTGTCTTCTTCTTAAAGATCCATTTATTTTCTATGGCTCGCCGATCATCGGGCAAGTCAGTCAAAGTCCATACTTCGTTTTCATACATGGATCCTATCTCGGATTTCATGGCTTCCAGCCATTTGTCGGAATCCGGGCCCGCCATCTCTTCTTCATAGTTCGAAGGTTCACCGTTGTCTAACAACATGATTTCCAAGACAGGGTTGCCGTACCACTCTGGTGCGGAACGTGTCCTTGTGGACCTTCGAAGTTCAGTAGGAGCTTGATCCGAAGTGTCTTGATCATCATCATTAACTTCCTCTCTAATTGGTGCAGGCACCACAGGAACATTTTCCTGAGCTGCGCTACTCTCCGCTTCAAGAGGCAGTACTTCATCAAGCTCTACTTTCCTCCCACTTACTTCTTTCGAGAGAAACTCCTTCTCTAGAAAGGAACCATTCTTGGCAACAAAGATTTTGCCTTCGGATCTGAGGTAGAAGGTATACCCAATAGTTTCTTTAGGGTATCCTATGAAGATGCATTTTTCTGACTTGGGTTCGAGCTTTTCAGGTTGAAGTTTCTTGACATAAGCATCGCATCCCCAAACTTTTAGAAACGACAGCTTAGGTTTCTCCCCAAACCATAATTCATACGGTGTCGTCTCAACGGATTTCGACGGTGCCCTATTTAAAGTGAATGCGGCAGTCTCTAAAGCATAGCCCCAAAATGACAGCGGTAAATCGGTAAGAGACACCATAGATCGCACCATATCCAATAGAGTGCGATTACGATGTTCGGACACACCATTACGTTGAGGTGTTCCAGGCGGCGTGAGTTGTGAAACTACTCCACATTTTCTTAAGTGTGTGCCAAATTCGTGACTCAAGTATTCTCCTCCACGATCTGATCGCAAAAACTTGATTTTTCTGTCACGTTGATTCTCAACCTCACTCTGAAATTCCTTGAACTTTTCAAAGGTCTCAGACTTGTGTTTCATTAAGTAGACATACCCATATCTACTCAAGTCATCAGTGAGGGTGAGAACATAACGATAGCCACCGCGAGCCTCAACGCTCATTGGACCGCACACATCAGTATGTATGATTTCCAATAAGTTGGTTGCTCGCTCCATTGTTCCTGAGAATGGAGTCTTGGTCATTTTACCCATGAGGCATGGTTCGCATGTGTCAAATGATTCATAATCAAGAGACTCTAAAAGTCCATCTGCACGGTGTTGGGTTTCGTAGTAATTTCAAAAAATTTCCTACACACACGCAAGATCATGTGATGCATAGCAACGAGGGGAGAGTATTGTCTATGTACCCAACGCAGACCGACTGCGGAAGCGATGACACGACCTAGAGGAAGTAGTCGTACGTCTTCTTGATCCAACCGATCAAGCACCGAAACTACGGCACCTCCGAGTTCGAGCACACGTTCAGCTCGATGACGATCCCCGGACTCCGATCCAGCAAAGTGTCGGGGAAGAGTTTCGTCAGCACGACGGCGTGGTGATGATCTTGATGAACTACAGCAGCAGGGCTTCGCCTAAACTCCGCTACAGTATTATCGAGGAATATGGTGGCAGGGGGCACCGCACACGGCTAAGGAATAGATCACGTGGATCAACTTGTGTCAACTTGTGTGTTTTGGGGTGCCTCTACCTCAGTATATAAAGGAGCCAAGGGGGGAGAGGGGCGCCGGCCAGGGAGGAGGGTGCAGGAGGAGTCCTACTCCTACCGGGAGTAGGACTCCCCCCCCCAATCCTATTCTAACTAGGATTCCCAAGGGGGAAAGAGGGAGAGGGGTGGCCGGCCACCTCTCCTAGTCCTAATAGGACTAGGGGAAGGGGGGAGGCGCGCAGCCCCCTTGGGCTGCCCCTTTCTCCTTTCCACTAAGGCCCATGATGGCCCATATGGTTCCCGGGGGGTTCCGGTAACCCTCTCGGTAACCCGGTAAAATCCCGATTTCACCCGGAACACTTCCGATGTCCAAACATAGGCTTCCAATATATCAATCTTTATGTCTCGACCATTTCGAGACTCCTCGTCATTTCCGTGATCACATCCGGGACTCCGAACAACCTTCGGTACATCAAAATGCATAAACTCATAATATAACTCTCATCGTAACCTTAAGCGTGCGGACCCTACGGGTTCGAGAACAATGTAGACATGACCGAGACACGTCTCCGGTCAATAACCAATAGCGGGACCTGGATGCCCATATTGGCTCCTACATATTCTACGAGATCTTTATCGGTCAGACCGCATAACAACATACGTTGTTCCCTTTGTCATCGGTATGTTACTTGCCCGAGATTCGATCGTCGGTATCCAATACCTAGTTCAATCTCGTTACCGGCAAGTCTCTTTACTCGTTCCGTAATACATCATCTCACAACTAACATATTAGTTGTAATGCTTGCAAGGCTTATGTGATGTGTATTACCGAGAGGGCCCAGAGATACCTCTCCGACAATCGGAGTGACAAATCCTAATCTCGAAATACGCCAACCCAACATCGACCATTGGAGACACCTGTAGTACTCCTTTATAATCACCCAGTTACGTTGTGACGTTTGGTAGTACCCAAAGTGTTCCTCCGATAAACGGGAGTTGCATAATCTCATAGTCATAGGAACATGTATAAGTCATGAAGAAAGCAATAGCAACATACTAAACGATCGGGTGCTAAGCTAATGGAATGGGTCATGTCAATCAGATCATTCTACTAATGATGTGACCTCGTTAATCAAATAACAACTCATTGTTCATGGTTAGGAAACATAACCATCTTTGATTAACGAGCTAGTCAAGTAGAGGCATACTAGTGACACTCTGTTTGTCTATGTATTCACACATGTATTATGTTTCCGGTAAATACAATTCTAGCATGAATAATAAACATTTATCATGATTATAAGGAAATAAATAATAACTTTGTTATTGCCTCTAGGGCATATTTCCTTTAGTCTCCCACTTGCACTAGAGTCAATAATCTAGATTACACTGTAATGATTCTAACACCCATGGAGCCTTGGTGCTGATCATGTTTTGCTCGTGGAAGAGGCTTAGTCAACGGGTCTGCAACATTCAGATCCGTATGTATCTTGCAAATCTCTATGTCTCCCGCCTGGACTAGATCCCGGATGGAGTTGAAGCGTCTCTTGATGTGTTTGGTCCTTTTGTGAAATCTGGATTCCTTTGCCAAGGCAATTGCACCAGTATTGTCACAAAAGATTTTCATTGGACCCGATGCACTAGGTATGACACCTAGATCGGATATGAACTCCTTCATCCAGACTCCTTCATTTGCTACTTCCGAAGCAGCTATGTATTCCGCTTCACATGTAGATCCCGCTACGACGCTTTGTTTAGAACTGCACCAACTGACAGCTCCACCGTTTAATGTAAACACGTATCCGGTTTGCGATTTAGAATCGTCCAGATCAGTGTCAAAGCTTGCATCAACGTAACCTTTTACTATGAGCTCTTTGTCACCTCCACATATGAGAAACATATCCTTAGTCCTTTTCAGGTATTTCAGGATGTTCTTGACCGCTGTCGAGTGATCCACTCCTGGATTACTTTGGTACCTCCCTGCTAAACTTATAGCAAGGCATACATCAGGTCTGGTACACAGCATTGCATACATGATAGATCCTATGGCTGATGCATAGGGAACATCTTTCATATTCTCTCTATCTTCTGCAGTGGTCGGGCATTGAGTCTTACTCAATTTCACACCTTGTAACACAGGCAAGAACCCTTTCTTCGCTTGATCCATTTTGAACTTCTTCAAAATTTTGTCAAGGTATGTGCTTTGTGAAAGTCCAATTAAGCGTTTTGATATATCTCTATAGATCTTAATGCCTAATATGTAGGAAGCTTCACCGAGGTCTTTCATTGAAAAACTTTTATTCAAGTATCCCTTTGTGCTATCCAGAAATTCTATATCATTTCCAATCAGTAATATGTCATCCACATATAATATCAGAAATGCTACAGAGCTCCCACTCACTTTCTTGTAAATACAGGCTTCTCCGAAAGTCTGTATAAAACCAAATGCTTTGATCACACTATCAAAACGTTTATTCCAACTCCGAGAGGCTTGCACCAGTCCATAAATGGATCGCTGGAGCTTGCACACTTTGTTAGCTCCCTTTGGATCGACAAAACCTTCCGGTTGCATCATATACAACTCTTCTTCCAGAAATCCATTCAGGAATGCAGTTTTGACATCCATCTGCCAAATTTCATAATCATAAAATGCGGCAATCGCTAACATGATTCGGACGGACTTAAGCATCGCTACGGGTGAGAAGGTCTCATCGTAGTCAATCCCTTGAACTTGCCGAAAACCTTTTGCGACAAGTCAAGCTTTGTAGACAGTAACATTACCATCAGCGTCAGTCTTCTTCTTAAAGATCCATTTATTCTCAATTGCTTGCCGATCATCGGGCAAGTCAACCAAAGTCCATACTTTGTTCTCATACATGGATCCCATCTCAGATTTCATGGCTTCAAGCCACTTTGCGGAATCTGGGCTCACCATCGCTTCTTCATAGTTCGTAGGTTCATCATGATCTAGTAGCATGACCTCCAGAATAGGATTACCGTACCACTCTGGTGCGGATCTTACTCTGGTTGATCTACGAGGTTCAGTAGTATCTTGATCTGAAGTTTCATGATCATTATCATTGGCTTCCTCACTAACTGGTGTAGGTGTCACTGAAACAGTTTTCTGTGATGAACTACTTTCCAGTAAGGGAGCAGGTACAGTTACCTCGTCAAGTTCTACTTTCCTCCCACTCACTTCTTTCGAGAGAAACTCCTTCTCTAGAAATGATCCATTCTTAGCAACGAATGTCTTGCCTTCGGATCTGTGATAGAAGGTGTACCCAACAGTTTCCTTTGGGTATCCTATGAAGACACATTTCTCCGATTTGGGTTCGAGCTTATCAGGTTGAAGTTTTTTCACATAAGCATCGCAGCCCCAAACTTTAAGAAACGACAACTTTGGTTTCTTGCCAAACCACAGTTCATAAGGCGTCGTCTCAACAGATTTTGATGGTGCCCTATTTAACGTGAATGCGGCCGTCTCTATAGCATAACCCCAAAACGATAGCGGTAAATCGGTAAGAGACATCATAGATCGCACCATATCTAGTAAAGTACGATTACGACGTTCGGACACACCATTACGCTGTGGTGTTCCAGGTGGCGTGAGTTGCGAAACTATTCCACAGTTTTTCAAATGTACACCAAACTCGTAACTCAAATATTCTCCTCCACGATCAGATCGTAGAAACTTTATTTTCTTGTTACGATGATTTTCAACTTCACTCTGAAATTCTTTGAACTTTTCAAATGTTTCAGACTTATGTTTCATTAAGTAGACATACCCATATCTGCTTAAATCATCTATGAAGGTGAGAAAATAACGATATCCGCCACGAGCCTCAATATTCATTGGACCGCACACATCGGTATGTATGATTTCCAACAAATCTATTGCTCTCTCCATAGAACCGGAGAACGGTGTTTTGGTCATCTTACCCATGAGGCACGGTTCGCAAGTACCAAGCGATTCATAATCAAGTGGTTCCAAAAGTCCATCAGTATGGAGTTTCTTCATGCGCTTTACACCGATATGACCTAAATGACAGTGCCACAAATAAGTTGCACTTTCATTATCAACTCTGCATCTTTTGGTTTCAACATTATGAATATGTGTATAACTACTATCGAGATCTAATAAGAATAGACCACTCTTTAAGGGTGCATGACCATAAAAGATATTACTCATATAAATAGAACAACCATTATTCTCTGATTTAAATGAATAACCGTCTCGCATTAAACAAGATCCAGATATAATGTTCATGCTCAACGCTGGCACCAAATAACAATTATTTAGGTCTAATATTAATCCCGAAGGTAGATGTAGAGGTAGTGTGCCGACCGCGATCACATCGACTTTGGAACCGTTTCCCACGCGCATCGTCACCTCGTCCTTTGCCAGTGCTCGCTTATTCCGTAGTCCCTGTTTCGAGTTGCAAATATTAGCAACAGAACCAGTATCAAATACCCAGGTGCTACTGCGAGCTCTAGTAAGGTACACATCAATAACATGTATATCACATATACCTTTGTTCACCTTGCCATCCTTCTTATCCGCCAAATACTTGGGGCAGTTCCGCTTCCAGTGACCAGTCTGCTTGCAGTAGAAGCACTCAGTTCCAGGCTTAGGTCCAGACTTGGGTTTCTTCTCTTGAGCAGCAACTTGCTTGCCGTTCTTCTTGAAGTTCCCCTTCTTCTTCCCTTTTCCCTTTTTCTTGAAACTAGTGGTTTTGTTAACCATCAACACTTGATGCTCCTTCTTGATTTCTACCTCCGCAGCTTTCAGCATTGCGAAGAGCTCGGGAATAGTCTTGTTCATCCCTTGCATATTATAGTTCATCACGAAGCTCTTGTAGCTTGGTGGCAGTGATTGGAGAATTTTGTCGATGACGCAATCATCCGGAAGATTAACTCTCAATTGAATCAAGTGATTATTATACCCAGACATTTTGAGTATATGCTCACTGACAGAACTGTTCTCCTCCATCTTGCAGCTATAGAACTTATTGGAGATTTCATATCTCTCAATCCGGGCATTTGCTTGAAATATTAACTTCAACTCCTGGAACATCTCATATGCTCCATGACGTTCAAAACGTCGTTGAAGTCCCGATTCTAAGCCGTAAAGCATGGCACACTGAACTATCGAGTAGTCATCAGCTTTGCTCTGCCAGACGTTCATAACATCTGGCGTTGCTCCAGCAGCAGGCCTGGCACCCAGCGGTGCTTCCAGGACGTAATTCTTCTGTGCAGCAATGAGGATAATCCTTAAGTTACGGACCCAGTCCGTGTAATTGCTACCATCATCTTTCAACTTTGCTTTCTCAAGGAACGCATTAAAATTCAACGGAACAACAGCACGAGCCATCTATCTACAATCAACATAAACAAGCAAGATACTATCAGGTACTAAGTTCATGATAAATTTAAGTTCAATTAATCATATTACTTAAGAACTCCCACTTAGATAGACATCCCTCTAATCTTCTAAGTGATTACGTGATCCAAATCAACTAAACCATGACCGATCATCACGTGAGATGGAGTAGTTTTCAATGGTGAACATCGTTTATGTTGATCATATCTACTATATGATTCACGCTCGACCTTTCGGTCTCCGTGTCCCGAGGCCATATCTGCATATGCTAGGCTCGTCAAGTTTAACCTGAGTATTCTGCGTGTGCAAAAACTGGCTTGCACCCGTTGTAGATGGACGTAGAGCTTATCACACCCGATCATCACGTGGTGTCTGGGCACGACGAACTTTGGCAATGGTGCATACTCAGGGAGAACACTTCTTGATAATTTAGTGAGAGATCATCTTATAATGCTACCGTTAATCAACGCAAGATAAGATGCATAAAAACATAAACATCACATGCAATCAATATAAGTGATATGATATGGCCATCATCATCTTGTGCTTGTGATCTCCATCTCCGAAGCACCGTCATGATCACCATCGTCACCGGCGCGACACCTTGATCTCCATCGTAGCATCGTTGTCGTCTTGCCAATCTTATGCTTTCACGACTATCACTACCATTTAGTAATAAAGTAAAGCATTACGTCGCGATTGCATTGCATACAATAAAGCGACAACCATATGGCTCCTGCCAGTTGCCGATAACTTGGTTACAAAACATGATCATCTCATACAATAAAATTCAGCATCATGCCTTGACCATATCACATCACAACATGCCCTGCAAAAACAAGTTAGACGTCCTCTACTTTGTTGTTGCATGTTTTACGTGGCTGCTACGGGCTTAAGTAAGAACCAATCTCAGCTACGCATCAAAACCACAACGATAGTTTGTCAAATAGACTCCGTTTTAACCTTCGCAAGGACCGGGCGTAGCCATACTTGGTTCAACTAAAGTTGGAGAGACAGTCGCCAGCAAGCCATCTCTGTGCAAAGCACGTCGAGGGAACCGGTCTCGCGTAAGCGTACGCGTAAGGTTGGTCTGGGTCGTCTCGTCCAACAATACCGCCGAACCAAAGTATGACATGCTGGTAGGCAGTATGACTTGTATCGTCCACAACTCACTTGTGTTCTACTCGTGCATATAACATCAACATTAATAACCTGGCTCTGATACCACTGTTGGGTTTCGTAGTAATTTCAAAAAAAATTCTACGCACACGCAAGATCATGTGATGCATAGCAACGAGGGGAGAGTATTGTCTACGTACCCAACGCAGACCGACTGCGGAAGCGATGACACGACGTAGAGGAAGTAGTCGTACGTCTTCTCGATCCACCGATCAAGCACCGAAACTACGGCACCTCCGAGTTCGAGCACACGTTCAGCTCGATGACGATCCCCGAACTCCGATCCAGCAAAGTGTCGGGGAAGAGTTTCGTCAGCACGACGGCGTGGTGACGATCTTGATGAACTACAGCAGCAGGGCTTCGCCTAAACTCCGCTACAGTATTATCGAGGAATATGGTGGCAGGGGGCACCGCACACGGCTAAGGAATAGATCACGTGGATCAACTTGTGTCAACTTGTGTGTTTTGGGGTGCCTCTACCTCAGTATATAAAGGAGCCAAGGGGGGAGAGGGGCGCCGGCCAGGGAGGAGGGCGCAGGAGGAGTCCTACTCCTACCGGGAGTAGGACTCCCCCCCAATCCTATTCTAACTAGGATTCCCAAGGGGGAAAGAGGGAGAGGGGTGGCCGGCCACCTCTCCTAGTCCTAATAGGACTAGGGGAAGGGGGGAGGCGTGCAGCCCCCTTGGGCTGCCCCTTTCTCCTTTCCACTAAGGCCCATGATGGCCCATATGGTTCCCGGGGGGTTCCGGTAACCCTCTCGGTAACCCGGTAAAATCCCGATTTCACCCGGAACACTTCCGATGTCCAAACATAGGCTTCCAATATATCAATCTTTATGTCTCGACCATTTCGAGACTCCTCGTCATTTCCGTGATCACATCCTGGACTCCGAACAACCTTCGGTACATCAAAATGCATAAACTCATAATATAACTGTCATCGTAACCTTAAGCGTGCGGACCCTACGGGTTCGAGAACAATGTAGACATGACCGAGACACGTCTCCGGTCAATAACCAATAGCGGGAACTGGATGCCCATATTGGCTCCTACATATTCTACGAAGATCTTTATCGGTCAGACCGCATAACAACATACGTTGTTCCCTTTGTCATCGGTATGTTACTTGCCCGAGATTCGATCGTCGGTATCCAATACCTAGTTCAATCTCGTTACCGGCAAGTCTCTTTACTCGTTCCGTAATACATCATCTCACAACTAACATATTAGTTGTAATGCTTGCAAGGCTTATGTGATGTGTATTATCGAGAGGGCCCAGAGATACCTCTCCGACAATCGGAGTGACAAATCCTAATCTCGAAATACGCCAACCCAACATCGACCATTGGAGACACCTGTAGTACTCCTTTATAATCACCCAGTTACGTTGTGACGTTTGGTAGTACCCAAAGTGTTCCTCCGGTAAACGGGAGTTGCATAATCTCATAGTCATAGGAACATGTATAAGTCATGAAGAAAGCAATAGCAACATACTAAACGATCGGGTGCTAAGCTAATGGAATGGGTCATGTCAATCAGATCATTCTACTAATGATGTGACCTCGTTAATCAAATAACAACTCATTGTTCATGGTTAGGAAACATAACCATCTTTGATTAACGAGCTAGTCAAGTAGAGGCATACTAGTGACACTTTGTTTGTCTATGTATTCACACATGTATTATGTTTCCGCAAATACAATTCTAGCATGAATAATAAACATTTATCATGATTATAAGGAAATAAATAATAACTTTATTATTGCCTCTAGGGCATATTTCCTTCAGTCTCCCACTTGCACTAGAGTCAATAATCTAGATTACACTGTAATGATTCTAACACCCATGGAGCTTTGGTGCTGATCATGTTTTGCTCGTGGAAGAGGCTTAGTCAACGGGTCTGCAACATTCAGATCCGTATGTATCTTGCAAATCTCTATGTCTCCCACCTGGACTAGATCCCGGATGGAGTTGAAGCGTCTCTTGATGTGTTTGGTCCTTTTGTGAAATCTGGATTCCTTTGCCAAGGCAATTGCACCAGTATTGTCACAAAAGATTTTCATTGGACCCGATGCACTAGGTATGACACCTAGATCGGATATGAACTCCTTCATCCAGACTCCTTCATTTGCTGCTTCCGAAGCAGCTATGTATTCCGCTTCACATGTAGATCCCGCTACGACGCTTTGTTTAGAACTGCACCAACTGACAGCTCCACCGTTTAATGTAAACACGTATCCGGTTTGCGATTTTAGAATCGTCCGGATCAGTGTCAAAGCTTGCATCAACGTAACCTTTTACGATGAGCTCTTTGTCACCTCCATATACGAGAAACATATCCTTAGTCCTTTTCAGGTATTTCAGGATGTTCTTGACCGCTGTCCAGTGATCCACTCCTGGATTACTTTGGTACCTCCCTGCTAAACTTATAGCAAGGCACACATCAGGTCTGGTACACAGCATTGCATACATGATAGAGCCTATGGCTGATGCATAGGGAACATCTTTCATATTCTCTCTATCTTCTGCAGTGGTCGGGCATTGAGTCTTACTCAATTTCACACCTTGTAATACAGGCAAGAATCCTTTCTTTGCTTGATCCATTTTGAATTTCTTCAAAATCTTGTCAAGGTATGTGCTTTGTGAAAGTCCAATTAAGTGTCTTGATCTATCTCTATAGATCTTAATGCCTAATATGTAAGCAGCTTCACCGAGGTCTTTCATTGAAAAACTTTTATTCAAGTATCCCTTTATGCTATCCAGAAATTCTATATCATTTCCAATGAGTAATATGTCATCCACATATAATATCAGAAATGCTACAGAGCTCCCACTCACTTTCTTGTAAATACAGGCTTCTCCGAAAGTCTGTATAAAACCAAATGCTTTGATCACACTATCAAAACGTTTATTCCAACTCCGAGAGGCTTGCACCAGTCCATAAATGGATCGCTGGAGCTTGCACACTTTGTTAGCTTCCTTTGGATCGACAAAACCTTCTGGTTGCATCATATACAACTCTTCTTCCAGAAATCCATTCAGGAATGCAGTTTTGACATCCATCTGCCAAATTTCATAATCATAAAATGCGGCAATTGCTAACTGTTGGGTTTCGTAGTAATTTCAAAAAATTTCCTACGCGCACACAGGATCATGTGATGCATAGCAACGAGAGGAGAGTGTTGTCTACGTACCCAACGCAGACCGACTGCGGAAGCAATGACACGACGTAGAGGAAGTAGTCGTACGTCTTCACGATCCAACCGATCAAGCACCGAAACTACGGCACCTCCGAGTTCGAGCACACGTTCAGCTCGATGACGATCCCCGGACTCCGATCCAGCAAAGTGTCGGGGAAGAGTTTCGTCAGCACGACGGCGTGGTGACGATCTTGATGAACTACAGCAGCAGGGCTTCGCCTAAACTCCGCTACAGTATTATCGAGGAATATGGTGGCAGGGGGCACCGCACACGGCTAAGGAATCGATCACGTGGATCAACTTGTGTCAACTTGTGTGTTTAGAGGTGCCCCTGCCTCCGTATATAAAGGAGGAGAGGAGGGGAGGCTGGCAGGCCAAGGGGGGGAGGCGCAGGAGAGTCCTACTCCCTCTGGGAGTAGGATTCCCCCTCCAATCCTAGTCCAACTAGGATTCCTCGGAGGGGAAAAGAGGAGGAGGGGGCCGGCCACCTCTCCTAGTCCTAATAGGACTAGGGGAAGTGGGTGGCGCGCAGCCCATCTAGGGCAGCTCCTTCTCTTTTCCACTAAGGCCCACTATGGCCCAAATAGCTCCCGGGGGGTTCCGGTAACCCTCTCGGTATTCCGGTAAAATCCCGATTTCACCCGGAACACTTCCGATATCCAAATATAGGCTTCCAATATATCAATCTTTACGTCTCGACCATTTCGAGACTCCTCGTCATGTCCGTAATCACATCCGGGACTCCGAACAACCTTCGGTACATCAAAATGCATAAACTCATAATATAACTGTCATCGTAACCTTAAGCGTGCGGACCCTACGGGTTCGAGAACAATGTAGACATGACCGAGACACGTCTCCGGTCAATAACCAATAGCGGGACCTGGATGCCCATATTGGCTCCTACATATTCTACGAAGATCTTTATCGGTCAGACCGCATAACAACATACGTTGTTCCCTTTGTCATCGGTATGTTACTTGCCCGAGATTCGATCGTCGGTATCCAATACCTAGTTCAATCTCGTTACCGGCAAGTCTCTTTACTCGTTCCGTAATACATCATCTCACAACTAACATATTAGTTGTAATGCTTGCAAGGCTTATGTGATGTGTATTACCGAGATGGCCCAGAGATACCTCTCCGACAATCGGAGTGACAAATCCTAATCTCGAAATACGCCAACCCAACATCGACCATTGGAGACACCTGTAGTACTCCTTTATAATCACCCAGTTACGTTGTGACGTTTGGTAGTACCCAAAGTGTTCCTCCGGTAAACGGGAGTTGCATAATCTCATAGTCATAGGAACATGTATAAGTCATGAAGAAAGCAATAGCAACATACTAAACGATCGGGTGCTAAGCTAATGGAATGGGTCATGTCAATCAGATCATTCTACTAATGATGTGACCTTGTTAATCAAATAACAACTCATTGTTCATGGTTAGGAAACATAACCATCTTTGATTAACGAGCTAGTCAAGTAGAGGCATACTAGTGACACTCTGTTTGTCTATGTATTCACACATGTATTATGTTTCCGGTAAATACAATTCTAGCATGAATAATAAACATTTATCATGATTATAAGGAAATAAATAATAACTTTGTTATTGCCTCTAGGGCATATTTCCTTCACATGGAGCTTCTTCATGCGTTTGATACCTATGTGACCAAGGCGGCAGTGCCACAAGTATGTGGGACTATCATTATCGACCTTACATCTTTTGGTATTCACACTATGAACATGTGTAGCATTACGCTCGAGATTCATTAATAATAAACCATTCACCATTGGAGCTTGACCATAAAACATATCTCTCATTTAAATAGAACAACCATTATTCTCGGATTTAAATGAGTAGCCATCTCTTATTAAACGAGATCCTGATACAATGTTCATGCTCAAAGCTGGCACTAAATAACAATTATTGAGGTTTAAAACTAATCCTATAGGTAAATGTAGAGGTAGCGTGCCGACGGCGATCACATCAACCTTGGAACCATTCCCGACGCGCATCATCACCTCGTCCTTCGCCAGTCTCCGCTTATTCCGCAGCTTCTGCTTTGAGTTACAAATGTGAGCAACCGCACCGGTATCAAATACCCAGGAGCTACTACGAGTACTGGTAAGGTACACATCAATTACATGTATATCACATATACCTTTCGTGATGCCGTCCTTCTTGTCCGCTAAGTATTTGGGGCAGTTCCGCTTCCAGTGACCACTTCCCTTGCAATAAAAACATTCAGTCTCGGGCTTGGGTCCATTCTTTGGCTTCTTCCCGGTAGCTTGCTTACCGGGCGCGACAACTCCCTTGCCGTCCTTCTTGAAGTTCTTCTTACCCTTGCCTTTCTTGAACTTAGTGGTTTTATTCACCATCAACACTTGATGTTCCTTTTTGACTTCTACCTCTGCTGATTTCAGCATTGCAAATAATTCAAGAATGGTCTTTTCCATCCCCTGCATATTGAAGTTCATCACAAAGCTCTTGTAGCTCGGTGGAAGCGACTGAAGGATTCTGTCAATGACCGCGTCATCCGGGAGATTAACTCCCAGCTGAGTCAAGCGGTTATGTAACCCAGACATAGTGAGTATGTGCTCACTGACAGAACTATTTTCCTCCATCTTACAGCTGAAGAACTTGTCGGAGACTTCATATCTCTCGACCCGGGCATGAGCTTGAAAAACCATTTTCAGCTCTTCGAACATCTCATATGCTCCGTGTCTCTCAAAACGCTTTTGGAGCCCCGGTTCTAAGCTGTAAAGCATGCCGCACTGAACGAGGGAGTAATCATCAGCACGTGTTTGCCAAGCGTTCATAACGTCTTGGTTCTGTGGGACGGGTGCGTCACCTAGCGGTGCTTGTAGGACATAATCTTTCTTGGCAGCTATGAGGATGATCCTCAGGTTCCGGACCCAGTCCGTATAGTTGCTGCCATCGTCTTTCAGCTTGGTTTTCTCTAGGAACGCATTGAAGTTGAGGACGGCATTGGCCATTTGATCTGCAAGACATATTGTAAAGACTTTAGACTAAGTTCATGATAATTAAGTTCATCTAATCAAATTATTCAATGAACTCCCACTCAGATAGACATCCCTCCAGTCATCTAAGTATAACATGATCCGAGTTAACTAGGCCGTGTCCAATCATCACGTGAGAAGGACTAGTCAACGTCGGTGAACATCTTCATGTTGATCGTATCTTCTATACGACTCATGCTCGACCTTTCGGTCTTCTGTGTTCCGAGGCCATGTCTGTACATGCTAGGCTCATCAAGTCAACCTAAGTGTTTGCATGTGTAAATCTGTCTTACACCCGTTGTATGTGAACGTTGGAATCTATCACACTCGATCATCACGTGGTGCTTCGAAACAACGAACTGTCACAACGGTGCACAGTTAGGGGGAACACTTTCTTGAAATTATTATGAGGGATCATCTTATTTACTACCGTCGTTCTAAGTAAACAAGATGTAAAAACATGATAAACATCACATGCAATCAAATAATAATAGTGACATGATATGGCCATAGCTCCTTTGATCTCCATCTTGGGGCTCCATGATCATCTTGTCACCGGCATGACACCATGATCTCCATCATCATGTCTCCATGAAGTTGCTCACCAACTATTACTTCTACTACTATGGATAACACGTTTAGCAATAAAGTAAAGTAATTTACATGGCGTTTCTCAATGACACGCAGGTCATACAAAAAATAAAGACAACTCCTATGGCTCCTGCCGGTTGTCATACTCATCGACATGCAAGTTGTGATTCCTATTACAAGAACATGATCTCATACATCACATATATATCATTCATCATTCATCACAACTTCGGCCATATCACATCAGAGAACACTTGCTGCAAAAACAAGTTAGACGTCCTCTAATTGTTGTTGCAAGTTTTACGTGGCTGCAATAGGGTTCTAGCAAGAACGTTTTCTTACCTACGTGAAAGCCGCAACGTGATTTGTCAACTTCTATTTACCCTTCATAAGGACCCTTTTCATCGAATCCGCTCCAACTAAAGTGGGAGAGACAGACACCCGCCAGCCACCTTATGCAACTAGTGCATGTTAGTCGGTGGAACCGGTCTCACGTAAGCGTATGTGTAAGGTTGGTCCGGGCCGCTTCATCCCACAATACCGCTGAAGCAAAATAAGACTAGTAGCGGCAAGAAAGCTGACAACATCTACGCCCACAACAAATTGTGTTCTACTCGTGCAAACAGAACTACGCATAGACCTAGCTCATGATGCCACTGATGGGGAACGTTGCAGAAAACAAAAAATTTCCTACGGTTTCACCAAGATCCATCTATGAGTTCATCTAGCAACGAGTGATCGGATTGCATCTACATACCTTTGTAGATCACAAGCGGAAGCGTTCAAGAGAACGGGGATGAGGGAGTCGTACTCGACGTGATCCAAATCACCGGAGATCCTAGCGCCGAACGGACGGCACCTCCGCGTTCAACACACGTACGGTCAGCGTGACGTCTCCTCCTTCTTGATCCAGCAAGGGGAAAGGAGAGGTTGATGAAGATCCAGCAGCACGACGGCGTGGTGGTGGATGCAGCAGTCACCACAGCAGGGCTTCGCCGTTCTTCTGCGAGAGGGAGAGGTGTAGCAAGGGAGAGGGAGGCGCCAAGAGTCAAGGGTGCGGCTGCCCCTCCCTCCCCCCCTTTATATAGGCTCCCCAAGGGGGGGGGCCGGCCCTAGGAGATGGGATCTCCTAGGGGGGGGGGCGGCCAAGGGTGGAGTGGCCCCCAAGGCAAGTGGGGCGCCCCCCCACCCTAGGGTTTCCAACCCTAGGCGTAGGGGGTAGGCCAAGGGGGGCGCACCAGCCCACTATGGGCTGGTTCCCCTCCCCACTTCAGCCCATGGGCCCTCCAGGATGGGTGGCCCCACCCGGTGCACCCCCGGGACCCATCCGGTGGTCCCGGTACAATACCGGTGACCCCCGAAACTCTCCCGATGGCCGAAACTGCACTTCCTATATATAATTCTTCACCTCCGGACCATTCCGTAACTCCTCGTGACGTCCGGGATCTCATCCGGGACTCCGAACAACTTTCGGGTTACTGCATATTCATATCTCTACAACCCTAGCGTCACCGAACCTTAAGTGTGTAGACCCTACGGGTTCGGGAGACATGTAGACATGACCGAGACGGCTCTCCGGTCAATAACCAACAGTGGGATCTGGATACCCATGTTGGCTCCCACATGCTCCTCGATGATCTCATCGGATGAACCACGATGTCGAGGATTCAAGCAATCCCGTATACAATTCCCTTTGTTAATCGGTACGTTACTTGCCCGAGATTCGATCGTCGGTATCCCAATACCTCGTTCAATCTTGTTACCGGCAAGTCACTTTACTCGTACCGTAATGCATGATCCCATAACCAGACGCTTGGTCACTTTGAGCTCATTATGATGATGCATTACCGAGTGGGCCCAGAGATACCTCTCCGTCATACGGAGTGACAAATCCCAGTCTTGATCCGTGTCAACCCAACAGATACTTTCGGAGATACCCGTAGTATGCCTTTATAGTCACCCAGTTACGTTGTGACGTTTGGCACACCCAAAGCACTCCTACGGTATCCGGGAGTTACACGATCTCATGGTCTAAGGAAAAGATACTTGACATTGGAAAAACTCTAGCAAATGAACTATACGATCTTGTGCTATGTTTAGGATTGGGTCTTGTCCATCACATCATTCTCCTAATGATGTGATCTCGTTATCAATGACATCCAATGTCCATAGTCAGGAAACCATGACTATCTGTTGATCAACGAGCTAGTCAACTAGAGGCTTACTAGGGACATGTTGGTGTCTATGTATTCACACATGCATTACGATTTCCGGATAACACAATTATAGCATGAATAAAAGACAATTATCATGAACAAGGAAATATAATAATAATCCTTTTATTATTGCCTCTAGGGCATATTTCCAACAAAAACTAGTCATTTCCTTCTGCTCCTTGCTGGATTTGACATTCTTTCTTATCGAAAAGAGCTACAATTGATCCCCTATACTTGTGGGTCATCAAGGCTATTCTCTGGCGCCGTTGCCGGGGAGGGCACAACCTTTGGTAAGTGGAATTTGGTAAGGAAACATTTATATAGTGTGCTGAAATTTACTGTCACTTGTTACTATGGAAAACAATCCTTGGAGGGGCTTGTTCGGGGTATCTTCACCTCGTCTAGAACCACAATTAGCTACCCCTCAACCTACTTCACCTACTGAAATATTGAATATGAAATTCCTTCAGGTATGATAGAACAACTGCTAGCTAATCCTTATGCAGGAGATGGAACCGAACATCCTGATATGCACTTGATATATGTGGAACAAATTTGTTGATTGTTTAATCTTGCAGGTTTACTCGAAGATAAAGTTATGAAGAAGGTTTTCCCTTTATCTTTGAAGGGAAAATCATTGGCATGGTATAGGCTATGCGATGATATTGGATCATGGAATTGGAATCGTTTGAAATTGGAGTTCCACCAAATTTTTTATCCTATGCATCTAGTTCATCATGATCGGAATTATATATATATAATTTTTGGCCTCGTGAAGGAGAAAGTATCGCTCTAGCTTGGGGGAGGCTTAACTCAATGTTATATTAATGCCCCAATCATGAGCTCTCAAGAGAAATTATTATCCAGAACTTTTATGCTCGGCTTTCTTGTAATGATCAAACCATGCTTGATACTTCTTGTGCTGGTTCCTTTATGAAGAAGACTATTGAATTCCAGTGGGATCTTTTGGAAATAATTAAAATCAACTCTGAAGATTGGGAACTCGACAAAGGTAAAGAGTCAGGTATTAAACTTGAGTATGATTGTGTTAAATCTTTTATGGATACCGATGCTTTTCAAAAGTTTAGCACCAAATATGAACTTGACTCTGAGATAGTAGCCTCCTTTTGTGAATCATTTCCTACTCATGTTGAAATCCCTAAAGAGAAGTGGTTTAAATATCACCCACCTATTAAAGAAGAAACCAAATAACCGGTACCAGTTAAAGAAGAAACTATACTTCATAATGTTGATCCAGTTGTTCCTTCTGCTTATATAGAGAAACCACCTTTCCCTGTTAGGATAAAGGACATGCTAAAGTTTCAACCGTGGTTAACAAAAGCTATATTAGAACACCTAAACCTGATGAACAAATTAAAGTAGAACCTAGTATTGCTATGGTTAAAGATCTCTTGGAAGAAGATATGGATGGGCATGTTATTTACTTCTGTGAAGAAGCTGCTAGAATTGCCAAACCTGCTAAAAAAGATAAACATAGACTTGTTGTTGGCATGCCTGTCATCTCAGTTAAAATAGGAGATCACTGTTATCATGGTTTATGTGACATAGGTGCTAGTGTGAGTGCTATTCCTTACACTTTATATCAAGAAATTGGTCTTGCTATTCCTTATCATGGTTTATGTGCCATCTTAGTTAATTGGTCTTGCTTCTATTGTTGTACCACCTACTGATCCTTTAGAACAATATTTGCTAAACCATGAAAATGATTTTCATATGCATGAAAAAAATGAAATAGATAAAATTTTGTGTGAACAACGTCCTCTACTTAAACACAATTTTCCTATTGAAACTCTAGGAGGTCCTCCTCCACCTAAAGGTGATCCTGTGTTTGAATTAAAACAATTGCCAGACACTTTGAAATATGCTTATTTTGACGAAAAGAAGATATATCATGTTATTATTAGTGCTAACCTTTCAGAACATGAAGAAGAAAGATTATTGAAAGTTCTAAGGAAGCACCAAGCTGCTATTGGATATACTCTTGATGATTTAAACGGCATTAGTCCCACTCTATGTCAGCATAAAATTAATATGAAACCTGATGCTAAACCCGTTGTTGATCACCAACGTCAGTTAAATGCGAAGATGAAAGAAGGGGTAAGAACGGAAATATTAAAACTTCTGGAAGCAGGTATAATCTATCCCATAGCTGATAGTAGATGGGTAAGTCCTGTTCATTGTGTTCCTAAGAAAGGAGGTATTACTGTTGTTCCTAATGATAAGAATGAACTTATTCCACAAAGAATTGTTACAGGTTATAGAATGGTAATAGATTTTAGAAAATTAAACAAAGCAACTAGAAAGGATCATCACCCTTTGCCTTTTATTGATCAAATGCTTGAAAGATTATCCAAGCACACACACTTTTGCTTCCTTGATGGATATTCTAGCTTTTCACAAATACCTGTCTCTCAACCTGATCAAGAAAATACCACTTTTACTTGTCCCTTTGGAACCTATGCTTATAGACGTATGCCTTTTGGTTTATGTAATGCACCTGCTACCTTTCAAAGATGTACAACTGCTATATTCTTTGACTTTTGTGAAAAGATTGTTGAAGTTTTCATGGATGACTTTTCTGTTTATGGGAAGTCTTTTGATGATTGTTTAAGCAATCTTGATCGAGTTTTGTAGAGATGTGAACAAGCAAATCTTGTCTTGAATTGGGAGAAGTGCCACTTTATGGTTAATGAAGGCATTGTCTTGGGTCATAAAATTTCTGAAAGAGGTATTGAAGTGGACAAAGCTAAGGTTGATGCAATTGATAAAATGCCATGTCCTAAAGATATAAAAGGTATTCGTAGTTTCTTAGATCATGCTAGTTTCTATAGGAGATTTATCAAAGACTTTTCAAAAATTTATAGGCCTCCTACTAGTCTCTTGCAGAAGGATATTTCTTTTGTTTTTGATGATGATTCTTTAGAAGCCTTTGAAACACTTAAGAAAACTTTAATTTCTGCACCTATTGTTCAACCACCTGATTGGAACTTGCCTTTTGAAATTATGTGTGATGCTAGTGATTATGTTGTTGGTGTTGTTCTAGGACAAAGAGTTGATAAGAAACTTAATGTTATTCATTATGCTAGTAAAACTCTAGACAGTGCTCAAAGAAATTATGCTACTACTGAAAAAGAATTCTTAGCAATGGTGTTTGCTTGTGATAAATTTAAACCTTATATTGTTGATTCCAAAGTAACTGTTCACTCAGACCATGCTGCTATTAAATATCTAATGGAAAAGAAAGATGCTAAACCTAGACTTATTCGATGGGTTCTCTTGTTACAAGAATTTGATTTACATATTGTTGATAGAAAAGGAGCTGAAAACCCAGTAGCCGATAATTTGTCTAGGCTTGAAAATGTGCTTGATGACCCACTACCTATTGATGATAGTTTTCCTGATGAGCAGTTAGCTGCAATAAATGTTTCTCATGGTACTCCTTGGTATGTTGATTATGCTAATTACATTGTTGCTAAATATTTACCACCTAGCTTTACACACCAACACAAGAAAAAACTCTTCTACGATTTAAGCCATTACTTTTAGGATGACCCACATCTTTATAAAGAGGGAGTAGATGGTATTGTTAGACGTTGTGTACCTGAGCATGAACAGGGACAAATCCTACGGAAATGTCACTCCGAAGCTTATGGAGGGCATCATGCTGGAGATAGAACTGCTCACAAGGTATTGCAATCTGGATTTTATTAGCCTACTCTCTTCAAGGATGCCGGTAAGTTCGTCTTATCTTGCGATGGATGTCAACGAATAGGTAATATCGGTAAGCGTCAAGAAATTCCTACGAATTATTCACTTATTGTTGAACCATTTGATGTTTGGGGATTTGATTACATTGGACCTTTTCCTTCCTCTAATGGGTATACTCATATTTTGGTTGTTGTTGATTATGTTACTAAATGGGTAGAAGCTATTCCAACCAGTAGTGCTGATCACAACACCTCTATTAAAATGCTTAAGGAAGTTATTTTCCCGAGGTTTGGAGTCCCTAGATATTTAATGGCTGATGGTGGTTCACACTTTATTCATGGTGCTTTCCGTAGAATGCTTGCCAAGTATGATGTTAACCATAGAATTGCATCACCCTATCATCCTCAGTCTAGTGGTCAAGTTGAACTTAGCAATAGAGAAATAAAATTAATTTTGCAAAAGACTGTTAATAGGTCCAGGAAGAATTGGTCTAAGAAATTAGATGATGCACTTTGGGCTTATAGAACAACATATAAAAATCCTATGGGTATGTCTCCTTATAGAAAGGTTTATGGAAAAGCTTGTCATTTGCCTCTTGAGTTAGAACATAAACCATATTGGGCAATCAAAGAACTCAATTATGACTTCAAACTTGCTGGTGAAAAGAGGTTATTTGATATTAGCTCTCTAGATGAGTGGAGAACCCAAGCTTATGAAAATGTAAAACTATTCAAAGAAAAAGTAAAAAGATGGCATGACAAAAGAATCCGAAAGCATGAGTTTAAAGTTGGAGAATATGTTCTTTTGTACAACTCTCATTTCAAATTATTTGCATGGACACCCCTCTCAAAATGGGAAGGCCCATACGTCATTGAGGAGGTTTACCGGTCTGGAGCCATCAAAATAAATAATTCCGAAGGAACTAACCCGAAGGTTGTCAATGGGCAACGAATAAAGCATTATATCTCAGGTACGGCTATTAATGTTGAAAGTAATATTATCCAAACTATGAAACCGGAAGAACACATAAAAGAGTCCTTCCGGAACACTCAAGAATCGTGAAAATAAGGAGGTACGTGATACGGTAAGTAAACGGACTGCGAAAAATTCGCAAACATATTTTTTATCAGTTTTGGAATATTTAAGAATTTTGGGAATAAAGAAACTTCCAGGAAGCGTCCCCTGGTGGGCACAAGACAACAGGGCGCACCAGGCAAGCCTGGCGCGCCCAGGTGGGTTGTGCCCACCTGGGACACCTTCCGTACTCCATTTTTCTATAGTTTGCTTGTCCCCCAAGATAAAAAAAATCTATATATACTTCCCGAACCCGTTGATCACCGTATCGCGGAGAAATACTCTGTCCTCTTTTCTTGCTATTTTCTGCGTAGACCTGAAAATATGTCTTCCCAAGACTCTGAGGGAGAGAGCCATGTTGCTGATCTCGTCGCAAATCCCAAGTCCTATGGGGATGAGGGGCACTATAGCTGGACCTCCGAAGAAGATGAAGGTGAATCAGTTCCTCCCCGGTTCAAAAACGAGAGCATGGGGGCATTATGCAAGAGGATAATAAAACTTGAGATAGATAACGACGAGTTGAGAATAGATAATTTTATTCTCTGATAGAAGCTGGAGGAAGCAAAGGGCAAACCTTCCACCTTTTCACCACCACCACTGCCATGGAAATCCAAGGACAAGATCTCTTCTTCATCACCAACATTACCTTCTTCACCACCAAAAGAAAATTGAGTATCGGGTATGGGCACTCCCCTTGGCTTTCGCTAAGCTTGGGGGAGGTGCCCCGGTATCGTATCATCCCAATATCTTTTTGCTTTTACTTATTTTAGTTTGATCTTTTGCTTTAGATGAATAAAAGTTTAGTTCGATCCTTTCTTCTTTGAGAGTTTGCTTAGTGATCTATCCTTGTAATCGCGTGCAAGTTATATAATAAAGTTTAGTTTGAGTTTTTGCTTTCTTTACTCTCATGTTGCAAATAAAAGAAAAGAAATAAGAAAGGAAAAAGAAAATAAATAAAGAAAAGATTATATAGTAATCCTATGATAGGTGATGGCACCACATAATGAAAAGTATAAGTAGAAAATTTTATTATAGATTGACAAACATAGCATTAGTCAATGATGCAACTCATGAAAGAATTAATAAGGAAGAGAAGATTCACATATAAATATACTATCCTAGAAATCTTTTGTGATTGTGAGCCCTCATCAAAATATTATATGCCAAAATTGTTGACGTTGGACAAGGAAGACAACGTAATGATTTATGTTTGTTCATATTCACATAGAAGTCATATTGTCATGGATCCTTTAACATGTGGTGCTTGCCCCATATCTTTGCTAGCCAAAAATTCTACACCAAGTAGAGATACACTACAAGAAATATGTCAACTTGTGACCTTCTGTTAGTGACCCTGGAAGAATTGGTCATAGATCTATGACCATTTCAGACCAATTGGTCAAAAGTTGTTCGGGGGCTCCAAAACCTAAACTATAACGACCATTTTGGTCAGAAAGGTCGTAATTTCCTTACACGAAATGGTCATAAAGCAGATAGCACTGGTCTGCTGCCTTATTTCTAGCTGATCATGACCAATATAGATGGTCATAACCTTGTAAATTGTGGTGGGTTGCTATGACTAGGCGCCACCTCATCAGTTTTGCCTATGTGTCATGTCCATGTGGCAGTTTTTGCCCTAGGTTGTGAAGCAACCTATATTTCTGTCATTCCCAAAATTCCCAAAAAAATCTCATAAATTCTTTGGGTCATATCTTCATCAAATATGTAAAAATCCTTCCTTGCCTAGTTCAAAACTAGTTCAACAATATTCATTTTCCTATTCTATTCACGACAGCACTTTATGAAGGAAGTGCTATTTATATATTCTTGATTGCCCTCGGAATTTTTGGGCACTCTTTTCTATCCAAACATCACCGCATGACAAAATTCAGCTCCACTTGCCTAGCAAATCTTCCTCGGCAAATTTCCAAAGTTTTTGTCCACCTAGAAGCATTGTGAAGGAAGTACCTTTTTTATATATCGAAATGACATGAAATTTATACAGTTCCTTCATATGCCCAAATTATCACCCTCCTCCAAATTGCAGCTCAGTCAAATCATCTATGTGAGCCCAGGTTCAATTTATATTTTATGGCCAAATTGGCACATTGCAAAGCAAGTGTTATCTAGACCCCTCCTATTACCCTCAAACTTTTCGGGCACTCTTCCATACCCAAATCATTGGCACATGATAATATTCAGCTCAATTTTCCTAGTAAATCTTTCTCAGGAAATTTTCAAAGTTTCTACCTCGAGAGAAGCTTTGTGAAGTAAGTACTAGCTAGGCTTACCCAAATGATCTGAAAATTTACCAGCGCATGACCATACCTATGTAACTTACCTACACCAAATCTTAGCTCATTTCATTCATCCAATCTCTCTCACTAGTTTTCTCAAGTTTCTGTCCATAGAAGAGAATTGTGAAGGAAGTACCACTTTGGCATTTCCAAATAGTATCCATTTTCTACAGTGGTTTCCTGTGCCCAAATAACCATCCTCCACCTAATGCCAGCTCAATCCGTTCATTATTTTGAGCCGAGCTTCAACATTCATAGTTATGTCCAGTGTGGTAGTTCGCAAAGCAAGTACCACCGAGGCTCCTCCTTTTGAGCTGAAAATTTGTGAAGACGGTCTTCTTAGTAACTGATCATCCTCAGCCAAAACTCACGGCCATTAGCCATGTATATTTCCCGTACCGCTAATCAAACACTTGGCTGTTAATTCATGTTTGAGCATCGATCGGTCTCCTCGTGAGAATCTTATGTTGTAATTTTCTTCCTAGCACCAACGTAGGGAGTGCCCAACCCACTAGACATGCCTAGGCCGCCCAGAACGCATGGCAACGCCACGGTCATGCGGTGACCACGCGGCGGGCATGCGAGTTTACGCGCTCTAGAGTTGGGGCCCTCGGCCACTGCCCAAACCTCTACGTATCGCCACCAAACCATGTATTTATGATTAAATAGGTCCTTATGTAACTATAAATGATTTTTGGAAAAAATAAATAGCAAACTATGAGGCAGCTGCAGTTCAAATTTGACCCGCTTCCTACTGAATCGGTGGAAATTTGTCTTTTTCACGAGAGGTGGATCAAAAAAATTTACACCCAACCATTTTGGAAATTGTGCATTAAATATGGCCTAGTATTTTATAAAAATGATTTGGTCCAATTTTGCAACAATCATTTGGTAGTTCCTTCACAAAAAAACCTCCTTTTAGGCACTCGAAAAATGGGAAATGGTTTTTTCGTCCAACGAAAATGAAAACTTCCTTAGGCAACATTGTTTGCCATTCCAATATGCACCCTTGTGCACAATATGAGATCATTTGAACAAACTATGCCATGAATGTGGCCATAAGATTGATCATTTGGCTTGAAAGCCATTAACCTTCACACATGATAGCTCATTTCTGAGAACACTTTTTTAAAATAATTATCGTATTACAAGTTTATTATTTTTCCCGGAAACTTAATCACATATAATGAGACAATGTGAAGGTTTTCTAATTTTATGATTTTTTAATTTTTTATGCCCGTTTCAAAATGCGGTCAAAACGGCGGGAATGACCGTTCCTAGCTAGTGGTTGAATCTTGGAATTTTTTTGATGTTTCTCTGATTAAATAAACACTTATGTACCTAGAAATGATTTTTGGAAAATATAAATAGCAAACTATGAGGCAGCTGCAGTTCAAATTTGACCCGCTTCCAGCTGAATCGGCGGAAAATTGTCTTTTTCATGAGAGGTGGATCAAAACTTTTTACACCCAATTTTTTTCTCAATTGTGCATTAAATATGTCCTAGTATTTTATAAAATTGATTTGGTCCAATTTTGAAACAATTATTTGGGAGGACCTTCACCAAAAACCTCCTTTTGGGCACTCGAAAAATGGAAAATGGTTTTTCGTCCAACGAAAATGAAAACTTCCTTAGGCAACATTGTTTGCCATTCCAATATGCACCCTTGTGCACAATGTGAGATCATTTGAACAAACTATGCCATGAATGTGGCCATAAGATTGATCATTTGGCTTGAAAGCCATTGATCTCCACACGTGATACCTCGTTTCTGAGAACACTTTTTTAAAATAATTGCCGTATTACAAGTTTGTTATTTTTCCTGGGAACTTGGCCACATATAATGACACAATGCGAAGGTTTCCCAATTTTTTGATTCTTTTTGATTTTTTTATGCCCGTTTCAAAATGCGGTCAAAACGGCGGGAATGACCGTTCCTAGCTAGTGGTTGAATCTTGAATTTTTTTGATGTTTCTCTGATTAAATAGATACTTATGTACCTAGAAATGATTTTTGGAAAAAATAAATAGCAAACTATGAAGCAGCTGCAGTTCAAATTTGACCCGCTTCCAACTGAATCGGTGGAAATTTGTCTTTTTCACGAGAGGTGGATCAAAACTGTTTACACCCAACCATTTGGTCAATTGTGCATTAAATATGTCCTAGTATTTTAGAAAATTGATTTGGTCCAATTTTGCAACAAATATATGGTAGGTCCTTCACAAAAAAAGTCATTTTGGACACTCGGAAAATGATTAAAAATAGCTAGAAAGATTAGAAATGCATAGAAATTAGTCCTTATCCATAAACTGTGGTCTAACTCTAGTGAAAATTTGTGTGGTGCCATTTTACAAAATATTTTTGATAGCTACTTCACAAAAACCCTTTATTTTTAGTACTTAGATAATTCTTTAAATCACTGGTTCTTGAACCAATCAGGACTCTTCCCACGGATCGATGACATGGCGCCCATCCATCCATCCATCCATCCATCTCTCCATCCCACATCCATCCATCCATCTATCTACAAAAAAAAGAAAATAAAATGAAAAAGAGATACCCCCCACCCGCAGCCCAAACCCTAGGTCAGATCCCATCGACTCCCTCCTCTCCTCGCAGCCGCCGCCACCTCCTCCCTCGATCCAGTCCTCTCCTCGGCCTCCTTTCCCCGATCCAGTCCTCCCCCCGCCGCTCCCACCCACCGCTGACCTCGCAGCCCTCCTCACCACCGCCGCCGACCTCGTCCCTCCCTTCCCTCACCATCTTTCCCTACCCTATGCCCCAGATCGAGTCGAGCAGGTCCGCCGACGCGCTAGGGTTCCGTTTGGTCAGCTCCACGCCGGCTCTCCAGTTGGCCGCCAGGGCAGCGCGGGCGGCTACATCCTCGACAGGGACGACTACATCCTCGATAGGGGCGACTACATCCGCCAGGTCGCCCGCCAGGGCGGCGCGGGCGGCGCGGCGGCGGTGTTGGCCAAGACGGGGGCAGCGCCGGTGGAGCGCGTCAAGCTGCTGCTGCAGAACCAGGCCGAGATGCTGCGCTGGGGCGCCCTTACGCGGCCCTACCGCGGGATCACCGACGCCTTCGCCCGCGTCCTCCCGCTCGCTCGTCGTGGGTACTGGCGGAGGAGAAGAAGGCCCACCGGGAGGCCCTCACCGACTCCCTCACGCGCGCCATGGTCGAGCTGGGCTTAGCTGATATCCGGCTCCACGAGCATGCGTCAGGAGATGAGGTGCTCCTCCTCCTCAACCACACAGAGGCAACATCGGCGTGCTTCTCCTCCCCCATGGACTTGGTGAAGGTACGCATCATCCTTCCCCTCTCTGCCCTCATCTGCTCGCTCTTATCTCCTCTGACCCTTATCTCATCTCTGTCCTAGGTGAGGGCACGCCGGACTTCTTCTCCAACCGCAAGGATCTTCTCCTCCATCAGAACAAGGACGACCCCAGTGGCCTTCCCCCGACGGATCTGCATCGCCTCGCCGGTACCCTTCTGCGGCCTCCAGCGCATCTCGCCACGTAGGAAACCACATCCCTTTTTTGCTTCGCTTTGCTTGCTGCTGCGGTTAAGTTGCGTGCTGCTTGTTATGTTGGGCCACACTTATTATGTTCCACTACAAGGAAGGGTCCGGCACCGTGATCTCCATCTAGGATATCTGTTGGAGTCGGGCCAGATCAGGAGAATCACCTGATTGGTAGTCATAGAGTGTGTACTGAGTTAGGAGTGGCACATAGGTGGTAGCATTGGTAGCTATCACTTTTTATCAGTTTAGGTTATAATCTAGTGTCATATCCAGTTTGTGTTCAGCAAAGAATCCCTAGTACATAAAGGAATTTAAGCTATTGGTTGCAACTTATGGAATCAAGCAAGAAGAGATAGTTAGTCCACTTAGTCTTACCTACACAGTGAATTCTAGTTCACTTGTCATATGGCATAGCTTATTAGCAGCTGCAGCTCTTTATTTCAAGTAGTAATGCGGTAGCCTACTTTGTAAAGTAATGATTTGTATGTGTTAAGTTTTCAACCCCGACAACCCCACTATGGTCACTTGCTTCCTAATCCAACACATCAAATCTCTGAAAGGCTCTTATGTTTTCTGCATTACAAAAGATTGCAAGGCTAACTTCACAAATACTTCCCTTGACTGACATGTGATGTGGTTTCATGCCATGGATGAGCAGCTACACCCGGATGGATGTAGGACGCCCAGCCATGGACGAGCAGCAGCAGCTGGATGGATGTGGTTTCCCTTGCTGCAGGACGTGGGTGTTGGAGAACCAAGTGGCCTTGCACGAGCTCAACCCTGGCGCTCTTCCTAAGGTCCATCTTCCATTTCCCCTCCCGATGTGATTTTTTTGGATAGATTGTTGTTCCTAAGGTTCATATTTTTTGGACTGTTACTGTTGTCAAATGCACATATTATTATGTTACTGGGTATGTGAAAGATTATTAGCTAGGGTCAATTTCTGCTGCTGCTAGTTAGGATGAGTACAACTACATTTTTTATCTATCTAAAAAATGATGTAAAGATTTACTAGTACTTGCCTTGGTGATATGACACGTCCATGGTGCGATTTAATTAGATTCAGACTTTGATAGGCCAGGGCGTGTGCTTGTATTAGCATGGAACAATTACTACTACTAATTAATGAAGGAAGCACACTTGTTCACATAAAGGAAGATATGTCTTTGTTAATATTAGTGTTCTTGATCTTACCTGATAGAGTTGATGGCCATGCTGCTGTTTTGCCCTGCTTGATAATTCTTTCACTGTCCGGCGCTAAATTACTGTACATTACTAGTAGAAGCCTGTAACACTTGACAAGCATAATATACTAATATACTGTACATTACTAGTAGAATACTTTGTCTCTCATCACAGTGCAAGCAATTCAATAGCAGGGAACACAATTACTAAACCATCTCTGACTAATCAGCCATTTAAAAAGCATTACTTATTAGGGGAGGGGTGGGTCTATTACTGTGCAACACTTGAATTCTTAGCACTGGCTAAGCATAATATATTTGTACTAATTTGTGTTCTTTCTGTTGTCTTTGAGAATATAAAAGAGCTCAAGTGCTTCAGTTGTCATTGCTGTTTGTTGTTTGATTTGTCAAACCCCAAGTTCAATTTTCACTAGGAATACAGTTGCTCTTGTCAGCGTGCAAGCAGTCCACTAATATGAAATCTGCAAATATTTTACCATCCCTTACTAATCACCCATTTAATGGTTTAACATAGTGCATACATATACTGTAAAATGCTTACATTTTCAGTCTTGAACTTTGGCTAAGATTAATATGGCTCTAATCCTGTAGTGTTTAAAACTGATAATTATGATGCATTGGTCCATATGGCCTTGTTTTTTGATGCATATATATATGAGTTGATAGGCCTTGATCTCAACCTCTCAAGTTTATGTTTCCTTGTGTATAGGTAACTTGTTATTTTTATTGGCAAGCCTGTAATGAATTTATTAGATTTTTGCTCCTATTGCCGTGTACAGTATGTCACAGGCTTGCGGAGCCTGTCATTATTCTTAGTGTGTTGTTGTGATTCTTGAACGGTGTCAATGGTCGTGTACAGGTGTCTTTTGTAGTATAAAAAGGGCCACTATCAGCCGTAGGATTTGGATTCATGCTGTGAAGATCATGAATATATATCTTATTTTGCTGCTCTATGCCTCATTCGTGTACAGATTCCCTAGCAGTATTTTTTTTCGTCTGCCACTTGCGACTGTCGGGTTCCTGATGTGCTTCTCATGCCCCGCAGACCATTGACCTGTACGTGGTTTTCGACGTGGCCACTGCCCTACTTCAGGTAAAATTTCACACTTTGATGAGGATTCATGAGCCCTGATTTGGGATATACAAGTGTAGCATACTGAGTTCAGGAAATCAATTATGCGACACGACACCTATTAGGTGATTCGTGAACACACAACCAGGATGATTCCTATCCTACCTATGCTATGCTTATTGCTTCCAAGCTAGTGATGGCGGTCGCAGGTGCAGTACCTGCTGGTTGTTACTATCGCTGGTAGTTAGTGTTCAACATCTATCGCTTTAGCACCAAGAGACTAAACAATGTTTTGGTAAAGCTTTCAGAAATCAGTTTGCAGTGTTGAATCAGTACACATCTTTTACCTTCAATTTGGTAGTATGAAAAACACATTAGTAAATCTGAGTAACTTTGACATATTTTCTCTATTAACTTGCACTGGATTGGTACCCGTGATTGCCTTGTACTTAATTCTTCTAACACTGATCTTGTTACTGTTAATTTGTTATTGCCATGGTGTTTATGCTGTTTAGAATAAGATCCATGCATCAATTCTAAGTTCTCGTCTCTCTGAAGGGACACTTCTAGCTTCTATGACTCAGACTTGTTAACTATTGTTTCTTACTTTGTTAGCTACGACATATATTTCCCCCAGTTATTCTAATTCTTCTCTGATTCATGTAACAGGATGATAGTGGAAGCCATGTTGTTGTTTTGTTTGTTCCCAGCCCTGACTATGGTCGTCGAGCGAGTCCGGCATGTTGTTCATCTAGTAGAGCTTGTTAGGAGTCTGAATCTAAGAACTCACCCTGTTTTTCTTACTTTTGTTTGTTGGCAACTATGTTCATCCAGCGAGTCCAGTATGTTCACGACAAGAGCAGGTAGTTTGTGATCACATGGAAGGAGCTTGTAAAGCAGTACTATATTACAATTGTAGAGCTTGTAAAGCAGTATGGTCTTCTGTATTGGAATGGATAGAGCTTGTATTATGTGATCTGGTTGCTCTTATTTAAGTATCATGTGTGTTTTTGTCTCCGAAAATCTAAATAATGCTTGAAATATGAAGAATATGAGTCTCAATTGATGGGACCCACTTACCACAACATGACAAATGGGAACCTATTACTAGAACCTGACAACTGGGACCCATCTGACTAGTGGACCCTTCTTTTGAAAAAAAAACTAAATTCGTTTAGACAAAAAGGCCATAACCCAACAATAAAAAGGCTGCAATATTGGGCTTGGCCCATGAACCCAACCAAAAATTGACAGACAGAAAAAACACAAATAGGCCGAATTGTTGGGCTAGGCCCATGTAGAAAATCGAATTGGACCGGGCTGAATCTTGTGCCACATCAGATTGCCACGCTGGATGCCTACATGGCCCGGGGAGGTTGCTAGTGACCAAAACGCCACAGTAGACGTATTTTGGTCATAAACGTCTTCGACCATTCTAGAAGAAAGGTCGCTATAGTCAGTTTATGACGGCCAGCTTTTGACCTTATGTTTTTGGTCACAAAAAGATCACAAATGGAAATTTGTGACCATTCAGTGACCAATAGTGGTGGTCACAAGTTGACATATTTCTTGTAGTGATACTACTTGTGCACCCAAAAACCCTTAAACCCAAATCTTATTTTCAAGTGTCCACCATACCTACCTAGGGATTGAGCAAGATCCCTCAAGTAAGTTGTCATTGGTGCAAAAAGGCAATAAAAATTGCTTAAAAGTGTGCGATCATTTAGTGTAAGAGAAAATTGAGCGTTGCACGAAGTTGTGATGGTGAAGAATAAAAGCGACAGACTACATAATAAAGTTTGCTATCACAAGGGGCAATGTAACGTGACGTTCTTTTGCACTAACAGATTGAGCATACAAACAAATAAGCGCATGACAACCTCTGCTTCCCTCTGCGAAGGGACTATATTTTACTTTGATGCAAGAGTCAAAGTTTTTCTCTCTATTCCTTTTATTTTTCTCCTTTGGCAAGCATCATGTGGTGAGGAAAGATGTAGGAACATATGTCCAGTTGATTATGGGTGGCATGAGTTATTATTGTTGACATCACCCTTGAGGTGAGTACGTTGGGAGGCAAAACCATAAGCCCCTATCTTTCTATGTGTCCGGTTGAAACGTTTTGCTCATGTGTACGCGGTGAGTGTTAGAAATCATCGAATACTATATGATGGTTGAGTGTGTGGACTTGCCTAAAGGCTCCGACACTTGACCCTTCTTGAAAAGATGATGAATTGTAGTTGCAAATTTGACTGAGAACGTAGTTTGTTGGTTTCTAATAGAGTTTTTGCTTTATACTTCGATTGTGTGATAAACTATTACTTATTCATGAGAAGTATATGATAAAAGTTCTACGATAGAAGTCCTATGTTTAAATTTTGTTGCTGTTATAATAATCAACATGATGCTTCTATGTCCGTACTTTGTTTTTATCGACACCTCTCTGTCAAAGCATGTGGACATGTCTTTCAATTTCGGTTTTCGCTTGAGGACAAGCGAGGTCTAAGCTTGGGGGAGTTGATACGTCCATTTTGCATCATGTTTTTTACTGTTATTTATAATGTTTTTATCCATAATAATGCTTTTTGGAGTAATTCTAACACCTTTTCTCTCATAATTTGCAAGGTACACACAAAGAGGGAGAATTCCGGCAACTGGAAATCTGGACCTAGAAAAGCTATGTCAGGCCACCTATTCTGCACAACTCCAAACAAGATGAAACTTCACAGAGATTTTTATGGATTATTTAAGAATTATTGGAGCAAATAACTAGCAGAGGGGCCCACCAGGTGGGCACAACCCACCTGGGCGCGCCAGGGAGCCTAGACGCGCCCTGGTGGGTTGTACCCTCCTCGGCCCACCTCCGGTGCCCATCTTTTGGTATATAAGTCATTTTGACCTAGAAAAAAATAAGGGGAGGACTTTTGGGACGAAGCGCCGCCGCCTCGAGGCGGAACTTGGGAAGGAGCACTTTTGCCCTTCGACAGAGCGATTCCGCCGGGGGAACTTCCCTCCCGGAGGGGGAAATCATCGTCATCATCATCACCAACAACTCTCCCATCTTGGGGAGGGCAATCTCCATCAACATCTTCAACAACACCATCTCCTCTCAAACCCTAGTTCATCTCTTGTGTTCAATCTTGTTACCGGAACTATAGATTGGTACTTGTGGGTGACTAGGAGTATTGATTACATCTTGTAGTTGATTACTATATGGTTTATTTGGTGGAAGATTATATCTTTAGATCCAATATGCTATTTAATACCCCTATGATCATGAGCATGTTTATCATTTGTGAGTAGTTACCTTTGTTCTTGAGGTCATGGGAGAAATCATGTTGCAAGTAATCATGTGAATTTGATATGTGTTCGATATTTGTTAGTATGTATGTTGTGATTCCCTTAATGGTGTCATGTGAACGTCAACTACATGACACTTCACCATATTCGGGCCTAAGAGAATGCATTGTGGAGTAGCAATTAGATGATGGGTTGCGAGAGTGACAAAAACTTAAACCCAGTTTATGCGCTATTCCATAAGGTACCGATTGGATCCAAACGTTTAATGCTATGGTTAGAATTTATTCTTAATACTTTTCTCGTACTTGCGGATGCTTGCAGGAGGGTTAATCATAAGTAGGAGGTTTGTTCAAGTAAGAACATCACCTAAGCACCGGTCCACCCACATATCAAATTATGAAAGTAGCGAACACGAATCGAACCAACATGATGAAAGTGACTAGATGAAATTCCCGTGTACCCTCAAGAATGCTTTGCTTATCATGAGAGGCAGTTTTGGCCTGTCCTTTGCCTCAAAAGGATTGGGCTACCTTGTTGCATTTTTGTTACAACTATCATTACTTGCCCGTTACAAATTATCTTGCTATCAAACTACTTTGCTACTTACAATTTCAGCACTTGCATACATTACCTTACTAAAAACTACTTGTCATTTCCTTCTGCTCCTCGCTGGGTTCGACACTCTTACTTATCGAAAAGAGCTACAATTGATCCCCTATACTTGTGGGTCATCTCACCACCACCATGGAACATCTCGATTCGCTGATCGAAGTTCGCCACCAGGGAGAAGAGCACGTCGATGGTGACAGGTTCAGTGCGCACATCGAGGGCGGAGATGATTGGCTGGTAGTCCATGTCCAAGCCCACGATGATGAAGGAGATGAGCTCCCCCTCCCCGAGTGGTTTGCCCGCCGCCGCGAACTCATCGGAGAGGGAGCGCATGTGCCCGAAGTATGCAGAGGCTGACTGAGTACCTTTCTGAACGTTGGTTAGGGGCAGATCGGATGTTGTTGACGTGGGACAACAAGATGGCAGAAAACATAGCCGCCAGTGCAGCCCAGATCGCATGTGAGAATTCAAGCAAGGCAACTTGGACAAGAACTTCTTTGGACAGGTTGCGAAGGAGATAGGCGATGATCTGTTGATCCTGGATCAGCCAGGGGGCATAGGCAGGGTTTGGAACCACCTGGTCCTTGCCATCTTTGTCTTTGGTGGTGATGGTTTTGGGAGGCTCCTCTAGGGTTTGATCTATATAGCCAAACAAGCCGATGCCCATTATCTGGGATCGTGCTTGAGCTCTCCAGAGAACATAGTTCGTCTGGGAGAGGGGCTCAGAGGTGTTGTAGTTGAGGCCGGAGGTGATAGGGACGGCGGAGGATGACATGATGGGAGGGAGGTGATGGGAGATCGATGGAAGCTAGCTAGATGTGATGGAAGGGCCTGCTCTATATACCATGTAGAAAGTTATGGGAGCGTCTCAACCCTCCAACAAGGAGAGCCCGCAGGTTATATTGATCGAGCGAGGGTGTCTCGCGAGGAGTACAGAAAGGTTCGGTAGGGATTCAACCAATCAGAGATATTACAGAGAGAGAGAGAGAGATAGGGATAGAAGGTTAAACAGAAAATGATTCTATCTATGGCGCAAGACAAGTCCTTGCTGCCAACTATATCCCTACAATATCTCATGTTTAACAAAACCATCTTAATTGCCGGGAGTACAATCAACGCTGCATTCCACTGAAGGATATGCCATGAAGATGTTGTGTATTTTTGTCCACCAATCATCATTTGGTGTGAACCCTTTTGACAGCTCCACCCTCACTCTGTTAAGCATTGGTGTGCATCTAAATATCACTTTCAAGAAATCAAACTCATGATCTACCCCTTCGAATTCTACAATATCCAGTTTTTCAAGATTGGTCAAGGAGATAGTCTGGGTTCTCCAGTTCTTAGGCTCATCACAAGGACAATGTGGCGGACATCCATCTTCCCTCTGAAAAAAAATGTGACATACACCAATGTGTTATACAATTCATGGCTAAAGAATGTGCCCAGCTAGAGCCTTATAGTTGATCTACAATTTTTTCAACTATAAGAACATCGATAAATTACCTCAAATCTCTGTAGGACAACCTTAAGACTTCGTGCAGCAGTACGAAATGGATGCTTTCCAAGGAGTCGCAACAGAAATGCTCCAAACACATGTCCTGGTGTCATGAGATGCACCTCCAAACTAGAGAAGTGGGTAATCATATGTTTTCTTATCTCTGTTGTAAAGCGGAGCTCTCCATCTAGAAAGGTACGTGGATCGCCCTAAAGCAATTTTTGAAAGGACATTATGATTTATGATCATAAGTGTAATGCTGTAATCAAATTAACCCAGTAAGTAAATTGAGTAGGAGATCAAGGAGACATACCATGGCAACCATGTGTAGGAACATAATATGGATGGGAGGGAGAACCCCCTGTCGTCCACTGCTCTTCTCCCTCATTAATCTTGCTGCCATGAGGCCCCAAAGACCAAGTCCAACCCTCACGCCGGAATACATGCACCGCCACGTGACTTTCTCCATAGCTGGTGCCAAGACAGAGACGCTGAGATCGCCACTGTTGCATAAGAACACGGTCAATTGCTTGAGCGCGGGGGCCTCGACGTCGACACGTCTCGTTGATGCGCCGGTGACCTCGTTCTCCACGACGAGCTCCTGCAGCGACGCCGAGCGGACGGTGATGACGTCGCCTTGGTAGAAAGCGCGAGGCACCCTGAGCACGCGCAGGCGCGGGCAGAGGGGGACTACGACGGCAAGACGGACAAGGCAACCCGACAGCGAAAGACTCTCGAGCGCCGGGAACTCAGACCGCGGCTCGGGGAAACAGATGAACTCTGCGTCCAGCTCGATGGAGGTGGCGCGGCGGAAGCAGCTAGACAGGTCCACGTCGACGTACGGGTTCTCTAGCTCGTGCAGGTGACTGAAGCAGAACGCCGCCGGCGAGAGCCTCCCGGCGGCGCGGAGCAGCATGGTGACCTGGTTGGTGGGATGTAGGGGCTGTAATCGGTAACTCTGTCTTCTTGCTCGGCCACGGGCCCATGGAGGGCCGCGGTCGACAGGCACTTTGTGCTGTGGTTCAGGGACGTGGATGTCGAGGAGAGAGAGGGGTGCGCCGGCAGGTCCGAGCGAGGAGAGAGCCGCTAGGAGCGGGCCGGGCGCGACGTCTCGGAAGGTGAGCTCGGGGAGGCGGGTCCAGAGCCCACGCCACCGGCGGGAGAGGATGCTGGTGCGTGCGGCCGCGCGGGCACAACGGAGGCGGACGAGGACCTGGAGAAGCAGGTCCGTCGGGACGGCGCTGATGAGGTCGGCCTCTCCGCTTCGCGCCCCGCTTGGACCGCCTAGCTCCGGATGCTTGCCATGACTGCGTGCTCTGTCCTTGTCCATGGAGCTAGCGCGCCCCAAATGCAGTGCGGGAGGGGAAGAGAGAATGGAAGCGACGTTCGCGCGCGAGAAGACAGGTATAGAGGCACGGGCACCCCGGAAAAGACGAAGAAGAGGCAGAAGGCATGAATGGAATGCGCTGTGAAGCTTACTTTCAGCGAGGCAGGAAAGTCCAACGCGGGAGAGGAAATCCATGCCGAGAGGCAGAATTGGACTGTTAGTAAACAATGGCTATGGCTAAAGAATGTTCAATTGTCAGCAGCGGCGGAGATCTCTATGGCTAGCTAGGCCGGCCGGCCATGACACTTCGTGATTGCTCGATGGAGTTATTTGTTTTTTGTTGCATGCTTAATGGAGTTCTTCGTTTTACACACTTGGCACCAAACATTCACAATAATGGTAAACATACAAAGAGTTACACGAAATTACATGTGGACTATGATTCTTTCTTTCTAACTTTTAGAGAATGGACCCCTCACCCCTCACCCCCCCTCCCCCAATCTCCAATCAAAACTCATCGGTTTATAAATACCATGTACCATTACCCTCTTGTTTGCTTACTTGGTCCACTCGGCACGGTGTCCTAGAGGTAGAGGGGACCGTCCTGCTTGTTATAGGTTCACTCCAGGGATTCACTGGATTCCTTTGAGTATATAACATTTATATTCATAATTCTCTTTGTGGGGAATATTCATAGGGCGTGGTTAGCAGTCAATCGACTGAAAACTAGGTTTGGGTCAGTCGGTCATTATGGACAATCGGATGCAAAATCAACAGCCAGGACGTCTTCTTCAACCTCCCACCCATCTTCCTCCTCTAGCCACCTCGCGTACCACCGGCCCGACCGGCTGCTGCCACCCCCACGACCGCCTCACCGCATCCCCTCCCCAGAACCGTTCCCCTACCGCCGGTCTAGCCACCGCCCTCAGCCATCCCTCTAACCCCCGACGATGATCGGTTTTTCTCCGACGAACTTGCACCACCGCCGTGCCCCACCGCCGCCGTGCTGCCTCCCCCACCCCCAACCCTAAGATATATGATGGGGTAGCCTGCCAGAGAGCTTCTTCCTCCCCACCGGCAGTTTCTTCCTTCTAGGGAAATAGAATGACCCAAAAAATCAAAACTCAAGCGACTGTCATGTAGCTACTGTGATATTCATAATATTTTACCACATGCTTTTATGCCCTGTAGTTGTATATCTAGATCAGAAAACAATGATATATATGTTTTTTCGTCATCTATATGGTCTAGAAATACCCCCCCCCCCACCTGTTCCAATTTTTTCCAACACAGTACAACCGAAGTCGCTCACATACACTCAGCCCTATGAATGCACACACACATCCTACTAACGGTGCTAAAACCGGCAGATCTTAGGTAGGGGGTCCCAAGGTTGGTGACCAAAGCTAGATGGTAAGAGGAAAGAGTAGGGACATGATGTTACACAGGTTTGGACCCTCTTGATGAGGTAAAACCCTACGTCATGCTTCTTATATTTTGATTGTGATGGGGTACAAAGTACAATGTGATCTACCTCGTGATCGTATGAGGGAGTTCTCAGCTCTAAACGGCATATCTGTCTCAATACAGACTAAACCCCACGGCTTATATAGTCACCGGGGGTGTCTAGGGTTGACAAATGGTTGGTTGTAGTCTAGGGATAAGCATGCCGATCCTTAAAACGCATTGTGATGTATACGCCAAGTCTTCGAAGATCTTCATTAGGATTATGGTGAGGAGCAGGCTAGTCAGGACCCATCCGTCGACCACTGGTGGGTCCTCTGCCCGGCCCATGAGTGATGGGCCAACATGATGTGCACCCCCTAATCCAGGATACTGTCAGTAGCCCCTGAACTAGTCTTCAAGCCGAGGATAATATGCGTCTCCTTCAGAATAGTTCCATAACTTTGGGTCTTCGGCTTCGCGGATGAGTTCCATCCCCTATGTTGGCTCCCTACTCATGCTCGGTTCCGAGGTCTTCTTGTTTATGCCTTTGACAATCAGATAACGAAGGGTATTTTAACAAGACCTCCCTCCTTGGCATATTTCAATGAGGTCGAGGCATATTTTAGCTTAGCCACGATGGTGGGCCGTAAGAAGCTTGACCAGGTCAAAAATCCTTACAACTTTTTTGGCCGAGAATCGAAGCTTTACCTCCCATGGCAGAGTCAATCTGTCTAATCAATAGTCATTATTGAGGATACCGTGGCCCAAAGCCATTTTTATTGGCATGTCCCATCAATGAAGAGATCGTGCTTCCGTATTTCTAGCGGTGTCATCAACGCACATGCTATAATATTTGTGCGCATAGGATGCATAGTGCATCAGGACGGCGATTCATTCCCTTCCCTATGGTGGGGTGACCCCTGGTTTCGATTACCCTATAAAAAGGGAAAAGCTGGCGAATCTAGTTTACCCATGCTTTTACCTTCTGCTCTAGTGCAAAGGACTTGCCGCTATCCAAGTATCTTGAGATCTAGCTCTTTAGCCCTTCTTTCTCCTACTTCTCCTCTGCATAAGATGACTAGCACAGGGAAAAGAACTGCAACTGAAGCCAACAACAAAGGGGGGCAGTGGCTGGTGAGGGCATCAGTCTAGTGGATGTAATCCATATGATGCTCCATCGTCGGATCCCCTCGCTTCTAGTCCGAGTTGCTCCAATGTGGGGGCTTCAAGCCCGAGGACGAAGCGACGGTCCGAGAATTCTTCCGGGGATGGGACCTCTTGGCGAAATGTGGAACCTCTTGTTCGAACACAAGAAGAACTTCTTCCCCGCCAGTGCCGAGGACATTGGTTTAAGCCACACCATCCCTATTGCCGAGGTGATTCTTTATCTTTTTACCCTACTTGAGTTTCATCTTCACGATAGTTCCCTTTCTTCTACATGATAGATGATTGTATCTTTGTTCGACACAGGTTTGGCATGTGTGGGCCGAGAAGATGAAGTCCCCGGCTCTGCTTCCAGGGGATCCCAGGACTCTCGAGCTTGAAAGGATTCTAGTTGAGAATCCTTATGGGGTTCCAGTAAGAGGGAAGGAGAGGAAGGACAGGACAAAGAATTTGTTTGTCCGAGAGGACACCACAGGCACTACGCAGATCAAGGAAAGGAAGAACAGGAAAAGGAACTTATCTTTCTAGGGAGATACCTCAGACACATAATCGACAACTCATCAGAGCTCTTCCTCTCAGCTGAGCTCCACCCACAAAGACAACAGGAAGAACAGGACGAGAATGTGTCCTTCCTGGAAAATATCCTAGATACTGCATTGGAGAGTCATCAAATGTAACACCCACAATGCGGCTATATCTCCCATGTGTTGGGGCACGACTTAGAGGCATAGCTGCATGGTAGGCTTGTCGCAAGAGGGGTAATCTTTACACATCCCATGTACTGAATAAGAAAGGGATAAAGAGTTGGCTTACAATCGCCACTTCACACAATACATAAATAATTCATACATCATCCAAGGTACAATCAAAGGTCCGACTAGGGAACCAAAATAAAGAAAGACAACCCCAAATGCTAGATCCCCGATCTACCCAACTGGGCTCCACTACTGATCATCCGGAAAAGAAACATAGTAACGACCCCAATCCTTGTCGAACTCCCACTTGAGTTTGGTAGCATCGCCTGCACTGGTATCGTCGGCACCTGCAACTGTTTGGAAGTATTTGTGAGTCACGAGGACTCAGCAATCTCACACCCGCCAGATCAAGACTATTTAATCTTATGGGTAGGAAGGGGTGGTGAGGTGGAGCTGCAGCAAGCATTAGCATGTATGGTGGCTAACTTACGCAAATAAGAGTGAGAAGAGAAGCAACGCAATGGTCGAGAAGCTAGAAGTGATCAAGAAGTGATCCTGAAACTACTTACGTTCAAGCATAACACGAGACCGTGTTCTCTTCCCGGACTCCGCCGAAAAGAGACCATCATGGCTAAACACGCGGTTGATTCATTTTAATTAAGTTAAGTGTCAAGTTCTCTACAACCGGATATTAACAAATTCCCATCTGCCACATAACCACGGGCATGACTCTCGAAAGTTTACCCTGCAGGGGTGTCCCAACTTAGCCCATCACAAGCTCTCACGATCAGCGAAGGATATTCCTTCTCCCGGGAAGACCCGATCAGTCTTGGAATCCTGGTTACAAGACATTTCGACAATGGTAAAACAAGACCAGCAAAGCCACCTGATGTGCCGACAATCCCGATAGGAGTCACATGTATCTCGTTCTCAGGGCAACATTGGATGAGACTAGCTATGAGTAAAACCAACCCTCAAGTTTCCCCGAGGTGGCCCCGCAGGAAGCTCGGTTCGGACCAACACTTAGAGAAGCACTGGCCCGAGGGGGGGGGGTTAAAATAAAGATGACCCACGGGAGCACGACTCCCAAGGGAAAAGTATAGGTTGTGGTGAGGCAAATGGTAAAACCAAGGTTGGGCCTTGCTGGAGGAGTTTTATTCAAAGCGAACTGTCAAGGGGTTCCCATAACACCCAACCACGTAAGGAACACAAAATCAAGGAACATAACACTGGTATGATGGAAACTAGGGTGGCAAGAGTGGAACAAAACACCAGGCATAAGGCCGAGCCTCCCACCCTTTACCAAGTATATAGATGCATTAATTAAAATAAGAGACATGTGATATCCCAACATATCCATACTCCAACATGGAACAAATCTTCAACTTAACCTGCAACTAGCAACGCTATAAGAGGGGCTGAGCGAAAGCGGTAATATAGCCAAACAACGGTTTGCTAGGAAAGGTGGGTTAGAGGCTTGACATGGCAATATGGGAGGCATGATATATCAAGTGGTAGGTAGCGCGACATAGCAATAGAGCGAACAACTAGCAAGCAAAGATAGAAGTGATTTCGAGGGTATGGTGATCTTGCCTGCAAAGTACTCAGAGTTGTCGAAAGCTTGATCCTCGAAAGCGTACTCAACAGGTTCCTTGGTCACGTACTTGTCTCCCGGCTCTACCCAAAGCAAGAACACAAGCACAAAGGAACAACAATCAATCACGGTGCAATGCACAAGCAACATGATGCAATACATGGCATGATATGCAAGACATGATATGCAATGCATATGCGTGCTCCGGAAGGGAAATAATGATAAAGGAATCAACTTGGCAAACCAAGTGTGCCACTGGAAATATGAGATAATTTCAGGTGAAATCGATATAAAGATCACCGGAAATGGATGCACGGTTTGCAAATGGCAAGCAAAACAAGAATGACACAATGCTGTGATTAACAACTTGATGTCATCTAGAATGCAACAAGAAACTAAGCTACTGCACTCCAACATAACAATAAAGCATATGGCGGTGATGTACATGAGATGCTTGACAAAACATGAACAGTGAGCTACGGCCAGATCACACAAGAACATGTTCAGGCAAGCATGGCAAAAGTGCAAAAGATATCAGCATCACAGACTTAGAGAAATTACTAACATGTCAAAAACAACATCAGGAAGCAATGTTCAGAGCAAGCAAACAACATGCTACAGGAACATATCATGGTAAACAAAGGCATGGCATGATTCTACTAAAAGCATAGGTCAAAAGTCCCTTACTGAACATGAGCCAAAAAGGCACAGAAGACATGATGGCACCCATGTAAACATAGCAAGTTTTATTAACAGTTTCAGACTTGGCAGAAAAACAGAGCATGGCATAAAAAGATTCACGATAACAACTTTGCGAGCTCATGCCAAAACATTGCATACCAACAGCAAGATGACATGTTCATGAAGCTAACCATGGCAAGAGCAAGTTCATAGGATGCATGGATCACTAGCAACAACCATGGCAATATTGATTAACATGTTAACATTCTGCCAGGAACATTTTATAGCAAAAGTAGAGCAAGAACAAGACATGCTAGACAACTCCACAATTGCAAACAGGGGCATGGATGGATAGAGCATAACCACATGTTCAAAACATCCTTACTGAAGTAACTCAAAATAAGCATGGATCTCACTGTAGCATCAAGTTTACATGGCATCAAAATAACAGCAGGAAAAAGACTTAGCAAAATCCTAAGTCCCTGAAAACAGCAACATCACGAAGCCTAGTTTGCATGCTTGTTCTAGTCACCACATAGATCACAAAAATACAAGACAAGCACGTCTGTAAAGATGGCATGATGTAGTTCAAAACTCATGTATACCTCAAGCTCATACAATGCACACATCAATTGCAACAAAAAATGACAAAACCTCATGATCTGATAATTACCAGCAACTAACATTTTATAGCATTCTTGCATCAATGAAAATGGCATCATAATGAAAATGAACATGCATGGAAATGCTACTAGCCTGAAGAGCTCATTGAGACGAACAAATCGATATATCATAAGCATGAATCGAAGTCACGATCACCGAGATACGACATGTAGAAGGAGGCATAAAAATATGAGGATCTGAGGACTTGGTGAATTTACCCTCGTCGAAAACGGGACGGAGGGAAGCGGGACAGGTGGATCCGGGACGCGGGCGCCTGTTTGGATCGCGTCCTGGTGGATCTCATCCACCCGGACTGGATCTGGCTCCGGTGACATGGCGGCGGCCGGCGACGAAGCTCCGGCAGCGAGGAGATCCGAGGCGCGGGGCGACTCCGGCGAGGCAGCAGCCGGCGGCGGCGACCGCGGCGATGGGAGGCGGCGGGGCAGCACGGTGGACGCGGCGGGGAACGGCGCAGGCGATGGCGGCGGGCGGCGGACGGAGCCGAGGCGGCGGTGACGAGGCGACGCGGCTCATCGGTGGGCGGCGGCGTGTGGCGGAAGGCGGCAGCGGGCCCAATCTGCCCGGGGCAGGGAGGAGAGAGAAGGTCCGGAGGCGGATTATGTGGCACCGCAGGATTGGAGGAGAGCGGCGGTGGAGGTGACGTGTCGCCTTGTGATTGGCCGGAACGCGTGGCGGCGACGGACGGACATGTCCGGTGGCGCGATGGAGGTGAGATCTAGGGTTTAGACTGCGATTTTGGACGGGGTGCACATATATAGGTAGAGGGAGTTTGGAGTGTCCAAATGGGGTGTAGTTTTTGCCCTACACGATCGTGATCCGACGACGGAGGACATGGGGATGGTTTAGATGGGTTATTGGGCCGTTTTGGAGGGGTGTTGGGCTGCAACACAAAGATGCTTATCACGGTTGCCCGATTAACCGTTGGGGCATCAAACGGCCTCCAAATGGAATGAAATTTGACAGGCGGTCTACCGGTGGTGTACCAAGGCCACTTGGCACATCTCGGTCTATTCCGAGAACGTTTAACACCCGCTCACGAAAAGAGACAAGAGGGGTCCGCCGGTGCATGTGGGAGTGTCGGATTGCGAAACGGACAACGGGGAAAATGCTCGGATGCATGAGATGAACACAAATGCAAATGCGATGCACATGATGACATGATATGAAATGCATGACATGAACAAAAAGCAAAACGAAGACAAAAACCGAACCACGAAGGGAAATAACATAACTTAAAGCCAAAAATGGCAAGAGTCGGAGTTACAAATATGGCAAGTTACATCCGGGGCGTTACATCAAAGCTCCTCGATCGTCGTCGAATGGGAGGGCGGAGGTGGAGAAAGTGAGTCCAAATCTTCAGAAATCTGGAAAAGTTCAGCATTTGAGGAGGCCGAGGAGGTCGACCCTCCTTAGAAATATAGGCACTTACGGAAGGCTCATACTGCTCTGACAAGCCAGATATTGATACAAGGAGATGAAGGGGAACGTTGCATGAAAATCAAAAAAATTCCAATGAACACCCAAGATCTAATATAGGAGATGCATCACAAAGAGACGGGAGTGTGTCTACGTACCATCGTAGAGAGAAAGTGGAAGCGTATATAACACAGTTGATGTAGTCGTACTCTTGCGATCCAATCACGATCCAACCGATCAAGTGTCGAATGGATGACACATCCGAGTTTAGCACATGTGAGGCTTGGTGATGTGTCCTCCTCATTGATCCAGCAAGAGAAGCGGAGAGGTAGATGGGATCACAACCAGCACGACGGCGTGGTGGTGATGGTGTTGGAATACCGGTAGGGCTTCGCTAAGCGCCACACGGGTGCGTAGTGTGTCCAGAGGTAGAGAGGGGACATCGGGGTTGTGGTGTGTCCTTGGTGTGCCCCTTCCACTCAATATATAGGTGTGGAGGGGCTAGGAGTCCAGACCTTATCCTCCTAGGGCTGGCGCTAAGGGAGAAGGAATTTGACCAAGTCCAATCCTTCTCCTACTAGGACTCTCCTTCCACCTCTTCCTTAGCATGGGCCTCTGGGGGCTTGGTGCGCCTGGCCCAATAAGGCCAGGGCACCTCCCATCAACCCATGTTGGCCCTAGGGACGTGGTAGAACCCTTGGTGGACTTCCGGACTCCTCCAGAAGTCTCCGGAAGAGGTGGGCGATGATACGTCTCCAACGCATCTATCATTTTTGATTGTTCCATGCTATTATATCATTTGTTTTGGATGTTTTATATGCATTAATATGCTATTTTATATTATTTTTTAGACTAACTTATTAACTCAGAGTCCAGTGCTAATTTTTGTTTTTTCTTGTTTTTGAGTTTTACAGAAAAGGAATATCAAACAGAGTCCAAACGGAATAAAACTTTACGATGATTTTTCTTGGACTAGAGATCAAGGCAGAAGAGCCCCAAGGCGACGACAAGGGTCCAGGGCACGCCCCAAGGGGGCGTCCCCTGCCTTGCGGGTTCCACGGGAGTCCTCCAACCCTAATCTTTGGCCTATAAATTCAGGAATATTCCCAAACGACCGGAAGCGTCCACCAAAATACTTTTCCGCCGCTGTAACCTTCTATACCCGTGAGATCCCATCTTGGGACCTTTTTTGGCACCCTGCCGGAGGGGGATTCGATCACGGAGGGCTTCTACATCAAACCTATTGCCCTTCTGATGAAGCGTGAGTAGTTTACCACAGACCTACGGGTCCATAGCAAGTAGCTAGATGGCTTCTTCTCTCTCTTTGATCCTCAATACCATGTTCTCCTCGATGTTCTTGGAGATCTCCGATGTAATATTCTTTTTCGGTATGTTTGTCAAGATCCGATGAATTGTGGATTTATGATCAGATTATCTATGAATATTATTTGAATCTTCTCTGATTTCTTAAATGCATGACTTGGTATCTTTGTATTTCTCTTTGAATTATCAGTTTGGTTTGGCCAACTAGATTGGTTCTTCTTGCAATGGGAGAGGTGCTTAGTTTTGGGTTCAATCTTGCGGTGTCCTCACCCAGTGACAAAGTAGGGGTAGTAAGGCACGCATTTTTATTGTTGCCATCAAGGGTAAAAATATGGTGTTTTAATCATATTGCTTGAGTTTATACCTCTACATCGTGTCTTCTTACTTAAGGCGTTACTCTGTTCTTTATGAACTTAATACTCTAGATGCATGCTGGATAGCGGTCGATGTGTGGAGTAATAGTAGTAGATGCAGAATCATTTCGGTCTACTTGACACGAACATGATGCCTATATGCATAATCATTGCCTTGGGTATCATCATAACTTTGCACTTTTCTATCAATTGCTCGACAGCAATTTGTTCACCCACCATATTATTTGCCTTCAAGAGAGAAGCCTCTAGTGAAACCTATGGCCCCGGGTCTATTTTCCATCATATATTTTTAGATCTATAAACCAAAAATGCCAAAAATATCTTGCTGCAATTTATTTACTTTTATTTTTTTTACGTTTTAGTAATCTTTTATATCTATCTCTATCAGATCTCACCTTTGCAAGTGACCGTGAAGGCATTGACGACCCCTTTATCGCGTTTGGTGCAAGTGTTTGGTTGTTTGTGTAGGTGCATATATTGGAGACTTGCTTGTATCTCCTACTGGATTGATACCTTGGTTCTCAACTGAGGGAAATGCTTATCTTTACTTTGCTGCGTCACCCTTTCCTCTTCAAGGAAAAAACCAACGCAAGTTCAAGAAGTAGCATGCGATGAAGATGAAGTTGTGGAGGTGGCCAAGGAAAACACACGGTATTCAAGGTCACACACTGCCAACTACAATCAAGTCGAAGATGTTGATCTATGCTTGTTTAATTTGAAAATCACAATGATGAAACTATGTGCTATGTTTGTTTTAATCAGTTACGTTGTGCTTGTTATTAATTTCAATGTTTTTATGATATATATTATGAAGTGTTTGAAGTTCATGCCGTGGTGACAATGTACATGCCACAACAACACAACTTGGATACATGATGGTTGATGATGCAGTCCGTTTGAAGCCTTGATACGTCCATTTTGCATCATGCTTTTATATCGATATTTATTGCATTATGGACTGTTATTACACATTATGTCACAATACTTATGCTTTCTCTCTCTTATTTTACAAGGTTTACATGAAGAGGGAGAATTCCGACAGCTGGAATTCTGGGCTGGAAAAGGAGCAAATAATAGAGACCTATTCCGCACAACTCCAAAAGTCCTGAAACTCCACGGAAGTCAGTTTTGGAATATATAAAAAATATTGGGCGAAGAAAGCACCAAAGGGGGGTCACCCACCGTCCACGAGGGTGGGGGGCGTGCCATACCCCCTGGGCGCGCCCCCAGCCTCATGGGCCCCCTTGTCAGGCCTCCGGTGCCCATATTTTGCTATATGAAGTCTTTCGCCCTGATAAAAATAAGGATGAAGATTTTGGGACGAGGCGCCGCCGTCTCGAGGCGGAACCTTGGCGGAACCAATCTAGGGCTCTGGCGGAGCTGTTCTGCCGGGGAAACATCCCACGGGAGGGGGAAATCGTCACCATCGTCATCACCATCGATCCTCTCATTGGTAGGGGGTCAATCTCCATCAACACCTTCACCAGCACCATCTCCTCTCAACCCCTAGTTCATCTCTTGTATTCAATCTTTGTCTCAAAACCTCAGATTGGTACCTGTGGGTTGCTAGTAGTGTTGATTACTCCTTGTAGTTGATTCTAGTTGGTTTATTCGGTGGAAGATTACATGTTTAGATCCTTTATGCATATTAATACCCCTCTGATTATGAACATGAATATGATTTGTGAGTAGATACGTTTGTTCCTGAGGACATGGGAGCAGTCTTGCTATAAGTAGTCATGTGAATTTGGTATTCGTTCGATATTTTGATGAGATGTATGTTGTCTCTCCTCTAGTGGTGTCATGTGAATGTCGACTACATGACACTTCACCATTGTTTGGGCCTAGAGGAAGGCATTGGGAAGTAATAAGTAGATGATGGGTTGCTAGAGTGACAGAAGCTTAAACCCTAGTTTATGCGTTGCTTCGTAAGGGGCTGATTTGGATCCATATGTTTCATGCTATGGTTAGGTTTACCTTAATACTTCTGTTCTAGTTGCGGATGATTGCAAGAGGGGTTAATCATAAGTGGGATGCTTGTCCAAGGAAGGGCAGTACCCAAGCATCGGTCCACCCACATATCATATAATCAAAGTAACGAACGTGAATCATATGAGCATGATGAAAACTAGCTTGAGGATAATTCCCATGTGTCCTCGGGAGCGCTTTCCTTTATATAAGAGTTTGTCCAGGCTTGTCCTTTGCTACAAAAAGGATTGGTCCACCTTGCTGCACCTTGTTTACTTTTGTCACTTATTACCCATTACAAATTACCTTATCACAAAACTATCTGTTACCGATAATTTCAGTGCTTGCAGAGAATACCTTACTGAAAACTGCTTATCATTTCCTCTTGCTCCTCGGTGGGTTTGGCACTCCTACTTATCGAAAGGACTACGATAGATCCCCTATACTTGTGGGTCATCAAGACTCTTTTCTGGCGTCGTTGCCAGGGAGTGAAGCGCCTTTGGTAGGTGGAATTTGGTAAGGAAAATTTTATATAGTGTGCTGAAAGTTACTGTCACTTGTTACTATGGAAAGTAATCCTTTGAGTGGCTTGTTCGGGGTATCTTCACCCCAAAAATTTGCTCCTCAACCTACTGAAAATGTTTACATTGAAATTCCTTCGGGTATGATAGAGAAACTACTAGCTAATCCTTTTACAGGAGATGGAACATTACATCCCGATATGCACCTAATCTATGTGGATGAAGTTTGTGGATTATTTAAGCTTGCAGGTATGCCCGAGGATGTTATCAAGAAGAAGGTCTTCCCTTTATCTTTGAAGGGAAAGGCATTGACATGGTTTAGGCTATGTGATGATATTGGATCATGGAACTACAACCGATTGAAATTGGAATTTCATCAGAAGTTTTATCCTATGCATCTAGTTCATTGTGATCGTAATTATATATATATAATTTTTGGCCTCGCGAAGGAGAAAGCATTGCTCAAACTTTGGGGAGGCTTAAGTCAATGTTATATTCATGCCCCAATAATGAGCTCTCAAGAGAAATTATTATTCAAAAAAATTATGCTCGGCTTTCTCTCAATAATCGCTCCATGCTCGATACTTCTTGCACTGGTTCTTTTATGATGAAGACTATTGAATTCAGATGGGATTTATTGGAAATAATTAAAGGCAACTATGAAGATTGGGAACTCGACGAAGGTAAGGAGTCAGGTATAACACCTAAGTTTGATTGTGTTAAAAAATTTATGGATACCGATGCTTTTCGTGAATTTAGCATTAAATATGGACTTGACTCTGGGATAGTAGCTTCTTTTTGTGAATCATTTTCTACTCTTAATCTCCCTAAGGAGAAGTGGCTTAAATATCATCCTCCCATTGAAGTAAAAGTAGTTAAACCTATTAAAGTTAAGGAAAAGACTATCACTTATAATGTTGATCCTATTGTTCCTACCACTTATATTGAGAAACCGCCTTTCCCTGCTAGAATAAAGGATCATGCTAAAGCTTCAACTGTGGTTCGTAAGAGTAATGATAGAACACCTACACCCCCTGAGCAAATTAAAATTGAACCTAGTATTGCTATGGTTAAAGATCTCTTGGTCGGTAATATTGATGGGCATGTTATTTACTTTTGTGATGAAGCTGCTAGAATTACTAGACCCGATACTAAAGATAAACATAGACCTGTTGTTGGCATGCCTGCTGTTTCTGTTAAAATAGAAGATCACTGTTATCATGGCTTATGCGATATGGGTGGTAGTGTCAGTGCAATACCTTATACTTTATATAAAGAAATTATGCATGATGTTGCACCTGCTGAGATACAAGATATTGATGTTACTATTAAGCTTGCCAATAGAGATACTATTTCATCCGTTGGGATTGTTAGAGATGTTGAAGTCTTGTGTGGGAAAGTTAAATATCCTACTGATTTTCTTGTTCTCGGTTCCCACAAGATGACTTTTATCCCATTATATTTGGTAGACCCTTCTCGAATACTGTTAATGCTAAGATAGACTGCAAAAAGGATATTGTTACTATTGGTTTAGGGGATATGTCTCATGATTTTAATTTTGATAAATTTCGTAGACAACCCCATGATAAAGAATTGCCTAGTAATGATGAAATTATTGGTCTTGCTTCTATTGCCGTGCCTCCTAACGATCCTTTAGAACAATATTTGCTAGACCATGAAAATGATACGTTTATGAATGAAACAAGGGAAATAGATGAAGTATTCTTTAAGAAGGGGCCTATTTTGAAACACGACTTGCCTGTTGAAATTCTAGGGGATCCTCCTCCACCCAAGGGTGATCCCGTGTTTGAGCTTAAACCATTACTTGATGCTCTTAAATATGCTTATCTTGATGAAAAGAAGATATATCCTGTCATTATTAGTGCTAACCTTTCAGAGCAAGAATAAGAGAGATTATTGAAAAATCTAAAGAAGCATCGTGCTGCTATTGGATATACTCTTGATGATCTTAAGGGCATTAGTCCCACTCTATGCCAGAACAAAATAAAATTGGAGAAAGATGCTAAATCGGTTGTTGATCACCAATGACGGTTAAATCCTAAGATGAAAGAAGTGGTAAGAAATGAAATACTAAAGCTTCTGGAGGTAGGTATAATTTATCCTGTTGTTGATAGTCAGTGGATAAGTCCTGTCCATTGTGTCCCTAAGAAGGGAGGTATTACTGTTGTTCCTAATGATAAAGATGAATTGATCCCACAAAGAATTGTTACATGTTATAGAATGGTAATTGATTTCCGCAAATTAAATAAAGCCACTAGAAAAGATCATTACCCTTTACCTTTTATTGATCAAATGCTAGAAAGATTATCCAAACATACACATTTTTGCTTTCTAGATGGTTATTCTGGTTTCTCTCAAATACCTGTGTCAAAAGAGGATCAGGAAAAGACCACTTTTACTTGCCCTTTTGGTACCTTTGCTTATAGACGTATGCCTTTTGGTTTATGTAATGCACCTGCTACCTTTTAAAGATGTATGACTGCTATATTTTTTGACTTTTGTGAAAAGATTGTTGAGGTTTTCATGGATGATTTTTCCGTATATGGAACTTCTTTTGATGATTTCTTAAGCAACCTTGATCGACTTTTGCAGAGATGTGAAGAAACTAATCTTGTCTTGAATTGGGAGAAGTGCCACTTTATGGTTAATGAAGGTATTGTCTTGGGGCATAAAGTTTCTGAAATAGGTATTGAAGTTGATAAAGCTAAAGTTGATGCTATTGAAAAGATGCCGTGTCCTAAGGACATTAAAGGTATAATAAGTTTCCTTGGTCATGCCGGTTTTTATAGGAGGTTCATTAAAGACTTCTCAAAAATTTCTAGGCCTCTGACTAATCTTTTACAAAAAGATGTTCCTTTTGTCTTTGATGATGATTGTGTAGAAGCATTTGAAATACTTAAGAAAGCCTTGATTTTTCCACCTATTGTTCAGCCTCCTGATTGGAATTTACCCTTTGAAATTATGTGTGATGCTAGTGATTATGCTGTAGGCGCTGTTCTAGGACAAAGAGTTGATAAGAAATTAAATGTTATCCAATATGCTAGTGAAACTCTAGACAATGCCCAGAGAAATTATGCTACTACTGAAAAAGAATTTTTAGCAGTTGTATTTGCTTGTGATAAGTTTAGACCTTATATTGTTGATTCTAAAGTAACTATTCACACTGATCATGCTGCTATTAAATATCTTATGGAAAAGAAAGATGCTAAACCTAGACTTATTAGATGGGTTCTCTTAGTACAAGAATTTGATTTGCATATTATTGATAGAAAGAAAGCTGAGAACCCCATTGCAGACAACTTGTCTAGGTTAGAAAATGTTCTTGATGACCCACTACCTATAGATGATAGCTTTGCTGATGAACAATTAACTGTCATAAATGCTTCTCGTACTGCTCCATGGTATGCTGATTATGCTAATTACATTGTTGCTATATTTATACCACCTAGTTTCACATACCAGCAAAAGAAAAAAATCTATGACTTAAGACATTACTTCTCGGACGACCCACACCTTTATAAAGAAGGAGTAGATGGTGTTATTAAACATTGTGTACCTAAGCATGAATAGGAACAGATCCTACCCAAGTGTCACTCTGAGGCTTATGGAGGACACCACACTGGAGATAGAACTGCACATAAGGTATTGCAATCCGGTTTTTATTGGCCTACTCTCTTCAATGATGCCCGTAAGTTTGTCTTGTCTTGTGATGAATGTCAAAGAATTGGTAGTATTAGTAGACGTCAAGAAATGCCTATGAATTATTCACTTGTTATTGAACCATTTGATGTTTGGGGCTTTGATTATATGGGACCGTTTCCTTCCTCTAATGGGTATACACATATTTTAGTTGTTGTTGATTACGTTACTAAGTGGGTAGAAGCTATTCCAACTAGTAGTGCTGATCATAACACCTCTATTAAGATGCTTAAAGAAGTTATTTTTCCGAGGTTTGGAGTCCCTAGATACTTAATGACTGATGGTGGTGCACATTTTCTTCATGGTGCTTTTCATAAAATGCTTGCTAAGTATGATGTTAATCATAGAATTGCATATCCATACCACCCACAGTCTAGTGGTCAAGTAGAACTGAGTAATAGAGAGATTAAATTAATTTTGCAAAATACTATTAATATATCTAGAAAGAATTGGTCCAAGAAACTTGATGATGCATTATGGGCCTATAGAGCTGCATATAAAAATCCTATGGGTATGTCTCTGTATAAGATGGTTTATGGAAAAGCATGTCACTTACCTCTCGAACTAGAACATAAGGCATATTGGGCCATTAAAGAGCTCAATTATGATTTCAAACTTGCCGAGAAGAGACTATTTGACATTAGCTCACTTGATGAGTGGAGAACCCAGGCCTATGAGAATGCCAAACTGTTTAAAGAAAAAGTTAAAAGATGGCATGACAAAAGGATACAAAAGCGTGAGTTTAATGTAGGTGATTATGTTTTGCTATACAACTCTCCTTTAAGATTTTTTGCAGGAAAACTCCTCTCTAAATGGAAGGTCCTTATGTTATCGATGAGGTCTATCTTTCCGGTGCCATAAAAATCAACAACTTCTAAGGCACAAATCCGAAGGTGGTGAACGGTCAAAGAATCAAACATTGTATCTCAGGTAATCCCATCAATGTTGAAACTAATGTTATTGACACCGTAACCCCGGAGGAGTATATAAGGGGCACTTTCTAGAACGTTTCAGACTCCGAAAAGGAATAGGTATATTGTACGGTAAGTAAACCTACTCCAAAACAGTTCTAATAGCATTTGTTTCTCCGTTTGGAATATTTAAGAAAATAGAAAAATAAGAAGCAGTCCGGAAAGGACACGAGGCGTCCACAAGGGTGGAGGGCGCGCCCTACCCCCTGGGCGCGCCCCTACCTCGTGGGCACCTCATGTGCCCTCCGGACTCCATTTTCTTGCACGATACTTCTTTTGGTCGGTAAAAAATCATTATATAATCTCCCAAAGGTTTTGACCACTGCACCACGCGAATATCTCCTGCTTTTGTTTCGAGTTGTTTTCTGCCAGAGTTGTCAAGGCCAGGCATCATGATAAGTTGTTGTTCTAAGAATGATCATGATGCCCTCATGTCCGTAATTTATTTTATGGACACCTCTACCTCTGAACATGTGGACATATTTTTCGATATCGGCTTCCGCTTGAGGACAAGCGAGGTCTAAGCTTGGGGGAGTTGATACGTCCAGTTTGCATCATACTTTTATATAGATATTTATTGCATTATGGACTGTTATTACACATTATGTCACAATACTTATGTCTTTTCTCTCTTATTTTACAAGGTTTACATGAAGAGGGAGAATGCCGGCAGTTGGAATTCTGGGTTGGAAAAGGAGCAAATATTAGAGACCTATTCTGCACAACTCCAAAAGTCCTAAAACTCCACGGAAGTTAGTTTTGGAATATATAAAAAAATATTGGGCGAAGAAAGCACTAGAGGGGGGCAACCCACCGTCCACGAGGGTGGGGGGTGCGCCCCCTGCCTCGTGGCCCCCTTGTCAGGCCTCCGGTGCCCATCTTTTGCTATATGAAGTCTTTCGCCCTGATAAAAATAAGGATGAAGATTTTGGGACGAGGCGCCGCCGTCTCGAGGCGGAACCTTGGCGGAACCAATCTAGGGCTCTGGCGGAGCTGTTCTGCCGGGGAAACATCCCACGGGAGGGGGAAATCGTCACCATCGTCATCACCATCGATCCTCTCATTGGTAGGGGGTCAATCTCCATCAACACCTTCACCAGCACCATCTCGTCTCAAACCCTAGTTCATCTCTTGTATTCAATCTTTGTCTCAAAACCGTAGATTGGTACCTGTGGGTTGCTAGTAGTGTTGATTACTCCTTGTAGTTGATGCTAGTTGGTTTATTCGGTGGAAGATTACATGTTTAGATCCTTTATGCATATTAATACCCCTCTGATTATGAACATGAATATGATTTGTGAGTAGTTACGTTTGTTCCTGAGGACATGGGAACAGTCTTGCTATAAGTAGTCATGTGAATTTGGTATTCGTTCGATATTTTGATGAGATGTATGTTGTCTCTCCTCTAGTGGTGTCATGTGAACGTCGACTACATGACACTTCACCATTGTTTGGGCCTAGAGGAAGGCATTGGGAAGTAAATAAGTAGATGATGGGTTGCTAGAGTGACAGAAGCTTAAACCCTAGTTTATGCGTTGCTTCATAAGGGCCTGATTTGGATCCACATGTTTCATGTTATGGTTAGGTTTACCTTAATACTTCTTTTATAGTTGCGGATGCTTGCAAGAGGGGTTAATCATAAGTGGGATGCTTGTCCAAGGAAGGACAGTACCCAAGCACCGGTCCATCCACATATCAAATTATCAAAGTAACGAACACGAATCATATGAGCATGATGAAAACTAGCTTGACGATAATTCCAATGTGTCCTCAGGAGCGCTTTCCTTTATATAAGAGTTTGTCCAGGTTGTCCTTTGCTACAAAAAGGATTGGGCCACCTTGCTGCACCTTGTTTACTTTTGTCACTTATTACCCATTACAAATTACCTTATCACGAAACTATCTGTTACCGATAATTTCAGTGCTTGCAGAGAATACCTTACTGAAAACTGCTTATCATTTCCTTCTGCTCCTCGTTGTCAGTTCCCTATGCTAGGGAAGTTCTAAAAATCATGAAGCTAAAAGCTAGAGCCGTTGGAAGTGGTCCATCACCGCCACCGGTGATAATGCTACAACCTCTTATAAACTGTGAGGTGTGGAGGTTGAGAAACACAACATCAAGAGGCGATGTTTGGTGATGGAGTTCATTTGAAGCCTACATATACAAGAGCCCTTGTTCAAGTGCTACTTCTTGTACTTGATCGATATGATGTAACAAACAGATGCCCTAGTAGGAGTATTTTTCTCATCAAAACATGGTATGTTACAAATGTTCAGGCTTGAGAGGCATTCCACTGGAGGTGGAGCCAGTTACGTGATAACCATGATGCCGTTTGGATGCAATTTTTGCAGAACAATACTAGGGTGAAAAAAATACAAGATCCAAACACACTACCTAGGCTCTAGGTAAAGTTTTGAAACTCAACAATAGTGGTGCCGTTATAAAATCCAAGGCATGGAGAAACAAGCAAGTAAAACAACATGCCATCTAGACACAACATTTGATGATGGAGTTCGACCGAATCCTACATCTGTAACATACCCGATAACCACCATATGGTTGGATGAAAAATACAAGGTCAATTCCCAGGCCTATGATGAGAAGCATCAGTGAAACATAGGTTAGTTGTAGCAATTATCGTTGTAGCCTTTGCTCTCTCTGATCAAACATCAAGTAGTTCTAATATAACTATGGTAACATCAACACTTGACATGTACCAATAGTTGAATTCACAAAATTAATTGAGATGAGCGAGTCACCATCAAAAACTAAGAAAACTATATAGTTTTTAAAATAACAAATTAACCAAACTATGGTTGATGCTGCTGCAAGAAACTAGAGGTTCATTACAAGATAATCCGTTCACCTGCTTACGCATGCCAGCAACATAGGTAAATTACCAAGCAACAAGATGATGAGAAAACAAGCAGCACTACAATAGCTACCCCAAGAGAATTGATCACATGACCCATGTCACCTCCAACTCCCAAGTGGTCCAGCCATCTTTCCCGTTGATGAAAGCGGCAGCCTGCCCTTAACCTTATTTAGTATCCTCCCTTTCTGCAAACATAGATTGTCAATGTGTCACATCACCAGGGATCACCCTTTCTGCAAACATATTTGTGGATGTTATTCCAAAAAGGATATGCCATGCTGATACATCTCCAGCATATCTATAATTTTTGATTGCTCCATGCTATTATATTATCTATTTTGGATGTTAATGGGCTTATTTTTACACTTTTATATTATTTTTGGGACTAACCTATTAACCGGAGGCCCAACCCAAATTGCTATTTTTTTTGCCTATTTTAGTGTTTTGTAGAAAACGAATATCAAATGGAGTCCAAACGGAATGAAACCTTCGGGAACGTGATTTTTGGAACGAACGTGATCCAGGAGACTTGGAGTGGACGTCAAGAATCAATCGAGGAGGCCACGAGGCAAGGGGCACGCCCACCCCCATGGGCGCACCCTCCACCCTCGTGGGCCCCTCATTGCTCCACCGACCTACTTCTTCCTCCTATATATATCCATATACCCCGCAAACATCCAGGAGTACCACGAAACCCTATTTCCATCGCGGCAACCTTATGTACCCAAGAGATCCCATCTTGGGGCCTTTTCCGGAGCTCCGCCGGAGGGGGCATTGATCACGGAGGGCCTCTACATCAACTCCATGGCCCTTCCGATGATGTGTGAGTAGTTTACTATAGACCTTCGGGTCCATAGCTAGTAGCTAGATGGCTTCTTCTCCCTCTTTGGATCTCAATACAAAGTTCTCCTCGATGCTCTTGGAGATCTATTCGATGTAATCTTCTTTTGCAGTGTGTTTGTCGAGATCCGATGAATTGTGGGTTTATGATCAAGTTTATCTATGAACAATATTTGAATCTTCTCTGAATTCTTTTATGTATGATTGGTTTATCTTTGCAAGTCTCTTCGAATTATCAGTTTGGTTTGGCCTACTAGATTGATCTTTCTTGCAATGGGAGAAGTTCTTAGCTTTGGTTTCAATCTTGCGGTGCTCGATCCCAGTGACAGAAAGGGAAACGACACGTATTGTATTGTTTCCATCGAGGATAAAAAGATGGGGTTTACATCATATTGCATGAGTTTATCCCTCTACATCATGTCATCTTGCTTAAGGCGTTACTCTGTTCTTATGAACTTAATACTCTAGATGCATGCTGGATAGCGGTCGATGTGTGGACTAATAGTAGTAGATGCAGGCAGGAGTGGGTTTACTTGTCACGGACGTGATGCCTATATACATGATCATACCTAGATATTCTCATAATTATTCGCTTTTCAATCAATTGCTCAACAATAATTTGTTCACCCACCGTAATACTTATGCTATCTTGAGAGAAGCCACTAGTGAAACCTATGGCCCCCAGGTATATTCTCCATCATACAAGTTTCCACTCTATTTAATTTTGCAATCTTTACTTTCAATCTATATCATAAAAATACCAAAAAAAATTATCTTATTATTATTATCTCTATCAGATCTCACTCTTGCAAGTGGTCGTGAAGGGATTGACAACCCCTTTATCGCGTTGGTTGCGAGGTTCTTATTTGTTTGTGTAGGTACGAGGTGACTCGCGCATGGTCTCCTACTGGATTGATACCTTGGTTCTCAAAAACTAAGAGAAATACTTACGCTGCTTTACTACACCACCCTTTCCTCTTCAAGGGAAAACCAATGCAGTGCTCAAGAGGTAGCAAGAAGGATTTCTGGCACCGCTGCCGGGGAGATCTACGCGAAGTCAAGACATACCAAGTACCCATCACAACTCTTATCCTTGGCATTACATTATTTGCCATTTGCCTCTCGTTTTCCTCTCCCCCACTTCACCCTTGCTGTTTTATTCGCCCTTCTTCTGTTCGTCTTTCCATTTGCTTTGATGTCTTACTTGGCTCGTTTGCTCGTTTGGTTGGAATAGTTGTTTATTTATTGCTAAATAAAGAACCTAAGATCTATGGATCCTCGTCCGCTTGCCAATCTTTTTAAGAGATCCAATTATGATGAACCAATTGCTAGTGAGTTTTGTGCACTAGATTATCTTTATGAAGTTTTGCTTGAAATTCGTGAATCTGAAAATTATGATGAAGTACTTTATGAAGCAATTCATGATAAATCTTTGAATAAAAATCATGATTGCAATGATTTTATTATAAAGTCTATCGATGTAAATTGTGCTAATTATATGCAAAACCCTAAGCATGGGGATGCTAGTTTTGCTATGTCCTCCACTTGTTGCAATGATCAAGATTGGGGCGATTCTTCTTTTGATCTTGAAAATTTATTTAAGCCCCATGATGAATATGAGATTGATAATAGTATTTGCAATATTATTGAAAGTGGGTTTGGAAGAGTGTCAACTTTAGATCCCACATATTTGGATAATGTTCAAGCTTATGAAGTTTTTGATAAAAGTGGGTTTGGAGAGGTCATGACTTTATTTAATGTTAATCCCACTATTTTGGAAGAGTGTCAACTTTGCATACATGTGGATCGTGTTAAAAATATGTTTTGTGATAGCTATATTGTTGATTATTATGAGAGAGGAAAATATGGTGGTAGAAATTTTCATGTTACTAAATTACCTCTCGTTATGTTGAGATTGCTATTGTTTCTTTCCGCTTCCTTGCATATGCTAGTTTTTGCTTTCCTTGATAATTTTTTTGCCTATAAGATGCCTATGCATAGGACGTATGTTAGACTTAGATGTGTTTGTCACATGTTTTATGATGCTCTCTTTGTGCTTCAATTCTTGTCTTTCATGTGAGCATCGTTGAAATCTTATGCCTAGCTATAAGGCTTTAAATAAAAGCGCTTGTTGGGAGACAACCCAATATATTTCCTTGATGTTATTCAATAAATAATTTATCTAGCCTCTGTTTTGGTTGTGTTTTTTGTGTTTAATTAGTTTTTGTGCCAAGTAGAACCATTGGGAAGACTTGGGGAAAGTCTTTTTGATCTTGCTGTAAAAAACAGAAACTTTAGCGCTCACGAGAATTGCTGCCATTTTTTATTGGAGAGTGCTATTTAGTTAATTCTTTTTGACGATGATTAATATATAAATTCCTCACGTCCAGAAATTTATTTTAGAATTTTTGGGGTTCCAGAAGTTTGCGTTAGTTACATATTACTTCAGACTGTTCTGTTTTTGACAGATTCTGTTTTTCGTGTGTTGTTTGCTTATTTCGATGAATCAATGGCTAGTAAAAGAGTTTATAAACCATAGAGAAGTTCGAATACAGTAGGTTTAACACCAATATAAATAAATAATGAGTTCATTACAGTGCCTTGAAGTGGTGTTTTGTTTTCTTTCGCAAACGAAGCTCACGAGATTTTTCTGGTAAGTTTTGTGTTGTGAAGTTTAAAATACAAGGACACCAAAAAGCTTAGGCTTGGGTATGCCCCGGAAGGCATCCCCTCTTTCGTCTTCATCTATCGGTAACTTTACTTGGAGCTATATTTTTATTCGCCACATGATATGTATTTTGCTTGGAGCGTCTTGTATGATTTGAGTCTTTGCTTTTTAGTTTATCACAATCATCCTTGCTGTACACACATTTTGGGAGAGACACGCATGAATTATAATTTATTAGAATACTCTATGTGATTCACTTATATCTTTTGAGCTATATAGTTTTTGCTCTAGTGCTTCACTTGTATATTTTAGAGCACGTCGGTGGTTCTATTTTATAGAAATAATTGATCTCTCATGCTTCACTTATATTATTTTGAGAGTCCTTTAGAACAACATGGCAATTTTCTTTTAGGCGTAATAAAAACTTTAATATAAGTGCATTGAATACTAAGAAAAGTTTGATACTTGATAATTGTTTTGAGATATGGCGATGGTGATATTAGAGTCATGCTAGTCGAGTAGTTGTGAATTTAGAAATACTTGTGTTGAAGTTTGTGATTCCCGTAGCATGCATGTATGGTGAACCGTTATGTGATGAAGTCGGAGCATTATTTATTTATTGATTGCCTTCCTTATGAGTGGCGGTCGGGGCCGAGCGATGGTCTTTTCCTACCAATCTACCCCCCTAGGAGCATGCACGTAGTACTTTGTTTCGATAACTAATAGATTTTTGCAATAAGTATGTGAGTTCTTTATGACAAATGTTGAGCCCATGGATTATACGCACCCTCACCCTTCCACATTTGCTAGCCTCTCTAGTACCGCGCAACTTTCGCCGGTACCACAAACCCACCATATACCTTCCTCAAAACAGCCACCATACCTACCTATTATGGCATTTCCATAGCCATTCCGAGATATATTGCCATGCAACTTTCCACCGTTCCGTTATTATGACACGCTTCATCATTGTCATATTACTTTGCATGATCATGTAGTTGACATCATATTTGTGGCAAAAGCCACCTATAACACCCATGATGTGGCTATATCTCCCACATGTCAGGGCACGACTTAGAGGCATAGCCGCACGGTAGGTTTATTGCAAGAGGGTTAATCTTCACACAATCCCATGTACTGAATAAGAAAGGGATAACGAGTTGGCTTACAATCGCCACTTCACACAAATACAAGTTAAACATACATCATCCAGAATACAATCAAGGTCCGACTACGGAACCAAATAAAAGAAGAAAACCCCAATTGCTAGATCCCTAATCGTCCCAACTGGGCTCCACTACTGATCAATAGGAAACGAAACAACACCACGAACAAGATCTTCATCAGGCTCCCACTTGAGCTGGATTGCGTCACCTGCACTGGTAACATCGGCACCTGCAACTGTTTGGAAGTATCTGTGAGTCACGAGGACTCAGCAATCTCAAATCCGAGAGATCAAGACTATTTAAGCTAATGGGTAGGGAAGGGGTAGTGAGGTGGAGCTACAGCAAGCACTAGCATATATGGTGGCTAACTTACGCAAAAGAGAGCGAGAAGAGAAGCAAAGCACGGCCGAGAAGCTAATAGTGATCAAGAAGTGATCCTGTAGCTACTTATGTTCAAGCATAACACGAGCCCGTGTTCTCTTCCCGGACTCCGCCGAAAAGAGACCATCACGGTTACACACGCGGTTGATTCATATTAATTAAGTTAAGTGTCAAGTTCTCTACAACCGGATATTAACAAATTCCCATCTGCCCATAACCGCGGGCACGGCTTTCGAAAGTTCAAAACCCTGCAGGGGTGTCACAACTTAGCCCATCACAAGCTCTGACGGTCAACGAAGGATATTCCTTCTCCCAGGAAGACCCAATCAGACTCGGAATCCCGGTTACAAGACATTTCGATAATGGTAAAACAAGACCAGCAAGACCGCCCGATGCGCCGATATCCCGATAGGAGTTGCACATATCTCGTTCTCAGGGCAACACCGGATGAGCGCTCCGTACAACTAAAACCAGCCCTCAAGTTTCCCCAAGGTGGCGCTGCAAAGGACTCTAGTTCGAACCAACACTTAGAGAAGCACTGGCCCGGGGGGGTTAAAATAAAGATGACCCTCGAGAGCGCGGCTCCCAACGGAAAAGTAGGTGGTGGTGAGGCAAATGGTAAAACCAAGGTTGGGCCTTGCTGGAGGAGTTTTATTCAAAGTGAACTGTCAAGGGTTTCCCATAACACCCAACCGCGTAAGGAATGCAAAATCAAGGAACATAACACCGGTATGACGGAAACTAGGGCGGCAAGAGTGGAACAAAACACCAGGCATAAAGCCGAGCCTTCCACCCTTTACCAAGTATATAGGTGCATTAAAGTAAATAAGATATAATAATGATATCCCAACAAATCCATGTTCCAAACATGGAACAAACTTCAACTTCACCTGTAAGTAGCAACGCTATAAGAGGGGCTGAGCAAAGCGGTAACATAGCCAAGCAACGGTTTGCTAGGAAAGGTGGGTTAGAGGCTTGACATGGCAATATGGGAGGCATGATATAGCAAGTGTTAGGTATCGCGGCATAGCAATAGAGCGAACAACTAGCAAGCAAAGATAGAAGTGATTTCGAGGGTATGGTCATCTTGCCTGAGATCCCGCAAGGAATAAGAACGAGTCCATGAAGAAGACAAACGGACGTAGTCGAATGAATCCCCACAAATGCGACGTTATCGGAACTAACCCGAAGAAGCAACACCGGAAAGAAGCAAACAACATGGTAAACAACCATCACATAAGCATGGCATGATGCGCAAACAAGTATGATGCATGTCCGGTTCAAAGAGGCACGACGTGGCAAAGTGCACAAACAATACTACAAATTAAGTGGACCTCAATATGCAACGAGTTGCATATTGATGAAACACCACATGACTTATTTAGTTATCTCCCGTTTATGTACTCTACAATATTAAATGTTGATTAACATGGCAAGAGGTGAAGCATATGAAAACTACCTATCTAGGCAAGTTTAAATGAGGTCGGAAATAACAAACAACAACTCCGGTAAATCCCCACATGCAATATTTGAATTTGGTATTGATCTGCCCTAAACAAAATTTTAGATTTATTAAACATGCAAAGTAATGCCACCATCTAAAACTATGCATTTTTCTACCCCATTTACATATAAAGTTTGTTAGGTTTTGAGCTATGGTTATTTAGTTATGAATTAAATCATTTTAGCATAGCATTGGAGCAAAGCAAACAATAATTTAAACATGTCAAACATGCATGAAAGTTGGATATCGTGAAACTAGATGAAATTCTAATCATTTTTCTTATATAATGTTTTTACAAATGATGCACGGTTGGTGGGTTATGATATGCATAATGCTTGGGGGGGTTTCTGCAAAACTGGTGGTCTCTGAAAAATTAGGAAAATCGCAGAACGGAAAAAAACGTGACATGGGCCGAATCAGCTGGCCCAACAGCTGGAAAAAAAGGTGGGACACTAGGGGTGGCCTCAACCAATGCGCCTTGGCCCGGTCGAAGGAGAAGCAAGGCGGGCTGACAGGAAAGACTAGGTCGGGCCTTCCAGCGATGTGCGGCCCACGAGGCCGAGGCGTCGTCTACCTCGTGCTCGTGCACGATGCAGAGAGGGGAGGTCGAGGCGGCAGCACAGGACTCCGGCAAGGGATGGAGGAGGTCCAGCGGCGCGGGACAGGGAAGATCTGGGCCTGGGGACCCCGGATTCGGCCGGACGACGGCGCCAACGGAGCCGGCGACAAGCGACGACGGTAGCATGGCTTCCTGGCCATGGAGAGAGACAGGTTACAGGAGAGGGGCGGTGGAAAAGGGAAAGAGACAGGGTGGCGCGACCTGATGCTCACCGGCGGCGAGGTGCTCGCCGGCGCGGCTGGCTGATGTTGTGACGGAGCGGCCCGACGAGGACCAAGGCGGCAGCGAGCGGGTGGAGCACGCGCGGGCACTCGGGCCCAGATCCGCCCCGAGCGGGCCCCGATCTGGGTTTCGTGGGCCTCCTGCGGGCTACGGCGGTGCGGGGAGGCCAGGGGCGACGTGGAGGCGCGGCGTTGGCTGCGAAGGCGCTTGGTGGCGGCCGGCGGCTGGGGAGATGCGGAAATGGAAGCCAAGTGGTGGCGCTGATGATTGGGGAGGCATGGATTTTGATGGGGAGGCGGCTAGAGGTAGGTGGAGGGGTCTAGGTTGCCCAAAATGGCAGGATGGGGTCTATATATAGGGAAGGTTTAGGGTTAGGGGGATTAAGAGGGGTTTTTGGAGACTCGGATCGCGATCGTGCGGCTCCGGACAGAGGGGGGAAAACTAGGTGGTCTGCAGGTGAATGGTAGTGGGCTGTGCAGAAGGCCTCGGGCTAAGAGAAGAGAAGAGAGAGAGGCCCGGCGACTGTTTTCGGAGACCAAAAACGTGTGATGAAAAGACCGGCTATATTGTCGCTATAGTTATCCGTTGGGGTGTCAAACGGACTCCGAATGCGATGAAACTTGGCAGGCGGCCTACCTACACTAATAAAAGACCGCACGTCAACTTTCATCCCAATCCGAGAGCATTTTCCGACCACTTATAAAATAATATTTCGGACATGCCGCGGGCACATGCAAGTGTGTCTGGGCTCAGAGCGGACAACAGAAAGAACGGGGAGGCCGGGATGGATGCAAGTTTTGAAAACATGCGGATGCAATGCGGATGATGGCATGGCAAGATGCAACACACAAGCGAATGACAAGGCAACAATAACGAATAACTGGAAGACACCTAGCGCATCGGACTCGGGGCGTCACAACACTCCACCACCACAAGAGGATCTCGTCCTGAGATCTAGGATGGCACCGAAGAGAAACAGAAGAGGGAGAGAAGAGGTAAAACTAAGTTGCTTCTTTGGCAAACGAGTGAAACCAAAGAACCTTGCGAGGTTGAACAAATTGAAAGAAAGAATACAGCGAAAATGAACAAAGTTGAAAAAGCTCTGTTAGGAAAGAGGAACAAGGAACATTACTAGACCCTTGTAGGTTGAAAGACATAAGCAAAGGGTTGCAATGGACAAGAAGTACATGCAAGCACTCCGAGTGACGCGAGATGTACAAGGAACGATAAGGATCAATTATGACAACACTCCGGTTAAAACAAGATAGAGAAGGAAAAGGAATGATATAAATTGGACAACACTCCGACTGTAAATGGAAGGAATAAAACATGATCTTGACAAGATGAGAGGATACTTGATGAAATCAACAACACACTGCCTCCGAAACTATTGAAAAAAATGGCACAACGGGTAAGAACTATTTCAGACAGCACTTCGGTTGAGAAGGGATGCAAAACCTGATAAGATGAGAGAACTTGAATAGAGGGCACGACACTCCGGTTGAATGGATAAGCACGAAAAGAACACGATCCTCACAACTTGAGATGATGAGAGAGAAGAGCAACATGACAATGCCTCCAGAATAAAGAATAGAAGGTAGATCATTGGAATGAAACAATGGTGAAGAAAATGCCCACTTCTGACACAAATGAGTTTGGAGGGCACCCTTACAAGAACGTTATGACGGAGTTGTTGGAAAACCAACAACAAAACGAATAAGCTTGTAGTGGGCTTATGTAAAACGTCTCAAAATTATGAGGTGAAATTCTACCACTAACGAAAATAGTTGCTTGGTTGAGATCAACGAAGAGATGAAAACTTGCACCAAGAGGATAAAGAGAAAGCTTGGGTCATTGAGAAGCACCACAACAGCAACATTGAAAGGATCGATATGGTTGACTAGAGGGGGGTGAATAGGCAACTAACAATTTTTAAACTTTTCTTCACCAAATTAAACTTTGCATCAAAGTAGGTTGTCTAGATATGCAACTAGGTGAGCAACCTATATGATGTAACAACAACAAGAAAACATGCAAGCAAGAGAAGTAACACTAATGAGATTGCACAAGTAAAGGTAAGAGATAACCAAGAGGTGACCCGGTGAAGACGAGGATGTGTTACCAAAGTTCCTTCCTTTTGAGGGGAAGTACGTCTCCGTTAGAGCGGTGTGGAGGCACAATGCTCCCCAAGAAGCCACTAGGGCCACTGTATTCTCCTCACGCCCTCACACAATGCGAGATGCCGTGATTCCACTATTGGTGCCCTTGGAAGCGGCAACCGGACCTTTACAAACAAGGTTGGGGCAAACTCCACAACTTAATTGGAGGCTCCCAACGAAACCATGAAGCTTCACCACAATGGAATACGGCTCCGAGGTGACCTCAACCATCTAGGGTGCACAAAGCACCCAAGAGTAACAAAATCCACACAAGAAAGTATGGGAAGCAAATATCATTTGGTGGAAGTGTAGATCTAGGTCTCCTCCTTCAATCCCTAGCAAATCAACAAGTTTGAGTGGCTAGAGAAAGAGATCGGGCAAAGAGAGCTTGAGTAGCATTAATGGTGGAAAGAGAGAGGTTAGAGGTGGATGTGGTAGGTGGAAGAAGCACCCTTATATAGCAACCCTAAAAATCCAACCGTTACTGTGCTCTCAGTGCTGCAGCGGTACAACCGCTCCTGGTCCCGGTACAACCGGGACTCACAGTTTACGTGCAGAACCCTACCATGCGGTACAACCAGGCGACCAGGCGGTAGTACCGGTTGAAAAGAACAATCGAACCAACCACCTAGCCACCGCCCAACCACCGCATAGGAACAAAAGTGAGTCACCCCTGAGTGCGGTAGTCGAGCGGTACCGGGCCAGTGCAACCGCATGGCCTCGAGCGCTCGGGCGGCTAAGTCCTGAGCGGTAGAACCGCTCCGGACCCCAGTGGTACCGGTACGACCAGACCAACCGGGCCACCACCGCACGAGTACCGCATCAAAACAGAGGCCAGGCCGGTACTTGGGCGGTGCCTGGCCGGAACAACCGCCCTAGTCCTTGCTGAGCATTGGCGGTACCACTGCCCGTAAGCAGCGGTACAACCGCTTGAACAAAACTGGTCAACGCCAAGACCCAGCGGTACAACCGCTCCGGAGAGCGGTACAACCGCTAGAGCCCACAGTAGACAATAGGAAGGAAGGGGAAGACAAGAGAGGGGTGAGGTAAGTGTACGTGAATGGATACCCCCAGCACTTTCCAATGTCGATTCCCTCTTGATAGTACGGGTTCCCTATGACCAAAAGAGATAAACAAACGTGTAGAAAACACCGTCTTAGATCCTTTTTTCTTCAGAGAGAATAGCTAACCGAAGAAGACCTAAAACCGAAACCTGAAACTTAGCATAAGATTAGGTCAATAAAGGGTTGTCATCATCCTCCAAAACACAAAGTAGGGAAATGACCTTACAATCTCCCCCTTTTTGGTGGATGATGACAACACCACGATTTGCAAGTGAAAAGTCTAGAAAATGTAGACGGGACTCCCCCTAGATGTGTGCCCCAAATTTAGAATGCTATTTGAGAGCACATATTAGGGACGAGACTCCCCTAGATTTTATAGACTCGCCACTCCTACTAAACATGGTGAGCAAAAAGTGAAGGAAATTTGCCCTAGAGGCAATAATAAAGGCATTATTTATTTCCTTATATCATGATAAATGTTTATTATTCATGCTAGAATTGTATTAACCGGAAACATAATACATGTGTGAATACATAGACAAACAGAGTGTCACTAGTATGCCTCTACTTGACTAGCTCGTTAATCAAAGATGGTTATGTTTCCTAACCATGAACAAGGAGTTGTTATTTGATTAAATGAGATCACATCATTAGGTGAATGATCTGATTGACATGACCCATTCCATTAGCTTAGCACCCGATCGTTTAGTATGTTGCTATTGCTTTCTTCATGACTTATACATGTTCCTATGACTATGAGATTATGCAACTCCCGTTTGCCAGAGGAACACTTTGTGTGCTACCAAACGTCACAACGTAACTGGGTGATTATAAAGGAACTCTACAGGTGTCTCCAAAGCTACATGTTGGGTTGGCGTATTTCGAGATTAGGATTTGTCACTTCGATTGTCGGAGATGTATCTCTGGGCCCTCTTGGTAATGCACATCACTTAAGCCTTGCAAGCATTGCAACTAATAAGTTAGTTGCAGGATGATGTATTACAGAACGAGTAAAGAGACTTGCCGGTAACGAGATTGAACTAGGTATTGAGATACCGACGAACGAATCTCGGGCAAGTAACATACCGATGACAAAGGGAACGACGTATGTTGTTATGCGGTCTGACCGATAAAGATCTTCGTAGAATATGTAGGAGCCAATATGAGCATCTAGGTTCCCCTATTGGTTATTGACCGGAGACATGTCTCGGTCATGTCTACAGTGTTCTCAAACCCGTAGGGTCCGCACGCTTAAGGTTTCGATGACAGTTATATTATGAGTTTATGAGTTTTGATGTACCGAAGTTAGTTAGGAGTCCCGGATGTGATCACGGACATGACGAGGAGTCTCGAAATGGTCGAGACATAAAGATTGATATATTGGACGGCTATATTCGGACACCGGAAGCGTTCCGGGTGATTTCGGAGAAAACCAGAGAGCCAAAGGGTTACCGGAACACCCCCCCCCGGGAGAAGTAATGGGCCATATGGGCCTTAGTGGAGAGATAAAGGGGCTGCCAGAGGTGGGCTGCGTGCCTCCTCCCCCCTAGTCCGAATTGGACTAGGAGAGGGGGGCGGCGCCCCCCCTTTTCCCTCTCCCTCCCCACTTCTTTCCCCCTCCTAGTAGGAGTCCTACTCCTACTAGGAGGAGGACTCCTCCTTGGCGCGCCATAGAAGGCCGGCCGGCCTCCTCCCCTAGATCCTTTATATACGGGGGTAGAGGGCACCCCTAGACACACAAGTTGATCTTCCTGATCGTTCCTTAGCCGTGTGCGGTGCCCCCTTCCACCATATTCCACCTCGGTCATATTGTAGCGGTGCTTAGGCGAAGCCCTGCGATGGTAGAACATCAAGATCATCACCACGCTGTCGTGCTGATGGAACTCCTCCCCGACGCTTTGCTGGATCGGAGTCCGGGGATCGTCATCGAGCTGAACATGTGCTAGAACTCGAAGGTGCCGTAGTTTCGGTGCTTGATCGGTCAGGCCGTGAAGACGTACGACTACATCAACCAAACGCTTCTGTTGTCGATCTACAAGGGTACGTAGATCACACTCTCCCCTCTCGTTGCTATACATCACCATGATCTTGCGTGTGCGTAGGAATTTTTTTTGAAATTACTACGTTCCCCAACAGTGGCATCCGAGCCTAGGTTTTATATGTTGATGTTATATGCACGAGTAGAACACAAGTGAGTTGTGGGCAATATAAGTCATACTGCTTACCAGCATGTCATACTTTGGTTCAGCGGTATTGTTGGACGAAGCGGCCCAAACCGACAGTACGCGTACGCTTACGCGGGACCGGTTCTCCCGACGTGCTTTGCACATAGGTGGCTTGCGGGTGACAGTTTCTCCAACTTTAGTTGAACCAAGTGTGGCTACGCCTGGTCCTTGCGAAGGTTAAAACAGCACCAACTTGACAAACTATTGTTGTGGTTTTGATGCATAGGTAAGATTGGTTCTTGCTTAAGCCCGTAGCAGCCACGTAAAACTTGCAACAACAAAGTAGAGGACGTCTAACTTGTTTTTGCAGGGCATGTTGTGATGTGATATGGTCAAGACATGATGCTAAATTTTATTGTATGAGATGATCATGTTTTGTAACCGAGTTATCGGCAACTGGCAAGAGCCATATGGTTGTCGCTTTATTGTATGCAATGCAATCGCGCTGTAATGCTTTACTTTATCACTAAGCGGTAGCGATAGTCGTGGAAGCACAAGGTTGGCGAGACGACAACGATGCTACGATGGAGATCAAGGTGTCACGCCGGTGACGATGGTGATCACGACGGTGCTTCGGAGATGGAGATCACAAGCACAAGATGATGATGGCCATATCATATCACTTATATTGATTGCATGTGATGTTTATCTTTTATGCATCTTATCTTGCTTTGATTGACGGTAGCATTATAAGATAATCTCTCACTAATTATCAAGAAGTGTTCTCCCTGAGTATGCACCGTTGCGAAACTTCTTCGTGCTAAGACACCACGTGATGATCGGGTGTGATAGACTCTACGTTCAAATACAACGGGTGCAAAACAGTTGCACACGCAGAATACTCAGGTTATACTTGACGAGCCAAGCATATACAGATATGGCCTCGGAACACGGAGACCGAAAGGTCGAGCGTGAATCATATAGTAGATATGATCAACATAGTGATGTTCACCAATGAAACTACTCCATCTCACGTGATGATCGGACATGGTTTAGTTGATTTGGATCACGTAATCACTTAGAGGATTAGAGGGATGTCTATCTAAGTGGGAGTTCTTTAAGTTAAATTAATTGAACCTAAATTTATCATGAAACTTAGTACCTGATAGTATCTTGCTTGTTTTTTGCTTGATTGTAGATAGATGGCTCGTGCTGTTGTTCCGTTGAATTTTAATGCGTTCCTTGAGAAATTAAAGTTGAAAGATGATGGTAGCAATTACACGGACTGGGTCCGTAACTTGAGGATTATCCTCATTGCTGCACAGAAGAATTACGTCCTAGAAGCACCGCTGGATGCCAGGCCTGCTGCTGGAGCAACACTAGATGTTATCAACGTCTGGCAGAGCAAAGCTGATGACTACTCGATAGTTCAGTGTGCCATGCTTTACGGCTTAGAATCGGGACTTCAACGACGTTTTGAACGTCATGGAGCATATGAGATGTTTCAGGAGTTGAAGTTAATATTTCAAGCAAATGCCCGGATTGAGAGATATGAAGTCTCCAATAAGTTCTATAGCTGCAAGATGGAGGAGAACAGTTCTGTCAGTGAGCATATACTCAAAATGTCTGGGTATAATAATCACTTGATTCAATTGGGAGTTAATCTTCCGGATGATTGCGTCATCGACAGAATTCTCCAATCACTGCCACCAAGCTACAAGAGCTTAGTGATGAACTATAATATGCAAGGGATGAATAAGACTATTCCCGAGCTCTTCGCAATGCTGAAAGCTGCGGAGGTAGAAATCAAGAAGGAGCATCAAGTGTTGATGGTCAACAAGACCACTAGTTTCAAGAAAAAGGGCAAAGGGAAGAAGAAGGGGAACTTCAAAAAGAACGGCAAGCAAGTTGCTACTCAAGAGAAGAAACCCAAACCTGGACCTAAGCCTGAAACTGAGTGCTTCTACTCCAAGCAGACTGGTCACTGGAAGCGGAACTGCACCAAGTATTTGGCGGATAAGAAGGATGGCAAGGTGAACAAAGGTATATGTGATATACATGTTATTGATGTGTACCTTACTAATGCTCGCAGTAGCACCTGGGTATTTGATATTGGTTCTGTTGCTAATATTTGCAACTCGAAACAGGGACTACGGATTAAGCGAAGATTGGCTAAGGACGAGGTGACAATGCGCGTGGGAAACGGTTCCAAAGTCGATGTGATCGCAATCGGCACACTACCTCTACATCTACCTTCGGGATTAATATTAGACCTAAATAATTGTTATTTGGTGCCAGCGTTAAGCATGAACATTATATCTGGATCTTGTTTGATGCGAGATGGTTATTCATTTAAATCAGAGAATAATGGTTGTTCTATTTATATGAGTAATATCTTCTATGGTCATGCACCCTTGAAGAGTGGTCTATTCTTATTGAATCTCGATAGTAGTAACACACATATTCATAATGTTGAAGCCAAAAGATGCAGAGTTGATAATGATAGTGCAACCTATTTGTGGCACTGCCGTTTAGGTCATATCGGTGTAAAGCGCATGAAGAAACTCCATACTGATGGACTTTTGGAACCACTTGATTATGAATCACTTGGTACTTGCGAACCGTGCCTCATGGGCAAGATGACTAAAACACCGTTCTCCGGTACTATGGAGAGAGCAATAGATTTGTTGGAAATCATACATACAGATGTATGTGGTCCGATGAATATTGAGGCTCGTGGCGGATATCGTTATTTTCTCACCTTCACAGATGACTTAAGCAGATATGGGTATATCTACTTAATGAAACACAAGTCTGAAACATTTGAAAAGTTCAAAGAATTTCAGAGTGAAGTAGAAAATCATCGTAACAAGAAAATAAAATTCCTACGATCTGACCGTGGAGGAGAATATTTGAGTTACGAGTTTGGTGTACATTTGAAAAATTGTGGAATAGTTTCGCAACTCACGCCACCCGGAACACCACAGCGTAATGGTGTGTCCGAACGTCGTAATCGTACTTTACTAGATATGTTGCAATCTATGATGTCTCTTACTGATTTACCGCTATCATTTTGGGGATACGCTCTAGAGACGGCCGCATTCACGTTAAATAAGGCACCATCAAAATCCGTTGAGACGACGCCTTATGAACTGTGGTTTGGCAAGAAACCAAAGTTGTCGTTTCTGAAAGTTTGGGGCTGCGATGCTTATGTGAAAAAGCTTCAACCTAATAAGCTCGAACCCAAATCGGAGAAATGTGTCTTCATAGGATATCCAAAGGAAACTATTGGATACACCTTCTATCACAGATCCAAAGGCAAAACTTTTGTTGCTAAGTTCGGAAACTTTCTAGAGAAGGAGTTTCTCTCGAAAGAAGTGAGTGGGAGGAAAGTAGAACTTGACGAGGTAACTGTACCTGCTCCCTTATTGGAAAGTAGTGCATCACAAAAAACTGTTTCTATGACACCTAAACCAGTTAGTGAGGAAGCTAATGATGATGATCATGAAACTTCAGAACAAGATACTACTGAACCTTGTAGTTCAACCAGAGTAAGATCCGCGCCAGAGTGGTACGGTAATCCTGTTCTGCAAGTCATGCTACTAGATCATGATGAACCTATGAACTATGAAGAAGCGATGGTGAGCCCAGATTCTGCAAAATGGCTTGAAGCCATGAAATCTGAGATGGGATCCATGTATGAGAACAAAGTATGGACTTTGGTTGACTTGCCCGATGATCGGCAAGCAATTGAGAATAAATGGATCTTCAAGAAGAAGACTGACGCTAACGGTAATATTATTGTCTACAAAGCTCGACTTGTCGCAAAAGGTTTTCGGCAAGTTCAAGGGATTGACTACGATGAGACCTTCCACCCGTAGCGATGCTTAAGTCTGTCCGAATCATGTTAGCAATTGCCGCATTTTATGATTATGAAATTTGGCAGATGGCTGTCAAAACTGCATTCCTGAATGGATTTCTGGAAGAAGAGATGTATATGATGCAACCAGAAGGTTTTGTCGATCCAAAGGGAGCTAACAAAGTGTGCAAGCTCCAGCGATCCATTTATGGACTGGTGCAAGCCTCTCGGAGTTGGAATAAACGCTTTGATAGTGTGATCAAAGCATTTGGTTTTATAAAGACTTTTGGAGAAGCCTGTATTTACAAGAAAGTGAGTGGGAGCTCTCTAGCATTTCTGATATTATATGTAGATGACATATTACTAATTGGAAATGATATAGAATTTCTGGATAGCATAAAGGGATACTTGAATAAGAGTTTTTCAATGAAAGACCTCGGTGAAGCTGCTTACATATTAGGCATTAAGATCTATAGAGATAGATCAAGACGCTTAATTGGACTTTCACAAAGCACATACCTTGACAAAGTTTTGAAGAAGTTCAAAATGGATCAAGCAAAGAAAGGGTTCTTGCCTGTGTTACAAGGAGTGAAGTTGAGTAAGACTCAATGCCCGACCACTGCAGAAGATAGAGAGAAAATGAAAGATGTTCCCTATGCTTCCGCCATAGGCTCTATCATGTATGCAATGCTGTGTACCAGACCTGATGTGTGCCTTGCTATAAGTCTAGCAGGAAGGTACCAAAGTAATCCAGGAGTGGATCACTGGACAGCGGTCAAGAACATCCTGAAATACCTGAAAAGGACTAAGTGTTTCTCATATATGGAGGTGACAAAGAGCTCATCATAAAAGGTTACGTTGATGCAAGCTTTGACACTGATCCGGACGATTCCAAATTGCAAACCGGATACGTGTTTACATTAAACGGTGGAGCTGTCAGTTGGTGCAGTTCTAAACAAAGCGTTGTAGCGAGATCTACAAGTGAAGCGGAGTACATAGCTGCTTCAGAAGCAGCAAATGAAGGAGTCTGGATGAAGGAGTTCATATCCGATCTAGGTGTCATACCTAGTGCATCGGGTCCAATGAAAATCTTTTGTGACAATACTGGTGCAATTGCCTTGGCAAAAGAATCCAAATTTCACAAGAGAACCAAGCACATCAAGAGACGCTTCAATTCCATCCGGGATCTGGTCCAGGTGGGAGACATAGAGATTTGCAAGATACATACGGATCTGAATGTTGCAGACCCGTTGACTAAGCCTCTTCCACGAGCAAAACATGATCAGCACCAAAGCTCCATGGGTGTTAGAATCATACTGTGTAATCTAGATTATTGACTCTAGTGCAAGTGGGAGACTGAAGGAAATATGCCCTAGAGGCAATAATAAAGTTATTATTTATTTCCTTATATCATGATAAATGTTTATTATTCATGCTAGAATTGTATTAACCGGAAACATAATACATGTGTGAATACATAGACAAACAGAGTGTCACTAGTATGCCTCTACTTGACTAGCTCGTTAATCAAAGATGGTTATGTTTCCTAACCATGAACAAGGAGTTGTTATTTGATTAAACGAGATCACATCATTAGGTGAATGATCTGATTGACATGACCCATTCCATTAGCTTAGCACCCGATCGTTTTGTATGTTGCTATTGCTTTCTTCATGACTTATACATGTTCCTATGACTATGAGATTATGCAACTCCCGTTTGCCAGAGGAACACTTTGTGTGCTACCAAACGTCACAACGTAACTGGGTGATTATAAAGGAGCTCTACAGGTGTCTCCAAAGGTACATGTTGGGTTGGCGTATTTCGAGATTAGGATTTGTCACTTCGATTGTCGGAGAGGTATCTCTGGGCCCTCTCGGTAATGCACATCACTTAAGCCTTGCAAGCATTGCAACTAATAAGTTAGTTGCGGGATGATGTATTACAGAACGAGTAAAGAGACTTGCCGGTAACGAGATTGAACTAGGTATTGAGATACCGACGATCGAATCTCGGGCAAGTAACATACCGATGACAAAGGGAACGACGTATGTTGTTATGCGGTCTGACCGATAAAGATCTTCGTAGAATATGTAGGAGCCAATATGAGCATCCAGGTTCTGCTATTGGTTATTGACCGGAGACGTGTCTCGGTCATGTCTACATTGTTCTCAAACCCGTAGGGTCCGCACGCTTAAGGTTTCGATGACAGTTATATTATGAGTTTATGAGTTTTGATGTACCGAAGTTAGTTCGGAGTCCCGGATGTGATCACGGACATGACGAGGAGTCTCGAAATGGTCGATACATAAAGATTGATATATTGGACGGCTATATTCAGACACCGGAAGCGTTCCGGGTGATTTCAGAGAAAACCGGAGAGCCGGAGGGTTACCGGAACCCC